>NC_056732.1:1220256795-1220586795 GCF_019279795.1 Protopterus annectens
TTCACTCCTACTAACTTTTCTGACGCATACATAACTACGTCCCTTCCCCAACATTCCTCTTTCTCTCAAATAAAAAGTGAATGGGCACTTGTCATGCACATGCACAAAAAACAAACAAAAAAAAATTGGCCCATGCATAGCTCTCCATTTCATACACGTCTCTTGATGCACTTGATTTGCTCCAATTAGCTATAAAACATGATTGCACCCCTCTCTCTGGAGGTGACAGTCCAAATTCAGTTAATATTCTCCAATTATTTTCAGTTTACACTGCTAAAGAAATGGATAGCTATGGTTCTTTCCTACCTCCATTCTGCACATTCCTGTTCTGCTTTCCCTTTGTTATTCCCCCTGTTTGCTCACCATTTCACCACATTCTTATCTTCCCCATTTTCACCACTTTAATCTGGTAAAAAAAAAGAATCAGAAAAAAAGTATTTTGAAGTATTAGATAGACCTGGATTCGAAACCAGTACCATCTTGGCCCAAAAAGGAATGTATCAATGCAATAACATATATACTGCAATAGAGTCAGTTAAGCAGTAGGTGCATTGCATAGAATCATTACTAACTGTCAGACATTAGCATGGTGGCTCGCATTTGCGCACTGCTTAACTATGTGCAAACATGTATCTCACATGTGTATACACTTTGCCAACCATCGCACAAACCTGCTGCTTGCCGCACTATGGAAAAATAAATATTATTATGTATTACTGCTGTTTACTGTTTATTTCCTGTCTATGACATGAAATTATGTGTGGAAACATTGCAAACTGAAGGCCCTATCTAACAATACGTCACATATTTACAATGCAGCCATGTGTTACCCCCCCAAGCACTGCAACCCTGGTGTTTCAGTACATTTTCCATATATATATATATATATATATATATATATATATATATATATATATATTTCACCTACACTACACAATGTAATATCAGTAATATCAAATGTTGTCTGACATGCAGTGCACATCAATCTAGTAACATGCAGAACTATAACTATTGTTCATAAGCTTAAAAAGCTTTATCTGCAAGGTGAGGGAAGGAATCAGCATGGAATTTATCCACAGGGACATAGGTGACCTTCAACACACTTGACCCTGACCCTTTCTGTTTTTGTCAAGGGTAGATCTTGCTTATTGAACATTGTGGACTTCTTTGATACTGACCCAAAGACCTGGATGAGGGATACCATGATACACCACCAATGTTGAGTTATCCAAGGCCTTTTCCACTGTCTCCCATTCATGTCTCAGTGAAAATCTCACATCTGGGAATTAAGCCATACAGTGCTAGATGGATAGCCAACTGGTTCATCAACAGAACATACACTGGAGACTGCACCTCCACCACTAACCCACTTACCAGTGGAATATTACAAGGATCTGTGCTGGGCCATCAATTGATTGGAAACTACTTCTCTGAAGTGTAGGCAACAGTATATAGCTTGTGGTTTACCAAGTTTGCAGATGACTGTTAACTTGAAGCACTCATATAGGATCCCCTATTGATGATAACATATTACAGAAGGAGCTGACACAGACAAATGACTGGTGCCAAACTCACAAACTGAACCTTAAAGCAAACAATGCCTCATGGACAGTATTTTGATACTTGCATATGTCTAAACATGCCTACACATCCATTTCATGCAGGCCTTCCAACCTCCTGTCTCCATGTCTCCCATATGGCCTGCTGATCTACAATAAGTTGACCTGCACTCTTGTAAAAATCAGACTTGTACTGTGGTGATTCCATAAAATACTGTGTTCTATAGTGTGTGTGTGTGTGTGTGTGTGTGTGTGTGTGTGTGTGTATGTGCGCGCATGTGTGTGTGTGTATGCGCTCTTGCTTGACATTACAGAGAGCATTTTGGTACAGAATGTAGGACACTGTTATTAGCATATTCACCTCAACAGACACTACTGATGTCATCAGCTGTATCAGATTTGTGGATATGCAGTACGCCCGCAAGGGCAAGGTCAGAGACTGGCATAGAGGCCAGGCAGATGTCATCTCATCCTATGCGAGACATGTTAACAGCGACATGGCTTTTAATCTATCCACATACACATTGTTATCAAGATGGTGCACACACACACACACACACACACACACACACACACACACACACACACACACACACAGACACACACATACACACACACACACACACACACACACACGCACACGCACACAGAAATCTGAAAAAGCTTTCAAAGCATATCTACTTAACAGTGTAAAAATCACTGCTTGAACTTTCTTCACTTAACTTTCGCAAATCTCAGTCTCCCTTATCATTACATCCTCATTACTAATCTTCCCCTTACTTCCTCTAAATTGTTCTGCTTCTGGCTCCTATAACTCCTCTCTGCCTTCTCTATTTTTTTCTCATTTTATTCCTACAACACTCCATATCTCTATCACCTTACACCTTCTCTCTGAACCTTTTCAAATTCTGCATTTCTTATCTCTACCTTTTCTTTTTTCTCCTTCTTGATATTTATAATCTGGTTTCTTTTAAAGTTTTTATAAATATTTTTAGCAAATTCTGTTCAATTGTTAATTAACAGCGTTATTGTTTGGGAGTAAGTGTTTTCTATACTTCTGTTTTTATTGTTGTATTTATTGTACAAATTCTTGATTGCTTATTCTTATAATATTACTATGTACTATTGTGGAGCTGAAAAAGGGCTGTAGCTCAGTCAGACTTTCCCGGTTAACAAATATCAAATAAATAAATAATGCATCATAGCATGGTTTGTAGCCCCTTTGTTTTCTTGATGAGAAAGCCCTGTGGTCTCTCCAGCTGCTGCATGTGTCTGGTGAGGTATATGCAAATGAGAGCATTATACTCTATTAATGTTCTGATGAGTTTTGAGGACAGTGCTGCCATACAGTCCTAAGATCTGAGTATGATGGCCTGACTTAAGTTGTGCACAATGGTTTACTAGCAAAATGCGGAAAGTTGTTAGAAAAATCTGTTCAGAACCTTGAACGGAAAGGCCAAATCATAGATTTCACTTAGGTGAAATGTTGAATCTGCTGAACTAATTTAGCAGATTTGACCACATTGACCAACATAAAATTTAATGTCCACATAGGAGCTCAAGTAAGTATAACTCCTACACTTCACATCATGTCATTGCAGAGGGGCAAGCCCCCTTGTAACCCCATCACCCCCTGCTAGCTATACATTCCAACTCCGAGATCGCACTACAGTGAGGAAAGGGATGAATGCCCCAATCTGCAATGTACCTCAGTCTCTAGCCCTTAGATCAATTTCGTATCAGAAAATGCACAGTGGCATTCATTGATATGAACTACGGACAGTCGGCAAAATGGCAATCGACCTTCTGCTGTCCGATATCACGTCTGCAGATAATCTGCATTCAGGATTTTGATAGTAAACCATGCATAACAAAGGTTTTCAATTCCAGTGTGGACACTTGTTGGTCAAAGTTTAAATTGCTACCTAAATGAGTTCCCAGTGATTGAACCACTGAGTTCTTGCATAGCAGGACTGTTATCAATGCTGTCATTAAAAGGGAACTCCACTTTTCAGACAGACAACATAAAAAAGACACATTTCTGCATTTATTTGTAGATTGTTTGCCTTTGTTGACAATAATTTGTGCTACCTCCTCCTCTACTATGTTGTCGTAATTGGTGGACTCAATGATTGCACCCAATATGCAAGAATCAGTAAACTTGGTAAGCCAAAGGCAATATATACTTTAGCCTTAACTGTCAGGAAATAGCATCCAAACAGGGAAGGGCCAAGCACATATCCCTGGGGTTTGCCAATGATAACATCTCTGCTAGTACAGGTTGATTCACCAATGTTCGCAGTATCTCTTCTGTCATTGAGCCAATTGGTCACCCATCTAGTGACATAAGGCTTAATCTCCAGCTGGGAGGGTTTCTCAATGGTACCTGTTTGGGGTATATTGTCAGTACCCTAGGCCAGATCATGATAGGCAGTATGTACTGTCTTACATTCATCCAGGCCTGTCACACAGAATCACTGGACTGTGACAACATCACAGATCACCTATGATGTGACTCAGGACATACATCTTCCTGTTATGGTTGAATACACAGTTCAACACACCCTCTACATGGGCTATGTTCCTGTACAAAGGTGTACATTAGCATGCATCCATCTATTTTGGGGGGACAGCACTAGATGCATGCATGTATAGAGACATCCTGACTCTCCTGAACTGTGAGGTAGACTGACATGTCATCATGGACCTCTTCTAAATGAACACTAGTAATATTCCAGCTGTGTGCAACAGATCTGTGTGAGTTGTTAATGCTATATCATGTCTGTTACATCTGATAGATGTCCTCAAAGATGTCATTGAGGGCATGCATGATGACAATAGTATCATCTTGTGGAACTTGACCAGGTCAAGGCATTTGACACTAATTCACACTGAGGTATTCAATAAACACTGTCATATGTGGCCATCAACAGCTATATCACCAAGTGAGTAGACCAGTGAATCACATATGTGGCATCCCACTATGTTGAAATATGTGAAGTGACCTCTATGTGAGGTCCAGCGATCAGGTCCGTATATCACAGCTGTCTGTTAGGCCATTTCCGACATACACATCCTGTGTCCACACAGGAAAACAAACACATAACCCAAGTATAATGTGGACATCACAAGCTATATTCAGACCAATAGGTATGTGACCTGTGTCCTGGAGTAGATGGTAGGTGGTATGTCCGCCAGCATGTGGTCACAGTGCTGACTACTCCCTTGAATGTAACACAACTACTGAGTATGTGAAGGACATCCATATCAGAGGCGATAACACCTTTATAGTTCCCAGCCTTTGTCACACCAATAACAGAGTACAATGCACCCTTCTTCATGTACTTCCCTATACATCTTCCACGGATGTGTAACTGAAGTGTACCACCTTGGTCACAGTGAGCTGCCACAGAGTGTATTGGCCACACCTAGGTATTCTTTTTGTGGAATACACATGACGTTTTCATGGTGCGGAACACCAGTCAAGTTCTTACACCAAATGTATGTGTGCTACCTGTTTGGCTGAAGCATACACTACACACATAGGTCTTTAACAACATTAATGGCATGTATATCATTAGTGACAGTGTGGATTGTGCCATAAATATATATATATATATATATATATATATATATATATATATATATATATATATATATATATATATATATATGTATGTGTGTGTGTGTGTGTGTGTGTGTGTGTGTGCGTATGCCATGTACACATATCAACTAGCCTGTACTAATCATAATGTTGCATATAGGTATAGCAGTGTCCCTCCTAACACCTCCATCAGATGTTACAGTGCCAGAACAGTGTACATGGTTAGCCTCATAAAGTGTGGATATATCATAATAGTTGTTCAAGTTTGTTTGTGCAGACTTATTTCTTATCACTCTAAATCACATATATTATGCAAGAGGCATGGGATTATTGGTGGTACTACTCTGATACTGTTCATGACTGTGGTTGGTTCTTTTAATGTTTTCCATGAGCCTTTACCTGAGCTCCACTTGCTGGAGACCCCTGCTGAGATTGCACTCATATTCAGGCATATCAGTTTGCGTAGCTTCACAAAATGCATGTTACCACAGTTGTATGTCAGATCCATGATAGATGTCCTCTGCATTGTTCATGTAAGGATGCTTAACAGACATCCTTCCCATTCTAATGTTACCTTGAGTGACAGTCACATAAAACTTATTTTCACTGTATAGTCCCTACTGTACCATATATACATGTGATTGGTGTTGCTGCTGCAGCCATCTTCCCTTGACATGCCCTCATCTGCTGTACCTTAGGCTGTTTCATCTGTACTCTTTCCCTGTGTTCATTCATATGATTCATCTGTGTGTCCCTTTTCAAAACACACACTTCCCCTGAGTGTTCATTTTACATGGCAGTCCATGTACCATTACAGATCATGTACACAGCTTCAGTACAGAATGCCAGGAATGGGATATCACAGTACTCTGTATTGCACTGTAGGTACACTGTCCTGTGTGTTTTGACCATATACCTTGCATTCATACCTCTCAACTGTCCAGATATTCTCAGGATGTCCAGATGCATTCCTTATCAAATTTGTGGCTTTCTGCCATATCAGTGAGATGATCACAGGACTGATGAGACTCAATATTGCATACATTTCAGTTCAGACCTCTCAACTGTCCTGATTTTTGCAGAATGTTCAGTTTTTGCCTTATTTTTGTGACCTTTCCTCATAAAATGTTGGTTTTCTGGCAAATCATTGGCATTTCATTGTGGATTGAAGTCAGAAAATAATGACAGGCATTTCAGTTTCAGATTTCATGCTCTTCAGTTAATTCATGCTACTATAAAACAAAACCTATTATTATATCAACTTTCTAAGTTTGCAGGAGCAATATTAAAATCTGTCCTTATTTTTGGGCCTTTTCCCACACTTATTTATTCCTTTGTCCAGATTTCTTGTTCTAAGAGGTTGAGACGTGTGCTTGAGTTTCATTCTACCACATTTCTATGACACATTTATATCAAATATGTTCCTATTTCTGGTTAATTGTCCCCACATTATGTTTGCCTTTGTGCAGATGTGTTGAACTAACAGATTGAGAGCTATCTGAGAAGCCTTTGTGATCTTTTTTGCATTTTGTGCAAAACCGGGTACCATATGTGCTCTGCTTTAAACAGTATTGTGCTCCATGTTTGGTTAAATGGTTTTCCTGGCCTGCAACACTGTTGCCAACCTCAAAACCTAGGTAAGATGTGCCAAGTAGCATGAACATGTAAACTCCATGTAGGCTTTGCACTGGGCCTACACAGTGTTTATTGAATCCCGGAGTATGTTTGTTTTCACAATATTTGGTGATATTAAATATACATTCTATTTTGAGACCATATTGATAAAAAAACTTGTCTTAGTGTTAAGCAAACAGAAAAAAATTTAGTGTTTTCTGGAGACAGTTGCCAGAGTAGAATGTTACAGAGGAAATTTTTGGGCTGCATACTTGTTTAGTTTTTCAGTGTGTTATTTAAGTGTTTTTCTCTTTGAGTTAAAGATCTTACAGTAGGGGTAGCCATCAACCTTTTGTTTCTTTATTTATAGTTTATGGGGAATGGAATGCTTATGGTCTGTCTGATGAAATGGAAGATAGCCTTTCTATATGAGGTACAATGTAAGCCAGTTAAACGGTCTGTTGAGTCAAATGAGATGATAAAAATAGGCTTATTTTTACATTCCGTTCTTCTTGATTTTTTTCTCATTTTATTGTAAAGCTGATTTATTAAGAGAATTTCTCATTGAGATCTGTGAGTTCTAGGTGAACTTAATTAATCATGAATATACGGATGAGATTTAAATTAGTCTTCCCAATTTAGGAGAGAGAAAAAACAAGTTCAATTTTTTTTTATCTAGGAGAATAACAGACTGCTGTATAAAGAAATCTGTTTTCTGCATTTTCCCTCAAATTCCACTTCCATTGAAAGCCCGTTTGCTTTTGACTTGTTAGTACCTTATGTTCATTTAAATTTAAAAACATCTTGGTTCCTACTGGTGAGTACTACAAAATTACATTTAGAAAGTACTTTCTTTAATTAATTAAGCTTCAGTTCTATTCCCTTTCCTATCTTCATATCCAATAAATGTAATCCCCAATTAATAGAGTTTACCCCTTTTTCCACTGTGAAGTATGCATATAGTACTAAGAGCTAGCATTGTCCCAAAAAGTAAGCACACTACAAAGAAGTATTTATACATTAAAATAGATGATGGAGGACATACATACAACATGCTTAAAATGAAATTTTAAGATAATACTTTATGTTTTATTTTCAAACAAGAAAGATTTTGCTTTATTTATGGAGGCACCACGGGAAATGTCAAAAACTTCTCAGAAGATAGTTATTTTAAGCAATGTATAAACTGTCTCATACCCAGAAAAAAAAACGTACATTTTATACGCATAACTTAAAACGTGTGTGAGCTGTTTAAGTATATCCAGCATACAGAAGCAAAATTCTCAGCAAAAGACCAACCTTACAAGCCTATGTATGAACTAATCCCTATATGTACAGAGGATGTGAAGGATGCACCTACACTGCTTCACCTGAGCATTAAGAAGCCTTAGCTCAACAGAACCAGAACTTAAAATATGTAATACATTATGCTGCTCTCCCACTGATGGTAGTAAATCACACACCATAACATGTCAGTGAGGAAAGACCATACAATCAAGTTACCTGTGTTACAAATGAGCCAAAGCAGACTTAAAAATATAACACAACTGCTATAACTTGGCAACCCCAAAATATCTTAAATTTTACCAATTCCTCTTTGCATAAAACATGTCTCACTGGTCATTGCAATCATCTTCTGACGGTGGCATACCTTCATGAAGCCAAGGTTAAAAATAAATTAAATAAATTAAAAGATGTAAAGATTATTGTCACTGTTGATTTGACAACCTGGCCCCATGTATCACAACAGAAAAAAAGGAGTTGTGGACGGATAGATGGATGGATGGATAGATGGATGGATGGATGGATGGGTAAATGCTAATTACCAAACAGTTATTAGTCTTACTGGATGTAATGCATGCATAAGGTCAGTTAACACTACTAATCCCTCTTGTGCTCAAAGACTCAAAGACTGTATCTACATACTACAACATTCTACCCTGTATAATATCACCTAGTATTACAGAGCTAATAACTTACTTACCCTTAGTTAGTCACATTCTTAACTAATCTCACAATATACCCCTTCTAGTTCAAAACATGCAAGGACAAATCAGTTGTAGATTAACTTATAAAAATATATTGTCAGCCAATGGCCAGCCCACATACAATGCATGCAATCTTTCCCAAAATTTATTTTCCAAAAATAACAAAACCTCTGGTTCATATTCTTGGCCTCTATATGTTGGAAATGTCCCTATTCCTAAAACTGTATATTAAAAATCCCCACTACACTGTATAAAATTCATTCTATGATAAACTAATGTTAACTTAATGTAATAAGCCATTTGTATGCACCCTGTCTGCTTAATTGGTAGTCAGATGGATAAATAAAAAGAAAGGAAAATATAAGTCTTTTGAATATGCAACAGAATATCCTTGACATTAAAGGGAAAATATACACATTTAGTGGAAACTCATCACCTTGTACGGCACCTTGTATCAAAAATTCTTGGCATTCAATAATTTGCTAAATACATGGAGTTATTGAGAGGGGGATTCGTTCTTATCATCCTGGAATGAGATGTGCAACAAATCAAAAGTGTTTTATATCCACTGAACTCAAACTGTGTCTGCAAGGAGTGCAAGCACTGAGCTGAAATCTTTCTGTTCCTTGGATATCTTCAACTCAAAAGAAATAGTGAGGTATATAAATAACTGAAGTTGACCTGAATTTACAACAACAAAATTAATGTTCTGGAAATTCTAGAAGTTTTTGTCTGTTTTTTGGGGTATTGATGTCTGTACCATTACAGAAATCTGTCGCAAAGATCCAAAATACATATCACAATTTTTAGGATATACTTCATTTTTTGTTACAGATTCAAGGAGAGGACATATAAAAGAGAGAAGCCAAGAAATAACTTGGGTCTAGAAGTTGCTCTTATAATAACAAACATCAGTAGTGCTGGATATAATCTATAAAAACTTGCATTTTGCTTACCATTTCCCTCAAAGAGCAACATTATTTCCTTTTTTTAATTCTAGGATTTAAATATAAGAAAAAATACAGTGCTTAAGGGATAATCTAGCTTCCCATACATTGACAAAATAAACTATCTGATATCAGATACATGTGCTTACATAATATTTGATACTGATAATCAAAGCAATCTGGAACAAATGATATGAAATACTACTGGGAGAGTTCATATTTAAATGATATAATTGGCAACTACTATGTGATAATGATACAACAAATGTCTTAGGCAATGGGCAGTCATCTCTCATACCCCAAATGTGAAGTATGTTGAGTCTAAGAATTTTTGTAAGCTTTGTTTTACTCCAAATGTATGAAAGACAGATGAATGCATTGCTCCAGTTTAAACTATGCATATCTGGAAACAGAGTTTGCTCAAGTGCCTTGGAATAACTTAGTTATACAACAGATGAGGATGATGATTAAATTTGATGCAATGCTTTTACAACATAGGAATAATGAATTCACATGGCACAATTGCTAATTTTGAAATTAGCAATCTAAATAATATAGAAGTATTAATGTTGATTTTTAACTTTTTTAATGAATTCAGTTAATCAAGACCTCTAAATGTTCAACTGCTGTTAGCTCTAAATGGATGGACTAATGAAATATCTGTTTGAAAAGTAAGAAAAATTAAATGGCAACTTCTAGCTAATAATGCTATATTCAATTTATATATTGTTTGTCCTCATTTTTGTTGAGGTTGATATGAAAATGCATCAGCTTACAATTCTACACCTGCTTTTAGTTTCTTAATTAATTGACCACAGCTAGTTTTGCAAAGGGTACACTGGTCACAATGCAAATATCCATATTCTGTGATGACATTGTGATAGCCACAGCTGAAGCTTGCTGTTTTTCATTACCATTACAGAAGTTTTAGCAGAGAACTCCAGTCTATTGAAGCTGGTGTCTATGTGGTGGCATTTTCATGGTATATTCTTGGTGAATGATCAGAACAAGGACATGCCATAAGGAAGAACTCTACAGATGCTATCTTGATTTTTTTCTCTAAGTTATGGATTTAATTAACTATTTTGCATCACTTAGAAGATGCAGTGAATCCGTTTGATTGGAAGTCTGCTTCTCCACTAGTGGTATGATAAATTCTGTCTCTCCACTGGCAGAATGATTGATGGTGTACAGTTCAGAAGAATACATTTTACATACCACATTGAATTCCTATCAGTATTGTTGTGCAGACCAGCTCTAATAGCTTCTCCTATCTTCATAGAAGCTACACTCAAACAGATCATTGTGACCTAGTCAGTGCACCGCAGTCCACTGTTCTCAGGATTAAGAGCTGACTGCACTTTAGGGTGTATTTTTTTTTGTCTCGAGGTGCTTTCCTTTTCCACATTTTGCATACTATAGGACAACACTGCAGGTGTCTGGTGGTGAACATATCTGTCTTGAGAGACAGCACATTAAATACAGGTTGAATGGTCAAAGAATGCTAAGGCTGTTGACAACATGCATGTGACGTTATACTGCTGTGTTATCTAGTGACAGGTCTTCATATGATGCAACTGATGCTGACTTACTGGTTTGCAGAACAGCAGAACAATGCAGCTGGGTGTTAAAGCAATTTGTCAGCTACTCCATAAATAGCTTTTACTGATTTTGCATATTAATAAATGTTGACCATATATCTGTAACATTTGGTTCACTCACTGTCAATTAATTACCCTATTAGAGACGAAAATTTTAGTAAATTGCAGTTTAAGCTAAAATTAAGTTAAAACAATTGAGCTGGCTATAATACATTCTCAAAGTTTCTATGAGTTTTTAAAAAATTTTGTAAACCGTTAGGTTTTAAGTGCTGGCATCGTCAAACTGGATTGGTATCCTTTTGATGTTTGGAAGCTGTTTATTAAACATAATATACAAATTACATCTTGTTAAAAGTCAATCAGATTTCTGCTTGACTTTAGTCATGATACATACCTATTTTATTTCAGGTTCTATATCTAATAAACTTTTTGTCCACTGAATACATCATACATTTGACTTTCATCTATTTTAGTTGAACTTCTTAGAATACAACAGGATACTATCTGGTATTGGTGAATATTGATTATTTAGTAAAACTGATGTCATTCCCAAATTGTTATCTGATATGGAATTATGAAATTCTGTGACTTAGCAGACAACTTTTAAAACAACAACGAATGGAAAACTTCAGAAATATAAAATGTTTGTGTTAAAACTGTAACAGAAGTATAACAGAAGCATAACAACATTTACTAACAATACATGATATGATAATTACTATATTACACGTATATGACCCATTACATTTTCATTAGCCTAAAAAGAGTCTTTAATGAGACTGTTTAAGTCAAACTTTTCTGTTACATCATCAGAAACAATCATATGTAAATGTTTTATGATAGTAATAAGACTATATTTATGGATTGCAGACTAACAGATTATTAGCACAACATAAGTTTTTTATTATAGGCTAGTTGGTGAGTGGTAAATTTAATTCACAGATTGTTTTATACAATGTTTTATGCTTTACACATTGCATTTATTTGTAGTACATTTTAGGTCAAATTTCAAGTAATATCAATGATTTATATTTATTTTTTTTGTATGCTAACATTGATTTTGGCATAAAGATGCCCATAATGACAGCAGATGTAGCATAAATGAATGGAGTGACTAATACATCAAAATATAACATAAAATAGGATGAAATGACAGGTGTGGGTAATAAGAGAAAAAAGGTTTCCAAGGAAATGGTGATACATGAAAGATAAGTTGGATTCAGTGGAATCCACAAAGAACATGAGATAGCAGAAATAACAGGAGGTAGGTAAAAAACAAACAAAGACATAAGACAAATGAAAAGCAAAAGAAATATTTGGTCAGAAAACTAGAATTAGAAATGGTAGAAGATGTTGAGGAATATGAAGGGAGATAAAATTTAGATGAGGATATTTATGATTCACTTAAAATATTGTTTGATACAGTCAATAAAGAAGATGATAGCTGTGATTCTAATTTCACACAAACCTTCAAAGAATGTTTGTGGATTAAAACCTCATCCCCACAAAATGTGTACAAAAACTTGACAATAGAAAAAGTTTCACCTCTCAAAAATACTTAGAGCAGAGAGGAAAAGGAGTAAGTTAGTTGAGGGAGTGGGTTAAGCAGATCAGTCAAGATGGAAAAGAGATTAAAGACAATTTAAAAAGAAAGAGGACAGAGTTTTGTCTGACGAGGTCTTCAGTGACTTGAAAGTATTGTAATAGCGCATATTTTATAATAAGGTAATGGAGATCTTGGATGTAAAACATTTTGTAGTGGAGAGAGAACAGATAAAGAAGTTAAAGTACATAATTAAAGAAGTGCATTAGCTAAGAAATCAAGATAAATATATTACATTACACGCAGATGGTAAATAAAAGAAGACACCAACATTACAGAAAGTGATGAGAGAAACATTGAAACCATTTAGCAGAAAAAAGTAGTGTCTGTTCAACAATGAAACAGATTAGAAGAGGAGCCAGAGAAACACAATTGCAAAGTACGTGAAATGGAAATAATAGAGAAAAAAAAAGTCAAATACAAGTTAGGATGGAAGTAAGCTACATTAGTGGAGTGAGATCTGAAGACATTATAGAGATATGAAAATATTCTAAAACTCTAGGAAGCAATGGTAAAAGGGAAACAATAACACCATATATACTAATATAAAAAATGAGAAGAAAATGTTTAGTGAAGTAGGATTTCAAAGATAGCAGACTGATAAAAGAATGGGATTTCCACAGATTATTTTTTTAACTGACACACAAATAACATACAGCACTGAAACAAATCAAATGAATTATTTATTTGAAAATCCGGAAAATCTTGTGATGCTATCACAAAACTGGATTTTTCAGAAATGAATGATGAATGTTCAATTTCCTATTGTTATTTTGTGGTTTTACATTCTGTAAATCCGGCAAGATGTATCCATGTTAATAAACATGTTTCCTACCTATATAAGTGAGAAGTAGATTTTGGAAGCATATGGGTGGTAAACAGAATGGTAGCCAAATTGATGAAATGTAGATAACAGTGAAACAGAGATATTAAAAAAATGCTGATGTAATGAATACAAATGGAAGCAAAGTAAGATATAGGAAAGAGACAGACAAAATAAATGACGTATTTAAGAGACTTCTGATATGTACACAGAAATTCAATGGAAATAAAGAGATCACTGAAATTTTGTTTGAAACATTATTAAAATATATTTAAAAGGAAATGACATTTCACACATGGCTAGAGCTGAAGAAGGTGTCCAGATTAACATGTGATATACTAATGAAAAAGAAAAGCAACTGAAAGAGAATCTACACAAAATGGATGAAATTACTTAGTAATATTGTCTCAGGAAGGAAATTGTTGAATTTCTCTCTCTCTCTCTATATATATATATATATATATATATATATAGTGAGAGAGAGAGAGAGAGAGAGAGGGACAGAATAAAAGTGGGTTGGGTGGAAACTTTCTATTTCACTTCATGTAATAATAGATGGACTGAGTAGCTGATTAGGCAACAATGTGTTTTTAGGTTTTACAGGAAGTCAGGAGATCATGAATTTACAAGAAACATGGTTTATGAAAAATGAAGCCTTAATGTAACAACATTATGAAGTTTACAGATAAAACACTTGAAGAGATAAAGACTCGTGTCATGCAAAATATAGACTAGTGACTATGCTTACATTTAAACAAGGTATGCCTCCTAAAATAATTGCTAAAATGCATATGTATTTTTTAGTAGAGGTAGTGGTTCAGATTTTAAAGGCATTACATACTAAACACACATAGTCCTTCAAGATACAGCAGAGACTAAAGAAGAAAAGGAAGTGTGGCATGCTAGTTAAGAGAATCGAAGATAATATTTTAACTTATAGATAAAAGCCATTCATTCATTATAGGACAGTATCTTTTTAGTTTTTCTGGGTACTTAAAAAAAAGAAAACAGATCTTCTAAAGACAGAAACCTAAACAGAAAATGGATTTCAGTTATTTAAGTTAGTTAAAAATTAAGATTTGAAAATCTTAAATAAATAAAACTGCATGTTAAATGTACATCTTATAGTATTCTGTTAAATCAGATTCAGCCATAGGTGTTATTTTAGATAAATGAAACAGAAGTACCCCACAACAAGAATTATGTCGCTGTCTGCTTTAGTATATTCATATATTTAATGTCAAGATGTCATCAGAAATTATTTTTTTATCCCTCTTTATTCTCTTTGCATGTTGACCACCTGCCCCTCTCAGGCAACTGTTCCATTCATCCTCTGTCATGGGTGAAAGGGTTGACCAAGAGACGTGATCATCTAGAAAGCCATTAGATGGGGTTCAATGGTATGTTTCCCTTAGCCCTATATTTCACACGGATATCTGGCTTGCATAACCAAAGGGTGCAATTAAATGGGCTGTCCACCATGGTCATGCCCACTTCTACATGAGACATTGCCAGCATGTAACCTGCCCACCCCCTCAAACATATGAAGTGGTTTCCCTGGTCTCTATCATAGAAATCTCACTTCTTTCTATATACTTTGAGTGCCTGCTACTCTCCCATCCTAGCCAGGGAGGTAAGTGGGCCAAATGCCTTCTATCTTTTTCTTCTCTGCCTTCTTCTCCATTGTTGTGGTCAGTGATCAAACCCTGGTCTCCTGGGTTACTGCAAGGGCTCCATCTCTCTGTGTAATGGAATCAAGCTAAGTCATCATAACTGATGTGTATGCATTTCAAGTGATGAGTAGGCCAACTTAGAAATTAGATGAGCAATTAAAAAAAATACTTCATAAGAGAAATAATCAGCAATATCTTGTCAGGACATGGGCAACAACTACATATCCATAAACCAGCTGATTTCTTCGTTATAAACTTAATACTCAGCATATCATTTAAACCAGGGGGAGCAATTGGTCCACAGCCAGCCCAACTTTATAATCTCAAAGAGATTTTCTGCATCATAACAGTGTTACTCATTATCCATATAACTAACACAAAAACTGATTTTTTTTTTGTAAAGGATATACATAATTGAGAGTATCTGAAAAGTGTGTTTTGACATTCTTTCTTTTCATTACATATATGTATTTTTATATTTCTGTGAGTTTTTTACATAGTTTTCTGGCATAAAAGAGTCACAGCTGCCACACAGAACCAGGTAAACAACAAGTGAAGAGTCACATTAAAACTGTCTTTTGACTTACCATGTATTTGCTGACCACTAAATATGGGCTGTCAATTATATGCTCACTGTATATAAAAATAAATCCGGAAATAGCTTCCTGTTGTTGATGCTGACTGTGGCCATAAGTAGGCCTTTCTCTTTTTTATAGAAAGTGTATTTAACACTTTTGTGGACAAATCTTGGCAGTGACACAACTTGTTTAAATAATTCACCACTCCCCTGGTAATTTTACAATCCAGGAGATATTTAATAACTATGTACAACTTGTAACAAAACAAGGATTTCCAACAATAGTAAGGTTTAATAATAATTTAAATTTATTTTAGCACACAGAAACACAGACAACACATTCATCCCCACTTTATGTAGTGAAATCTAAAGATGAAACACAAGATTGTACTAGAAAAGAAAATTTAGACAGGATATTTTTTTGTCTGTAATATATACTTCCTTGTGTACAGATCAAACAAGTTATTTTTAACAAAAGGAACATTTTACAGGGGAGTGGATAAGTAATTCTTTCACTTTCCATAACAAACCTCGACATTGTACACAAGTTTTCATGATATTCTGTAAGGGCTATTTAAGCTTTGCTTTTGTAAGAAAGATGAAGCTATAGTGGCTTGAGATAGAACTTGACCTTTATGGTTAAAAAAATGAAATGTACAGACTATCTTCCATAGTTATTGTCCTCCCATCAATCTGTGATTATGTGCAGTAGGCAGACTGACACTGTGCATGCATGTGCATTTGAGATTACATTAGATTAGACTGATACTATGTTTAGCTTGTTAGAAAAAATAGAATTAATATCAGGATTCACAGCAATAGGGCAACACACAGAAGAACCACAGAAGTCACAGGAAAATAAAGTTGAATTTGAGTTGAATTTAATGAAGCGCTTTTCGTCTGTGGTGTACACAGACTTCCTCAGACAAAAAGTATTACAAACTACATTTAACTGAACAGCAGCTTAAATATACAGCAGTATTAAGACAAAGGTTCAATTAACCAATCAGGCACACCTTGAACCATGAATAAAAATTTAAAGTTAAAACGCAAGCTCACAGGACTTGAGTTCAATCACTCACATTATATTAAAATTAAAATTAAACTAGACAATCATAAAATCAGCCAGTTGTTAGCCTATCAGTTAAATAGCCCTGTTGACCAAGGGGTCAGAAGGAGTGAGAGACTTATGAACTGTAAACAACAGCAGGGTCCTCACACTATGACCATGGGTCAGCAACAGGTACACTTTTCTACCAACAAACAGGGTGCCATCCCTAAGCAAAGGAACAACTTGCAGCAATCTTTTAAGGGGAAGCAACAGAAACATTTTTTTCAGAGACAGTAGATACCAGGAGTACCTATCACCTGGCTCTACCTCTGCCTTCTGGCCTTACTGAAGCCTCGGCTTGTGTGGTAAACGAGGTTCCTTGTGTGGTTTCACCTTTGCCTATTACTGATAATTTGCAGGATGTAGAGACTGATACTGTGGTTCCCCCCATTAACCAACGTATGGGTCCAGTTATTTCTACCAATCAACTTGGTGATTTTAATATCTTTAATTTCTCCAACGTGCTGATCCCTGATGAACTGGCCGACCTTTTATCTAAGGGATACACCTATGTACCTCAACAGAAGTTCGATTTAGTGAACACCATCATCGATATTAAGATGTTTGCTCGTAAATTGAACTTTAACCTGCTGTTTGAAACTCGTGGTTTCAGTCATGATGCTCCATCTGATATGTTTGTCCCTAGCATGTTTAACCCACCACTGCACCCATTAGTACAAGCGTTTGAATCCACTTGTGAACTTGATTTAAGACATAGTAATTTGCATTTAAGTAAATGTACCAACGATTTAGGGAAGTCTGAAATGACCCTGTTGGAATATGTTAAGTTACATTCCTTAAGAATCTGTAAACCCGATAAAGGTGGTGGGGTTGTAGTCTTTGATCAATTAGACTACTTTGACAGGATGTTGGGCCTATTGTCTAATGATGCGTATATGATTAGTTCAAGGTCTGAGGTAAACCACGCATATCATAAAATTAAGAGCTCCTTGGGACGAAATGTTTTTTGAGGGTAGACTTAACCAAGGTCAACACAAATACCTTACCACATTATTTCCCAGGTACCCTTGTATCTTTGGTATACCCAAGATCCACAAGGACCTTGTTAATCCACCTATGCGCCCACTCGTTGATGGGCAGCTCTCCATATCCTTGTGCCAAGCTGGTTGATACTATCCTGCAGAAGTACCTTGAGGATGAAGAGCAAATCTGTAAAGACTCTTGGTCCTTTCTTGATAAGTTAAACAACATTCCATTCAGTAGAGAGTACAATTTCCTGACAATAGATGTCAAGGATTTGTACACTTGTATACCTTTGCAGATAGCTTTGGACTGGGTGGCCTTCTTCCTTAAGAGTAAGGGTGCCCGCCCATGAAATATCCCTTGTGATTGAACTGTTGGACTTGATCCTTTATAACAACTATTTTTTATTAGGGAAGAATTTCTATCTACAAAAAACTGGGGTGGCTATGGGGTCCCCTTGTGGAGCCAGCTTGGCCAACATAGTGATGTCATACTGGGAAAGGGAGAACATATTAAATAATGAGTCGGTAGTAGTGTCTAAGATCAAGTACTACACCCGTTACCTGGATGACATCTTTATTTTATTAGAGGGTGAAGAAGCTGATAGCCTGTTATTATTAAATTTACTTAATAACTCCACTGACTTTTTAGTTTTTACCTCTTCCTTCAACACTGAGGCAATAGCCTATTTAGATGTATGGTTGGCGAAAAATGACATCTTGAATAAATATGTGGCCAGTATATATAGAAAGCCTACCTACTCTAATTCTTTTCTTCATTTTAGTAGCTGCCATCCTAGCTACCAAAAAAGGTCTGTGGCTAAGGGTCAGCTCGTACGAGCAGCCCGGATGGTGAGCCTGGACGATGATTTTCTTAGGGAATGTGACTCACTTAAGAATATGTTCCTTCATAGAGGCTATCCGCTTAACTTATTAGACAATTTAGTCAATGAGGTGATTAACAAAAGATCCAGTGGGTTTTACAAACCTATACTGAACATCAGTTCTTCCGGGTTGGCCGAGTCTAGGTTAGAATGTATAAGTGGAACTACTCCTATACACAATAATAACACTAGATGAATTCTTACATACTGTCCAAGTAGTAGGTTTATTATGGACATCATTACCAAGAACTGGAACTTGTTCCGTTCCAACCTTGCAATTTTGAACAAACTGGGAGTTAAACCTGAGGTTACATATAGAAGGGGTAAAAATATGAAAATGTTGTTGGAACAACCTGAGCGGCAGAGTACCCGTACTCCTGGGATGTTCAAATGTCAAAACTGCAATCAATGTCGTTACATTCTTGAATCAAACCGATTTGACATTGATAATATTAGATATGACATTAGATGCAGATGCACTTGTAACTCTAAAATGGTGGTCTATGTGGCATTATGCCAAAAATGCACAGGTTTTTATGTAGGTAAAACCGGCGTAGATTTAAAGATCGGATCTCTGAACATCAATATGCAATTAACAAAGCGAAAGATGAAAATGCTCTTGCTAAACACATCATCCAGCATAAAGACCACCATTTTAAGTTTATGGTTATAGAACAAATGCATGACACGATTAGAGGAGCCCCTGTACACCTATTATTAGAGGCGTCTGAATTGCGATGGCAAATTAGATTAAATGCCTATGCTCTACCAGGTCTCAATGAAGGCTGCTCTATTAGCAGCCTTCTTAAACTTAAGAACCTGGTTAGATAGTCTTTTTGCCTTTATGAGTTTGTAACACACTCTAACTGTTTTGTGATTTGTACTTGTTTACATCAGGTAGTGGCTGTGTCTATTTAAATGATAGGCTAACAACTGGCTGATTTTATGATTGTCTAGTTTAATTTTAATTTTAATATAATGTGAGTGATTGAACTCAAGTCCTGTGAGCTTGCGTTTTAACTTTAAAATTTAAATTTTTATTCATGGTTCAAGGTGTGCCTGATTGGTTAATTGAACCTTTGTCTTAATACTGCTGTATATTTAAGCTGCTGTTCAGTTAAATGTAGTTTGTAATACTTTTTGTCTGAGGAAGTCTGTGTACACCACAGACGAAAAGCGCTTCATTAAATTCAACTCAAATTCAACTTTATTTTCCTGTGACTTCTGTGGTTCTTCTGTGTGTTGCCCTATTGCTGTGAATCCTGATATTATTTCCTGGTTTGTGCTGTTTAGTACTTGAAAAAATAGAATCACAGGGATGCAGTCTACCACTATGCCCATACAAAGCACTGATTTGGTATTTCCAGTTGTTCCACAAAATTTCAAAATCAAAAGAGGCTGAAATGTTTATACTGTGCATGCTTAGGTGAAGAAGGAAGGAAAATACTGGCACACATCATTCATTTATTATGTTTATTTGTTGGTTTGTTTTTGTTCATTCATTCATTCATTCATTTATTCATTCATCTTTATACGGGGACTACAATATACACCAGTGTCTTTTTTCAAGATCTATACATGAAGAAAAATTTTATTTATTGAAAACTGTGATTATTCACAGATATGAGCTTGCTTAGGTTCATTGTTATTGAATGTTTTGCTTAATTCAAGAAACAGATTTTCAGGATAAGATTTCTCCAGAAGTCATGGATGCATCTACTCATTTTGCAGACAATGCCTCTACATTCATTTTTTTCCTGTACTAGAGGCCATTTCTGGAAGGCATTAAAAAGGACATGAAAATCAAATAATTCTGCTTAAGCAGGTTGCCTTTGTTCATACCACAGGGCTTAATGTTTACTCAGGATCTTAACTCAAAGTACCAGCATCTGTTAATTCATATCTTGTGTCTGAACCAAGATTCAGTGTTAAACACTCTAGTTAGTCTTTTAGCTGTCTTACATATACATGCAAGCAGCAAAAGATATTAAATTATTCATCTCGTTTTTTTTTTTTTTTTATACTTGCATGCTTTATATTAAAATGATGCCTGGTTTTACTTAATCTTATTAAATGTACATATTTCACATGCCAACAAATTTGTCGTCTCCCACATCTGCAATAAGACTAAATGTTAATGACATGCAGAAAGACAGTCATCAATGAGGTGGAGTGATGTCATTCTGAAACATAATGGCTATGTATGAAGGTCATTATTGGTCCTGTTATGTTTAAATCTAGATACATTTGTTTTGCTTGTTTTGTTTTGTTTTGTTTATTCTGCTCAATGCTTGTGTGTATTCATACGATCAGTGATTTAGCTGTTATGTCCATCAGATGTCAGGGGTATACAGAGGGATGAGCAAAAGGAGTGGCTTCCCCTGGTGTTAAGTGCTAAGGGGCATAATCATCAGGTGCTGATGCTGCAAGCATATAGTACCAGCGTTTGGAAATATTGTGAAGCACTGAAGTGTGTGCTAATTATAACAGGAGCAAGTCGCTTGTTATATTTGTAGTAAGCTTTTCCAGGCAGTTTCAGGAAAGAAGAGCTTTTATTTCCTGTTTTCTTGTTTGGCTTCCATTTTTAGTCTTCATGAAGTGGGCACTGGTTTGTGAATTGCAGAGTGTGGCAGATAAGTTAACTATGGTTTTGATACCAGTAAAGGCTTTATCTCAGCTAGATCTAGCTAATCATGATATAAAGGTGCTTTTTCAGGTAGCACACTTGCCTTTGATGCTGGAAGAGCAGAAGGCTTTAGTTTCTACTCCCATCCCAAGTGCTTTGATTCATTCTTCCTTTACTGACACTAAGGTGAGTGCAGTAGTCTTGAGTGTGCCATCCTTCTCATGAGACAGTAAACTAGTGTGCCATCTCATAGAGTTGGCAGTAGCTGAGATGGATGTAAAAGATCCCACAGCACAAATCAAAAAGTGTACAAGTTCCCTGGTGTTCCATTCAAAATTTCTCCTGGTCAGTACAAATCCCATGTTAGGTATCCCTAAAAATATGCCATTGGCCTAATGGGACTAATCAGTCAACAGAAGATAAATAAAATAATCAAGTATATAGCTTTGTTTGAACATTTAAGAGAAAATAGATGCCCCTTATAGTTTTAATGCACCATTCACTTCCTTGAACACAAAACATATTATATGTTTGGCTACCTGCAGTCCCTAAAAGCATGACTGTCTTGTAGGTGTATAACTTTAATTTACCATCTAAGTACATTGCTTAAAATCCTATGTCTAACAGCTAACAAACAAACTGTTTGTTGTATGTTCTGACTGAAACCTGTCATAACTGCTGTTATAACTAGAACCAGGCTGAATAGTTTGCATGAAACAGAATGATTTGTTCATTCTTTGGCAGTTTCTGAGCATGTTCTCTGGAAACAGAAAAGGCACAAGCTGTCATTCGAGTATAGTTTAGGTCATCCATTTTCTGTCGCTTTTAAAGCTATTTTTACTGCAATATCAATAGTGATAGCAATGGCTCTAGTCGACTAGATGGATTCATAATGATTAATTTGGTTCATGTTTTATCAAAACCCAACAACCCGTAACCAAACTGTACACTAACCAGCTCACCATCTGCCTGCATCAGAACATATATTATCATGATAGTCACCATAAACATATTCACGCACTAAATATTTTTGCTGGATACTTCTGTCTGTACCTGGCAGTGTGTAAAATGAGCCATGTAACCTCAGTCATGAACTATACTAACTCCAGTGTTCTATGGTAATTTACTATCTATATTTATCTCAATTAATTAAACCTTAGACTGTGTACTTACATATAAACATAACATGTTCATTAAAATGGGATGTTAAATGATCAGATGTCACTAGTTTGCCTACACGCTGGAACAAGATCTGTTTATAAAGTCTCAGTAAGAGAAAATCCTACACATCATTAGTCAAATTAAATTACAGTTAACAGTGATTAAGCCAGGGAGAAGACAATAGAAATGAATTTTACTATCTTGGATACAAGGTTTAATATAATCTCTAGATGAATAACAATTAACATAGATCAATACCACTGTGATATTCTATAACAAGACAACATTAACTATTTTAAATTGAACACATTTGCAAAGAGGTAAGGACATCAGTGGTTTTAATACTGCACTACATTTCATATAGAATGTAGAAATGAGGCTATAATTTTGTTATATTCATTTGCTGAACACAGGAGTTAGATTGTTTAGACAGAGAGGCCTTATAAGGTAGATGCTGGCATTCATGTATGCAGTAGCATGATATTTAGAAACAGAATGTATTTTGTATTCACAATAATATGTAAAACAATCTCTGTATGTATCTGCTGATGTACAGATTATTAATATTGGCATTAGCAGATTTTCAACATTTAAAAATATCTTCTATATAACTTTCTATTTGTTCTGGTGTTTTTCTATTAATTCACTCTTTTTTCATTAATGAAATGCAGTGCTAAATTTATGTCATGCTATGCACTAGATCTTAAACTAAAATGAATCACTTACCACTCAGCAGGAAATGCTATCACATGAAGTCTTCTAAAGCAATATCCTCTAGGGATAACATATAAAAGCTTAAGATAATGGCTAGTTAAACATGCATCCCAGAAAGACGCTAGTTTTAACAGATATATGTGCACTCTAAAAATCAGCTTCATACATTACTCATTACCGTTATTTTTGTATCCGCTGTCTTCAGCAGAACTAGTTTCTCAATTTCTCCTTTAACATGCAGCTGCTTTTCTAATTTATAAACCAATGTGTCTGTAAATAATGTCATCCTTTATATTTGTACATTTGCACTTATGTATGCAGAATAGTCAGTCTAAGAACAATCTAAAAAGTGAATTCTGGTATGATGCTATGAAAGAGAACATTCTCTTGTAATTAGAACTTGGCCCACATAAAGAGAATGGTGATGTATACAAAAAGGTTTAAAAAGTGATGGAATTGAACACAGCAAAAGTCTTTGAGTGTATTTTCTATATGCCTACTAGAAATTTAAGTGGCATAAGGCATTAACCTAGATATGGTAATGAACTATAATCATTACGTAGGTACAAACCACACAAATGCACACTTACACAGACATCCACACACACACATACACACACACAAACATGCACGCACATAAAACTCAGGGTTTAAACTGAAAATATAAGGTACATTTTTAGGGAGCAATAACTCTTGCATTCCATGCATAATGTCACAGTATAATGAATACCATAGTTGTCTACCAGAAGTATCGGGATATTTTTCCTATAGCAGCATAAGGTGCATTCCTGAAGGTTGAATATCATCTGCCCAACAGTCAGCATTAAAGTAGTCTATATAGATACGTGAATAGTGGTGGCTGCAGAGCAAAGAGTCACTGGAAGCACTTTGGCTATACAAGACAGACCCAGAACAAGAGAATAAGTCTCAGCGGGGAACAGGTGCATCATGGGGAATATAATAGACACTATCAAAGAAGTAGGTCGATTCCAGATGCAAGGCCTTTACAGTTACAGAAAGTTTGTTGATGAGTATCTGTGAAGCAGTGTTTGTGTGTGTGAGTACAGCTGTACACAACTCAAAGCGAGTAACAGGAGTGCTGTCATATGCTGAGATGTGAAGCAAGAACAGAAGTATTGTCCTGTATTGCAAGCTGGTAGTGTTACCTGGTCTGTTGGGTCTGAAAGAATTTCTTGAAGGCATTAAACTGAACTCTGTTACTACAATCTTGTACCATGGAAAACCCTGCATGATGATGTATTATAATTGCAAAAAGGAATTTAGAACCTGATTGCAAATTGACCTTTGGAATTGAGTAAATAGAAATGTAATTTAATGGACAATGCTTTGTGTAATGAATTTTGCATAACTAAAACAATTTATATCAACAGAGTTGTGGGGTTGCAATGGGAACTGCAATAACCCCAGCATTTATGAACTTGGTCTTTTTTAGAAACATTATTATAGGCTCACAGGTAAGTACTAGGTTAGCTGCCCTTGTGGGGTACTTTAAGCTTAACCAATGTTCCTTTTTATTCTCAAAATATTCGGTTATAGATTGGCCTTATCCATCCCATGATCAATAATTATTTATTATCCCTACAACTGGAATCATACCATAAAACATTTGAGGGGACCCATGCATGAGATAAAGCATTTAGGAGCTACCTCTGCCCATCTGTAGTACAGGGAGAAGTCCTAAGGTAATTTTTCTGTTTCCCATCCATCCATCTGGTTGTACTTGAATATGGACAGGGATAAACTCTGCCTTAAGTGGATGGAGAATCTGTTCCATAGCAGCGGTGTCCTCTGTAAGATATACTTGTCCCTTCAAACCATTTTGTTGATGTTGTAAAAG
Organism: Protopterus annectens; assembly: GCF_019279795.1. NCBI lineage: Eukaryota > Metazoa > Chordata > Ceratodontiformes > Protopteridae > Protopterus > Protopterus annectens. The sequence continues at coordinate 1,220,282,122 of NC_056732.1, forward strand.
AGGTTTAGATTCCCTAGGAGTATTTCTGCCATTTGACATGCTGATGTACATTAAATCCATTATTATTGGGTTGGAGAATTTCTTGTATTCCAGACACAGGTCACCTCTTAGCAGTCTGTAGGATACTGAGTATAGTGACAGATCTTTGAGTTGGATCATATAGGACATGTTCTTCAGGCCTTGCATCCTTTTAGTTAGATGTCTCTGTGGGTGTTCCAGTTGTTGCATGTGTCTGGCAGATGCATTCCAAAGGGGGCATTATATTCAATAACTGACCGATGATGGCTGAGTGAAGGGGAACAATGACATCCCTAGATCTAGACACAATCCCTTTGTTAATCTGTGTAATATTGAAGGATTTTATTAAAGCAATGAACATGTTAGTCAAAAGTTAGGTCATTGTCCACATAAGTTCTAAAATCCAAACAACTAGGTCAACTCTTACTGGTGTATTGTCATTGTGGTAGTTCTTTGGGGTTGATGAATTCCCAAAGGATATGATAATGAATTTTTTTAGCATTTAGTTTCAGTCTATTATTTTGGAACCAGTTGTTTATTTGAGACAAACCTTACTGGAGCTTGGTTAAGTATTATGGGGATTCAATGAGTGTTCCTAGCTATCAGTTATCTGAAAAAACTTAGTTAGCCAGAGACCTTTGGCATTGGCTTTTACTTCAGAAAAGTAGATGCCATACAGGAGACGTCCCAGCACAGAACCATGTGAGACTCCATTGGTGACTGGTTTCTTTGTGAATATTCATTTGAAGGACGGGAAGACGAAGCTAAACTTTGTAAGTACCTTACATATTTGAGTGATTCTACATACTTTCTGCATTACACTGCTCAGTGGTCTAGAACAGGGACGTTAGGAGGCATACACACTGTACTGATTTCAGTACAACTTCTTTAGAAGAGGGTTTTTTTTTTTTTAAAAAAAAAAAACGTACATACATATTTTTTTCTTTTTTAAACAGTGTTGGCTCCTTTAAGGAACATACCAGCCAGTCAGAAGTGAGCTCACGTCATGTCCGGCTGGCTGCGAGCGGGAAATGTGCAGTAGTGAGTGAGTGGAAGACAATTGCAAATGGATTATCGCTGCGAGCGGGAAATGTGAAGATGTAGTGAGTGGAAGGCAATCACAAATGGATTATCGCAAACAGATTATCAGGTAAGGTGTGTGTGTGTGTGTGTGTGTGTGTGTGTGTGTGTGTGTGTGTGTGTGTGTGTGTGTGTGTGTGTGTGTGTGTGTGCATTCGTGGGTGAGAATGTGTGTGCGTGAGTAAGTCAATGAGTAAGATTCTGTGTGTGTGTGAGACAGTAACTGATAGTGCTTAACTATCTCCTCTTTAGCAAACTGTCGCTGGTTTTGAATCTCAATATTAAAGGGGTTATTATACATAATTTCATTAACTTGCTAACAGTTAGGTATCTGAGGTATGCAGTTTTGAATAAAGTTGTGTGGCTGATATGTGTTTCTGTGTGCTCATGCATGTGCATGATGCCTCTTAACTGCACCTGTTTTTGTCGAATATCCTTGATTGTCTCATATGTTTTGTCCTCTCTTCATACAATTTGAGGTTTTCTAACAGTCACTCAATAATGGCACGACAGTTATTTGAGTTTCAGATTCTAAATACCTCAGAAAATGCATACTAATGCAAAACCATATTATTCTAGCAACTTTCTAAAGATACAACACCATTACTTATAATCTGTACCTGACTTTGGTCTTTGCTCCCTATTTTTTTGGGGGCTTTATCCAAGATTTTAGAGCTAAGAAATTGAAGCTACAGTATGTCTCACAACAGTGACTAAAACTATTACTGAGGCCATTAAGTATATGCTTATTCATTCATTTGAATGTGTGTGTGTGTGTGTGTAAATGCCCCCACATAATACACCTGTATGGCTATAGGTGTTCAGGCTCAAACCCTGTACCTTTGCTTCATGGTAAGAAGAGCCTAAAGTCCCTAATCACCACCATTTTTTAACTTTGTTCAGATTTGTTTTTCTAACAGTTGTGAGCTATGGTGAGAAGTGAGAACTGAGAACTGAAGTTGTATTTCCCCCATTATTGTTTTTGTTGTTTGTCCTGTTTTTTTGTGCTAAGGTGTGAAGTGAGAATTGAATTTGTATTCCCCCATTATTGGCTTTGTTTGTCCATTTTTTTGTGCTAAGAGGATGAGAGCTATCTAAATGATAGCCATTAAGTTTGTCTTCCTATTTTTTAAACTGCTGATTTAGCATAGTAGTATGTTGCACGGACTGTAGTGCATAGGGTTCTGGGTTCAAGACATGCATGGTGATAACACAGCATTTTATTCTAGCAACTTTCCAAACTTATACAAGTGATGTTTAAAATGTGTCCCTGGTTTTTGGGCTTTTGTCCCCCCCCCCCAATAAATGTTGGCTTTTTCCAGATTTCTTGTGCTGCAAAGTTCAGAGATACAGCTGAGTGTCGACATTTTATAAGGAGCTGAGAGCTGCAGGGAAACTAAAGTTTAGTGCTGCTTATGCTGAGTCTGCTTATACTGTTAATAGCACAACAGGTAGTGTACTTGCTTTTGATGTAGAAGGCTGTGGGTTCTTCTCCCACAGTAGGTAGATGCATTGCTGATACTGTACTGTGTTGCAAAGGGGGGGGTGGATGCTTTAGTCCATTTTGGTGAAGATATCTAGTAGTAACTATGAACCTGTTATCAGTTTGCCATCCATTCCCTATTGCAATATCACTAGCGTACCATTGTTTTTAATGCAACATAGGCAATTTATTCTTCAAGGGCAACAAGCACTTTATTTGTAGATGAAACCATGAAATATAAAGTTGTTTCCTAGCAGCAGCCTTTTCATTAGTTACAGATTTCTTTAATGTGTAATTATGCAGATGGCTTTTACTAGTTCAGAGATTGTGCATATTTACTGATAATGGTGGACTGTAGAACTTTGAGTAGACTTTTATGATGGAAATGTTATGAATTGGGCTGTTTTGTCATTATTGGTGCATGCATTTTATTTCATTGGCTACTGGAATAATGTTCAAAACAATAAATTTAAAATGCTCTCTAACAACTATACTGTATTGCACAAGGAATATAATTTAATACAATCAGGAAGGTGTATCAAAGAGCACGTGTATGTTTCATGTGCAAGGGGCCTATGATTTGAAAACAGCCCAAAGTTCATCTTTATCTGCCACTGGCAAAATGTATTTTCTTTGAATGTGGGTTTCAATGCTGTTTCAATGAATGTGAGTTTCAAGGTCAGATAAGTTTTAATGCTAAGTCTAGTTTCATTGTGAGACTGCATTGCTTTGTTTAGCAGATATTTATTGGTGTTCATGCTGTAAAATGCAAAATAAAACTTTTCTGGCAAATCATTTAGGAATGAAGTCACTAAATAATGACCGACGTTAAGTTTCAAACATCATAATCTTCAGAAAAATGCATGCTAAAGCAAGACCTGATATTCTATCAAGTGTCTTAAGTTTATACAAGATCAATTTTAAGTACTGTTTGTATGTTCCCCCAATATATTTGGCCTTGTCCAGATTTCCTTCATTAAGAGGTTGAGAGGTATGTGCAAATAAATCGCTTTACAGAATTAGGAATATCCAAATCTCTCAACTGTCCCCAATTTTGGCTAAATGTTGCTCTCCACCTAATAATCTCTCTGCAAAATAGCAATTTTGGAAGAAAATGTGGAGGGTTTACTTTTATAAATAACTGTAATGATCAGAGTTATACATTACTTTTATTTCAGAAATGCATGTAGATTCTCTAATTTTGTCAGCTGCTCAAGTTAACTGTGCTCATATTAAAATGGTGTCCCTTCTTTGATAGGTTCCCAGCTGTATTGTCTGGCAATTTTATATTTTTGCATCACATTTTGGTCTGTTTTTTCATAAAATTGTGGTTTTCTGGCAAATTAGTGCCAAATCATTAAAGACTGAAGTTAGAAAATAATGGCAGACATTTAAGTTTCAGATTTCATACCTTTCAGAAAATTCATACTAATGCAAGACCTACTACTATTCTATTATCTTTCTAAGTTCATAAGGGCAATATTTAAAAAAAATGTCCTTCTTTTTGGGCCTTTGCCTCAGTTTTATTTATGAGTTTGTTGCTCTAAGAGGTTGAGAGGTATTTTTGTGTGTGTGTGTATGTGTGTGTGTGTGTGTGTGTGTGTGTGTGTGTGTGTGTGTGTGTGTGTGTGTGTGTATGTGTGTGTGAGGTAGGTAGGTAGCATACCTCTCAACTGTCGAAATTTTGCAGAATGTCCAGATGTTTGCCCCATATGTTTTTGTCTGTTCCTCATAAATTTTGTGATTTTCTAGAAAATCATTGAAGGCTGAAGTTGCTAAATAATGACAGACATTTGAATTTCAGACTTCATGTCCTTTAGAAAAATTCAGACTAACACAAATCCTGTTATTCTAGCAACTTTCTCATACTAGCACAACTCCTGTTATTCTAGCAACTTTCTAAGTTCACTAGAGCATTGTTTAATATCTGTCCCTGTTTATTTTAGGCTTTGTCCATATTTCTTGCACTAAGACGTAGGTAGGGGTGTGTGTGTGAATGAAACACCCTAGTTAGGGGTAGCAGGTGGTTAGTAATTTACTCAAGCTCAAAACCTGTACCTTAGTTACAGAAAACAAAAGCATGAATCCTCTACCCCAACTACCACGCTGCATTTTTCAAAGAACTGACTTTCAGGTTCATTTTCAATTCAAGGAACCAAGTTTGAGTGAATCTATATTATATTACTGAAGAGGCATTACAGCGAATGCCTCTTCATCAACACTAAAAGAGCGAACCGTGAATTACGAGAATGGCCATAGCTTGGCTGGGGAGGGGGGTAGCAGTTTTTGAGCTGTGAGTACAAATTTGAAAATCCTAGCTACACCCCTGGTCTAGAAGCAATAGTAATTTCCTTAATGTAACAATAGAGAATGATAAAGCCATTAGTTCCTTTAAATGTTCCTTTAAATGTAATATTTTTAGGAATCTAATGTTTTATGAAAACTTCCACTGGCAATTCCTGTCTCGATGCTAGGAGTTGCCATCCAGGTTTTATCAAAGACAAATAACATATCTATCATAGGATCATAGGCGCTTACTAGGCTAACAGCCCCAGAGCCCTTACATGCCTAGCCAAATTCAACCTGTGTTCCCAAAAGTGTCTGGTTTAAGCAGACAGTAAAATCAACACCTACTGCCCCTATCCAAGTCTTATCGAAACTCATCTCTGATGATACAAGTTTTCTAAATGATTTACACATACTTAAAGATATGTTTCTGGATACGGAATATAGTACAGAGCTGAATGACTCCATTTCCACTGAAGTTAAATCTGGTTAAGATAGCAGAGAACCACACTCACACAGAAGTGGCCAGCATTTATAGACACTTGTAGTACTGTAACTATGTACTTCAGATGTTTGTGATCAGATTAATGAACAAATGCATAAATAACTACCATGGGAGAATGTACCTTCTCAACTCATGTCTGTCTCTGCTTCTTAGTTCAAGAGTCAAGCTAAAAATTAAAACAACATGAAGTGCAAAAGACCAAAAACAGGGACAGGTATTTCCATCATTTAGAAAGTGGCAGAATACCACATTAGCATGCCTCTCTAAAGGTTAAGTCTTAAACTCAAAGATCTATCATTATTCAGTGATGTACAATCCTTACCGATCCCCCCCCAAAAAAAAAACACAAACATCAGGAGACAATATGAGGCAAAATCAGACATTTTGCAAAATCAGTCATATTTGTCAGCAGCTATGCCCCCATACATATATGCATATATTGTATATAAACTCATATGACCAAAGCTGCAGCTAATCCTTCTAGTGCCCAGTGCCATTACTCAGTCTGACTACCCCCTCAACATTAAGTTGAAATCCAAAAAAAAAGGACCTTGCATATTTGCGGTTAACAAAATAAAAGGCCTTTCTCCACTTTAAACTTAAAGCAAGCATTAAGCTAAGCTCTCCGACCCTGAGTAAAAAAATAAATAAATGCATTATCAACATTCACTTCGGGGGGGCGTGGCTAGGATATAGACTGGTTGGCAGCATCTTTTCTCAGCTCTGCACTCAAAAGATATTTCTGACAGGAATTTTTAAAAACTAGATATTGTAGACAAACCTATTTTGTTGAATTACTTCTACTAATATCACTAGAAGTCTACAGTTCAAAAAAAATTGGCTTTAAACATTATTTTTCTTGTCAAAAACAAGAAGGAAGGTATCTGAATCTACTGAAAATGAGCTTTTCTAAGCATACCACACAGGACCAGACGATGAAAAAGGAGATACAGTCTTTATTAAATGCTATATAAGACTTGTCAGTGAAATTTGACAAAATGAATACCAAACTGGACACTTTTGAGGAGAGATCTACAAAACAAATACAGCAACTACAAGAAATAATGATGCAACAGAAGTCTCAAATAGCTGACAGAGAGATCCTTAAATGATACTGAGGGCAGACTCTCAGAACAAGATCTTCAGCTACATTTTTTATCACAACAAAATGCTTCATTACAAAATAAAATAGAGGATCTAGAGAACAGGTCCAGATGAAATAACCTTCGCATCTATGGGCTACCAGAGAAAACAGAGGGAGATAACATGGTGACTTTCCTTACTACCTGGTTACCAGAAGTTTTAAAATTGCCTGAAGCTCTTGCTTATGGAATTGAAAGAGCCCACAGATCCTTAAGAGCTGCTTCATCAACCATCAAATCAAAAAATCACCCAAGATAATAATAGTAAAGTTTTTTTCATCACAGGACAAGGAACTTATTTTAAAAACAGCATGGTCAACTTCTCCAGTTAAATACAAAGACAACATAATCAGATTTGATAATGATTATTCTGCTGGAGTTATAACTGCAAGAAAAGAATGTCTCCCTCTGATAAAGGAATTGAAAAAAAGACAACTTAAAGTCCATTTGCTGTTCTCTGCAAGAATAAAAATATTTTTTACTGAAGGTCCTAAAACTTTTGACACTCTGCAAGCAACAGTTTCTTATCTTTCAGCTAATAAAACCTTGGATAATGTGGAAGAAATAGATTTCTCCCAATTTGGGGTTAAGCGTCACTTAGAAAAAAATGAATGGAGCACTGCTTACAAGAAGAAGAAGAAACGATAAAAGACATATGAAAAACACAAACATTATTGTCTTCTATTTGCTCTGTAAGGCAAAAAAGTTATTTGAAAGCATTCATGCTTTACACGTGTCAGTCTTTGAAACAATATAAATACAAGATAAGCAGGACATTTTATAACTAAAGAAAGCAAGGTAACATATCTTTTTCTATTACAGTGTAAATACTTACAGTCATGATTTTTCTAACTTTAAATGATGTTTAGATAGTTCATTTATAAATTACCTGCCTTTTACTGCTAGTATAGAATATGATGTATTTACACTGACATATTAATGTGGTGTGTTTAAATGAGCATGATTCCTTTTTATATTATTTACACTAAGCTGCATGAAATATCTAAACTGATGTATTTAATACACATAATAATATATAAAAACTGATAGTAATAACTGTCAAAAAGTGCCTTGAAAAGTAATTATCTATTCTTTGATGCTAAAAGTGCCTTTTTGACTAACAAACAACTGTTTGGCTTGTATATCTGCCCTTAATGTTAAGAAAACTAATAGAAGTTTAATGAGCTGGTGTTCAGTTTAAAAAGCCCTAAAAACTTCACTTACTTTGTTTTTGTCTTCCCGCCATGGTCACGAGTTGGGAAGTCTTATTTTACCACCCCTGAATGAAGGTTCTTCAGTTAGAATCCATTACAGTGTGTTAAACCTTCTAACAGCACAAAATGAAAGTAAACAGTCATGAGTGATGTCAGCACTAAAACAAGACAGTATGGGTGTGGTGTCAGCTCCTAAGCTACTTAAAGTAACCAGCACACTATTTATGAGATGGCAAAGTGCTTTTACAGTTTTAACAAATATTAAAAGTACACTGAAGTACCTAATGAATTTAGAAGGTATCAACACATACATGGCGTTTTATTATATTGTAATATTTGTTATTCATTTTGAACTGTACACATAAACAGCACACAAAGCTTAAAAAGTATATCACTTGGAAGAAACTGTATGAATAGTTAACACATACAGACTATACTATAATCTTTTCTGATAAGATCACCCATGTAAATTACTATAATTTAACTTAATTTTATAAAAATTTAATATATTTAAGTCCTTGACTGGAACTATATAACATATTTGTAAACACACTGCAGCTAGGGTACTCAACCTTAAGGATAGTAAGTCAATTAAGGTTCATGAATGTAGCTATGTGTTATTAGGCACTTTAAGGGTAAAAAGGAGTTGCTGTTTAATTATCAATATACTCTGTAAATATTAAATTGTTCAAGTAGCACAATCATTAAGCAGTAATGAGCAAGAAAAAATCTCAGTCTTGCTTATGATATTGTTTTATATATATATATATATATATATATATATATATATATATATATATATATATAGGAAAGAACTGCTAAATTATAAGTATGCTTTTATTAAAGGCAAGTTATATTAATATTGAACATCCTCACTGAAAATGAATGGTTGTGTAGAGACACAGTAACTCCCATTATATAACCAAGGCTAAAGAGATTGTCTTGTATGTCTAAATTGATCAGCCTTGAACCTTAGATTGCAAATAGACATGCAACATACTTTTACTTATAATACTGAATATATATTATATAACATCACGAATACTAAAGCCATTGTCAGCTACATCTCATATCAATCAGCATTAAAATATGATTTGAATAGCATAGGCATTTACTAACATATTGCTGTTGGTACCTGATATGCATATAAGTAACAGGTCTAATTTCTCTCTATGAAAGTAAATACCAGGCTGTGTGCATTTGTTAATTATGAAACAAGAGCATGCTATCTATTCTTTTTAATATCCTATAGGTATGTACTTGTTAGAGACACACACATGCTGCAAAGCTGCTAGTTATTGCATATTCATTAGTATATTTCTGACTGCAGTGTTATAAATATATGGTGTGGACCACTTGAGTTGAGAATATGTCTCTATATTGGGCATGTTCCCTGTTTGAATGTTGTATATTATCTATAATATGATATGGAGTACCCTCACTAAATTCAAAGAAGCCACAATAGAAACAAATATTTATTAAAAATGGAGAATAGAAGGATGAAGAGAAAAATGAAGGAAAATGGTTGATGGTCATATAAGGTTATCTTTTCCTGTGTATGTAGAAGAGTTGACAGTAATAAGTACCAAACAATTGTGTTATAGCATATTTAAAGCCTACTTTGCTTCTCATATTTTCCAACCTTACAGTTATAACGCTGCAGATAAATCCTGTAATATCATAAGGAGTATGAGTTGCTATTTGACATATGACATATGTGGTACACTAGTGATGAAATATGCCAGTGGCACTAATAAATATATAGGAATTGCTAAGAAATATAGTCTTAAACTATATAATACCAATGCCATAAACAAATTAGTAGCATTCATACCACTAAAATATGACTTTTTGAAATAAAAGAAAACTATAAGATTACTGATAAATGACAATACAAATGTAACGTTATATTCATTGTTATGGATACTTTCTGATTTAATCAACTTGTGGCATGGTTAACTGATGCATATAATGCTTAACATTTTTTTTTAAGTATGTATGCATATATGTGTGTGTGTATGTATGTGTGTGTGTGTGTGTGTGTGTGTGTGTGTGTGTGTGTGTGTATATATATATATGTGTGTGTGTGTGTGTAGGTGTATGTATGTATATGTATATATATATATATATATATATATATATATATATATATATATATATATATATATATATATATAGGTAGACCATTACAATAAATTTGATACCTATGAATGCCACTCACACTATAAGGGAGATAGACAGCAAGCATATTATTTTTTAAGATGCATAACCATTATTGCTATACAAAAGATATATTAAAATAAAAGATTTTCCTTTACAATTTAAACAAAACCAAATAGTTAAGTATTAAATCTATGTATAGTTGTGTTGCCTTAGTGTTTTATAAAATATTAAAAATAGATAAAGACTGTATTTAAGTAATCTGTAAAGACAGATACATGTATACTTAAAAGATATATAAGATACTTTTCATTATAAAACTACCATATGGTGGGGCTGGGGGAGGATGCTGAAATGCAGACTTAGAGAGATCGCTTGAATGATTAGATCATTCAAGGATGAGATGTTTTTTCTCATGGAGGGGTTTGGTGGTTGTTTATCGTATATTGTTCTCAGTTATGATCTTGTAATTTACTTTTATTGGGTGTTTATAATCTATTGTAATACTGTTGGAAGAAGAAAGAACAAGCCATTCTCTTCATGTACACACATCTACACATTGTTACGAGTTTATGAATATGGATAAAAGCAAAGCTAATATAAATCCAATTGCAAAATGTATATCTCTTAATGTAAATGGTTTAAATAATAGCTGCAAAAGGGGAAGTCTTTATAGATATTTAAAGCTATGTGAAGCGCAACTAGTATTTTTACAGGAAACACACCTTACACAGGAAGACATAAATAAAATAAACAATAAAAATTATACAATACTAGTAAGCTCCACCTATAATCAGAAGTGAAGGGGAGTAGCAATTTTGTGGAACAACACTACTTTAATGCCTAAAATCATAAACACGTTCCATGACAACTCAGGAATGTTTTGTCTAGTGACAATATCTATCAATGAAATGATATATACATTAGTGAATATTTATTGGATACCAGGACTAGGTGTTAGAGTGGCCAAACAACACTTAGAAGACATTGTACAATATACAAAAGGCAATTTAATCATAGCTGGAGATTTCAATTGCATTATAAAAGAAACTAACGCAAATACTAAAACTACACGTAAGAGATCACCATTAACAAAGTTGTTATCTGAGTTTGTTGAAACTTTTAATATAGTTGACATAAATGAGTATGCTATCCCAGATTCACTATTCTTTACACATTTTTCCCATAGACATAATACATACTCTAGAATAGACAGAGTGTACATAACAAAGAATTTAACCTCTAAATTAAATAAAGTCAAGACAATTTCATGTCCATTTTCAGACCATAACACCATAACGTTTGAGATAGACTTATGTTTCAAGAGGATGATATCAGTAACAAGAATACCATCTTACATAACAAATCTCAAAGATTTTAAGGAATTATATATTAAAGAGACACAAACATTCCTAGATATCAATCTTACAAAAGATGTATCTGAAATATATATATGGGATGCATTGAAAGCATACCTATATGGAAGAGCGGTGGGATGGTATAAAAATAAACAAAAACAGTGGAATAAGGAATTAATGGAATTACAGTCAAAAGTAGATAATTTAAAGCTTGATATTCAAAATGGAAACACCAACTTAATAAAAGAACTAGAAGATACTAATAAAAAATACTCAGAGACGCTACACCACAAAACAATGATCAACTTGGAAAAAATTAAACTATGTTACTATTCAATGAACCCTAAAAACCAACGACGAATAGCAAATAGACTAAAAAGATTATTAAAACAAATCAAACCAAGGAAATACATAATATAGAAACCAAAAAGAAAGTATCTGATTTAGAAGGAATACTAGAAGCTTTTAGGCTATTTTTTCATAAACTTAATAATCAAAATGAGAAAACAGAAACACATTCAGCATTGGAAGCTTTTCTCAAAAACAATGTTAAAGTTAGGTTATTAGAGGAGCAGGTACAACTAATAGATAAACAAATAACAATGACAGAACTTAAAGCTGAAGTAAATAAGCTAAAATTAAACAAAGCTCCAGGTATAGATAATATCACCCCAGAAATGTTTAAATTACTATCAAATGAGGCTTTGCTGTTGTTATTGAATGTCTTTACATCAGTTAAAAATGGTAAAGACATTCTTCCTTCTTGGAAGTACACATTAATATCACCAATTCTGAAACAAAATAAAGATGCCAGTGAATGTTCATCATACAGACCCATTTCACTTCTTAATATAGATTATAACATTTTTATGGCAATACATGCTGCTCGAATAAAACAATTACTACCACTTTTGATAGAGGAGGATCAAACAGGTTTATAAAAGATAGGAACACTTATGACAACGTAAAAAGAATTCTTTCCTTAATTGATTATATAAATGTCACAAAAAACAAAATGAATGTTATTAGCTTAGACATAAATAGCACATTTGATTCAGTGAACTGGGATTATCTGTGGTTAGTTTTAGAAGAATATGGCTTCTCAAACAACTTCACTTTGTTAATAAAATCATTATATGAAAAATCATTGGCTTATATAAAACTGGGATCTTGTCTGTCTAAATCTATCAAAATAACTAAGGGCACAAAACAAGGCTGCCCTCTTTCTCCGTTATTGTTTGCGCTAGTCATTGAACCCTTAGCAAATAATATATGTATGGATAAAAATATTGAAGGAATACAACTAGACAACAGCCTAGAGCTTAAAATTCAACTTTTTGCTGATGATATTTTAATTACCTTAAAAAATAATAATAGCAGTTTAAAAGCATTATGGGACTCAATTCAAAACTTTCAAAACTTTTCAAGTCTTAAATTTAATGAGAACAAAACAAATGTATTACTTATAAATACTAATAAAAAAGATCTAAATAAAAATACCATAAATATATCTCTACCGATAATATAATTAAATACTTGGGAATTATAATAACTAACAACCTAGATACTACAATTGAAACAAATTATAAAGAGACCTTAAATAATATTAAAAATCTAATACAAAGATGGAATAAATTCTTCTTTTCAATGGAAGAAAGGCTTTATATAATTAAAATGATCATATTTCCAAAAATTCTTTATGTCATACAAGCTTGTTCTTTGCCACCAGCTAAATCGCACCGAAAACAATTAAATGATTTAATGGTAAGATTCCTATGGTATCCAAAAAACCAAGGATAGCTATGAGGTATCATCTAGATCATTAGGATATAGGTGGCATAGGTTTACCAGACATAGAAATATATTTGCATTCATCCATTATTAAAACAATATCATTATGGCTAAATACAAAATATATATCAAAATGGAAGCTAGTTCATGAGAGAATCTGGTTAAAATCAGGATTTGTAGTAGCAAATAAGTATACAGATTTCATACCAAACAATTTTCTATGGCTGATGAAGGAATATATGATGATACATAAGAATAAAAATATAAGGTCCAAATACATTACTTATACATTAAAAATTTTCCAAAATCTTATTAATAGCAATCCTGATATTAAAGCATGGTCATTTCTTTTATATCCAGTAGCGTACACACAAGGTAATATAATAACATTTAATATGGAAGTAGTCAACATGCTTAAAGAAAAGGGATTAATATATTGGCATCAATTGCTAAACTCTGAAAAACCTCTGACAATAGAACAGATTAAACAGAAATTAAATATGGAAGATAGTTCGTGGTTACATGTACAAGAATTAAGACAGTATATATTAAGCAAACAAGAAACAATGCAACCATCAATAAGACAAAATGTTCCTAACCTTATAGAACATATAATATTACTGACGAATCAACCCATTACTGGAAAGGGATACTTATCATCTATTTATAAAACAAACAAAAAAATAAAAATGCATAATAATGACAAAATATGGAATTATTATAGATCAGTTAATCGACATGTGCCAAATGGCAGAGATAACAAACTAATTCTTCTCTCTCCAAAGCAGACATCACTTTCATTACATTGGAGACTTTTTACATGGCAATTCATACACAGATCTTATGTAACCCCTCATAAAATGGAACTTATGTTTAAGAAAAATATTGGCTGCTGGAGATGTGATTTATCAATAAAAGCAGACTGGCAACATATGTTCTACGAATGTCATTTGATTAAACCATATTGGGATAAAATAAATTATTTTCTGCAAATGGTATTCAATGATAAATTCAAGATTTCCAAATCTATTATTTTGTTTAATGCACCTGTACCCAACTGTGTGCCAAGAACAAAATATGTAATCTTATGGACTCTCCTAGCTATTGCAAGGAAGACCATTACATCAAACTGGAAATCCAAAGCTTCTCCAACTTTTAAGCAATTCATAAATATGGTGTCAGCAGTATCTCAATTGGAAATGAACACTATTAAAGGAAGAACAGAAAGAACTACATCATTATACGTAGCATGGCAAAAAGTAACTGAAATACTGGAGAATAATGACTGCAGCAGATTATAATCAGGAAACAATTGTATAGAAAGCCAATTATATGTCAACAATAGACACCCTTGTAAATACTTTATTTTGGTTTTAATGTTTGATATCTGTTTAGAGGTTTTAGCCTACCTTTTTAAATAATTTGTAAATACTTCATTGTCATAAATAACCTGCATTCATGTTTTCTTGTTTTTGGAAATGAATAAAAATATTTAAAAAAAAAAAAACATTCACTTCGGAATGCCCACAATGAACAATACCAAATACAGAGCACTAAAGTGCATCTGCAACAGTAGTACCAGCATTCAGAAACTGAATGCCAGAAATGAAGATTATGCCCCATAACATCTTGTGCCCAACATGCCTGCATCTTTGGCCCCACTCTTTCTGCACTTCTGCCTATGAACATTCATAGGTTTGTACTAGGTTAACTGCTCTTGTGAGCCATAGTAAGACTAGCCTATTATTCTTTGTGAGACTCAAACCCTGCACCTTGTGTTTATAAGGCAAACACCTTAACCATTAGGCCACCCTCCCTTGTATAACTGTAAACCAGAGAACTTTAATTGTGATCAGCATAATGAAGAAATGGGTATATAATGTATACAGAGGAATGTATCTTCTTAGCTAACTTCCTCCAGAATACCGTGTGCAACCTCGCAGTACTGCCCAACTTCTTAGTTCAAGAATCAAGGAGAAAGGTAAAAAATGGAAGAAAAAGGTCTCATTACCATTATATACTATGAAAGTTGTTAACATAACATGCATTGCACCAGCATGTTCTTTTGGAATACTGTTAAGCATGAAACTCAGATGTCTGTCATTATTTAGTAACAGGCTCTCATTGATTGCCAGAAAAAAAAAAAACATGAACATTATGAGGTATGAGACAAAATCAGAGACATTCTGCAAACGTAGGGACAGCTGAAAGCATCTACCCCCCCCACCCACACACACACACACACACATGGTCATACACAATACCTCTCAATTTTCCCTGATTTTGGCTAAAAATATTGCTCTGTCCCCCGTAATCCCTCCTTTTAATTTGAGGTAAAAGGTAGATTACACTCAAATTATGGCAGTTGCTAGAATTATAGACTTATTTTCCTTCAGAAAATATTCACATCCTCTTGTTCTCTCAACTTTTCAAGTTAATACTAATTTTCAAAGGTGGGCATTCCTAGACATAGAGAAGGCATATGGCTGGTGCCAAAAAAGATGATTTGGGCAGTCATGTGATGATTCAATGTCTCAGAAACAATAACATTAGTGCAAGCTATGTACAAGGATCCGGTTACATAAGTAAGAGAATTGTTTGGACTTAAATGGGGGTTTCCAGCAGGAGTCAGTGTGCATCATCTTAGCTCACTGTTACTCATACTGGTGATGAACTAAGGGGACAGAACAACAAAGTTGCTGTATGAAGATGATGTGGCACTACAGGCAGACTCTGAACAAGAACTTCAATGAATGATAGAGGATTGCAATGCAAAGCTGAAGGCACAAGGAATGAAACTAAGTTAGGATAACACAGTTTTAATGGTAGCAAATGGAGGAAATCAGAAGCTGAATATTAAAACAGAAGAAGCTGCATATTAAAATTTCAAAAGGGACCACAGCTCTGTCTCTTGTGAGTCAGGCAGAAATTATTCCCACCTGCCAACCCTGTTACTATTCTGTTCTTAAATACCACTGTCTTTCTAGTTGCCTGACTCTTATGTTAATTTGACCATATATCTCATTTCCTCTCTGCTTTCACTAGCTTGTGTGAGTAAGCACAATATTATCATTTTGTGAAATCACTCCCCTTCAACTATTTAAATTTATTGGTCATCCTACTGTATTCCATAGTACCAGAATACAAAAGTGATCACCACCTTTCAATCTATCTTGCTGTTTTAAAAATAGTGGCTGTCCACTAAAACTTAACTTTTTAGACAGGTAAATATTAAGTTAGCTATTTTTGCAACTAACTTCTCTAGTGCACACTGCAGTGTTTAGGATAAACCCTTTTTTTTTCATCTTACCTTTAGGCATCCCTGTGACTAGCACTTGCTCTAATACCTGTTGGAAAGCAATAGGAAGCCTTAAACTGATACAAGCACTCAATTCTCCTTATTATTAAGGAGAAATTCATCATAGGTACTAAACAGCCTATAATTGCAAAGTACCTTGCTAAGGGAAGGGAAACCAGCTCCTGTTCTTTTCAAAAAAAACCCACCAAACCAGGCATGTCCAAGGGTCAGCTTCCAGTGATTTCTCCTATCCACTTGGTGAATCTGGGCATACTGGGGCAATGCAGCAATTGCCTCATGTACACAGACAACCCTCTCCTCCTTCCACCCAACACTACAACTTGTGATAGATGCACTTACATAGCCAAACTGGAAGCAAAGCTCTCTCCACCTAAGATTGTGCTAGACAGTCAAGAGGAGAAGGTTAACACCCACACTACACCTCAAGCAACACAAAGCCCTTCTAAACTCACACTACCAACACCCACTGATAGCAACACTTAATCCACATATGCAGAGGCCCTTAACTGTAATTTGCCCAAGCAACAAGGACCTCCAAAGCTGAAACGCAAACAAACACCAATCACAACCAAAGTACACACATAGCTCACAACACCAGTGTACCACCCAGCAACAGCCCCTAAGGCAAGACAACGTATCTAACACTTTAGTCGTAGGTGACTTTATAGTCAGGCACACTGATGTCCCACTCACCAGGCTGAACAAGGCGAAAATTACAGCCAGCTGCCTGTCTGGTGCCAGGACCCACCACATAATGCATGCACTCAAGTCACTCCACAACAAGTACAAATATGACTCTGTCATTGTCCATGCTGGAGCAAATGACTTGAGACGTACCTCCCTGGACTACATGAAAAGAGACATGGAAGAGCTCTCAGATCATGTGGCCCAGGCAGGTATGACCGTAGCCCTGAGTAGCATCCTGCCTTCGCCAAGAATGATACCACAATATAAGGACAAAATGATTGACTTCAACAATTGGCTAAGCTTCTGGTGTCATTCAAAGGGGATCCAGTATCTGTCTGTCTGGGACGACATGATCGACAGACCACAATGCTTTGCCAGAGATGGTCTGCACCTGTCACCCCTGGGATTCAGGTTGCTGGCTAAGGCTCTTGCCACCCCTATAGTGCCTTTTTAGGCAAAGTTCAAAGAACAAAACCACCACCGTAACAGGTACAAGCATGCAAAATCTGAAGGTAATGCTACTCAATGCTAGAAGTCTAAACCTAAAAATGCACACTCTCGAGGCTCTCCTAAAAATGGAGAACATCAATATCTGTGCAGTAACTGAGACCTGGTTCAAGCCTCCAGAAAGCACCCCTGCAATACCAGGCTACAACTCTTACCACACTTTTCGGCCACCAAACCAGGATCGAAACACTAAAGGTGGAGGATTGTCCATATTCAACAAGGATATTCACACCACCAGGCTAGTTGCCCAATACAATGCATCTGATATTCTCTAGGTGCAACTAACACTAGGTAAGACTGCAATCCAAATTGTAGCTTGTTACAGATCCCCCACCATGCCCCAAGATTCTAACTACACCTTTCTAAACATACTGGAAAATATTAAGGTACAACCAAGCACCCTAATACTGGGTGATTTCAACTACCCTGCCATTAACTGGGAAAACTACTCGTGTACCAACACCTTTGCCCAGTAGTTCTTGGAATTCATAAATTCCAATGCCCTGGATCAACTAATCCATAGTCCCACCAGGGGCTTCAATTTCCTAGACCTGGTAATTACCAACATGGGAAATCTATGCTCCACACCTATGGTCATCACCTCGCTGGTCAGGTCGGACCATAAGCTAATCACCCTTAACATCCACATCCCACCCCCATTCCCCAGTAAGGAAACCTCCATAAAAAACTTCTCCAAAGCCAACTTCATGCTACACAAGTCAGAAGTGACAAACTTCATGACACCCATGCAGATGGGAACTGAAAGTTTGTCTGCTGAGTCCTACACTAAGGCACTGTATGAGCACATCCACTCATGCATGAATCGTGCAATCCCAAATAGAGCCAAGATACTTTCCTCCAAAAAAGGAAGCGAATCTGGTGGTCGCCTGCCATAAACAAACTTTACTACAAAAGAAAGAAACTGTTGCAGAAGAGAGGAAAATCCCACGATGCAAAAAATTCTCTTACCAGCCTCTGTAAGAAGCTGAGATCCCTCGTAAACTCCTCCAAAGCTAGTTACGAAAATAATATTGCCAAAGATTCCAAAAGCAACCACAAGGCATTCTATAACTATGTCAAGAATCTAAATGGCAATGCTCAGATCTGCTCTGAGCTACAACAGAATGGCATTAAATATACTGATCCCAAGGATATTGCCAATAACCTGGTAGATTGATTCAGTGCCTACTTTACCCCCCTCTCACCCTCTAAACGGCCCATCTCAATACCGGAAGATTGCCAGATTCTGGTAATAATGGCCACGCAGGTAAAAAATGCACTCTCCAAAGCTAAGAATACAGCATCCATGGGACAAGATGACATCCTGGGCTGTGTACTACATGAACTACAAAATGAATTGGCACCTCACCTAAGTGTCATGTTTAATCATACCCTCACCTCAGGCTTCATGCCCAGTGAGTGGCACACAGCTACAGTTATCCCACTCCACAAGGGGGGATCCACCTTGGATCCCGGGAACTACCGCCCCATCAGTCTGACGAGCCTGATCTGCAAAGCCACAGGACGTATTATCATGGAACTTATAAACAAAGATATTGGCAACCTTCAAACACTGGACCCCACCCAGTTTGGGTTTGTAAAGGGCCGATCTTGTCTCGTAAACCTGATTGACTTCTTCAAATCAGTCTCTAGAGCTGTGGATGAAGGTAAGGCAGTCCACACAGCCTATCTGGACCTTGCCAAGGCCTTTGACACCATCCCACACTCTGGAACCATACATGAACTTACTAAGCTGGGCATTAATCCCTACGTCACTCGATGGATTGCCAACTGGCTTACTGACAGAACCCACACTGTAAAAGTAGCTGACTCCAAATCCAGCTCCAGACAAGTGCCAAGGGGAGTACCTCAAGGTTCAGTCCTGGAACCGCTCTTGTTTGGCATCTACTTCTCTGAAGTACAGGCCAACACTAAGGGACTCTGGCTAACAAAGTTCGCAGATGACTGCAAACTGGGAGCCATTATTGAATCCTCAAATGATTTAGACACCTACAAAAGGGCCTTACAGAAACAGATGCTTGGTGCCAGAGCCATGGGCTCAAGCTCAATGCCAAGAAATGTATAGTTGTCCCCTTTGGGAAAAAAAACATGTACCCATGAATTACCACATAGGTGGCAGTACACTAAACACCAAAAGTGTAATAAGAGACTTAGGGACACAGGTAGACAGTAGTCTCACCTTCGATAACCACATCGCCAAAACAGTCAGGAAATCCTTCTATGTGGCACGCCTCATCACTAAGGGCTTTTCATCCAGAAAAAAAGGAGGTCATTGTCCCACTGTGCTCATCCCTCATTAGTACTATTATAGAATAGTAGTATTCTACTTTTGGTATGTACCTCTCAAGACATCTGCAACAACTGGAAAGGCCGCAGAAATACCTCACTAAAAGAATCACAGATCTAAAGCAGATGCCCTATGCTGACCGCCTTAAAAACCTCCAGCTATACTCTGTCACATATTGCCTACTCAGAGGTGATCTCTGCTTAACATACAAGGCCGTGTCAAATCCAGAGCTGTTGGACATGCTACACTTAAAGAAATCCCAATCCCTCAGAGCCACACACTCCAGGGATCTAAACCTTGTCATCACAATAAACAAAACATGCTGGAGGGATAGGTTTCTGACCCAGCGACTCCCCAGACTGTGGAATAGACTGTCCATACATGTCAAGAAGAGCACCTCCTTGGCCCTCTTCAAAAGGAACCTTGACAATTGGATGGGAGAAAGGAAATTCACCCCGGGGATCACGTCAATCGCCTTGCTAGACAGGGGTCCAGGGATGTAAATTGTGTGGGAAGAAATAGCCAGGGAATTGTTATGGCTAGGCTTGCATAGGCCCTCGGTCCAATAGCCTAGTACAAACCTATGAACCTACAAATCTATGAACCTGAAAACTTAGAGAAAGAAGGGAACATAGTTGAACATGTCAACACCTTCAAGCATCAGGGAGGTGGCAGAAAAGAAGGGAAGGCTGAATGAGTGAGTCAAACAAGAATCAGAAGGGCTGCAGCAAATTGTGGCAGAGTGTCAGGGGTAGTGAGTGACAGAAGAATGCCAAAGAAGCTGAAAAGTAAAGTGTAGGAAACATGGTATGTGACCAGCACTTCTGAATGGTACAGTAATTCAGGCAAAGAAGGTAGAGGAGTTGAAGAAGCTAGAGGTGATCTAATTGAAGTGCTTGCGTTATGTGGAAGGATGCTCACTGTGGAACAAATGAAGAAATGATGACATCAGAGCAGCTGTCCAAGTACCTCAATTTGCATAGAAGAAATCAGATTGGTCCAGGCACATGTGCAGGAAAGGTAAAGACAACCTGGTGATGAAGATTTGGGACAGACAGGAAGTAGGCAAGAAGAAATGAGGGTGTTCGGCAAAGAGATATATGGACTGAGGGAAGCAACAGTCATGCATGACTGTCATAGAAGATAAGAAAATGGCATTGCATTGGAAGAGATAGTTGCAGCTGACATAGAAGGTAAGAAAATGGCATTGAATTGGGAGAGATGGTGACAGCTGGCTCAACACTCTGAACACGTAAAAAACAAAATGGAGTTGATGATGATTAGGAAAATGATGATGATATTAACTAATTTTAAAAAGAGTCCCTAATTTGCCTTTTCCCTGAGAGTACTAGGTATTTTGGTTCTGTTTATCAACACCCATAATCTTTGTTAAAAATAGATAAATGCTTAAGTATTTAAATAAATAATAAAAATGAAATGTTAACTATATATATATATATATATATATATATATATATATATATATATATATATATATATATATATACTTAGATACTTTTGCCTTTGGAAATCCATGTCACAGTCCACTTCCTTTGCTTTGTTTCAAGATTCCTCAGTCACCTGAGTCAGACTCAACAAACAGGAAGTAGTTATAGGTGCATCATACAGTAGCCTTGTGAGCCTTCTCTGAAGTGACATTCTACCACTTCAAAAATGCCAAGAAACCAACATTTTTATACGTGCAAAGTTTTGATTCTATGAAATTGTAAGGGTGGCAATATTTCTATAATTTAAATGAAAAAATAATAAAAAAAAACTTGAGGTATGGTTTTGTTGGAGAGGTTGCAGCCTGCAACCAGCACCAAAAGCCACCCCTGTATAATAGGCTTATTTCCAGGGAAACAGGTTAAATGAAATAAAAGCAAAATCCAGTTCTTTGTAACAGATTTAACAAATTTAACCCATCCCTTCAGAAAGTTTTCATAGTGTATTTAAAACAAAACAGTACTTACAGGCACTGAATAGATTTTTACATACATGGGTATAAGGAGTTCCATTTATCAGTTCCCATCACTTTCAAACTTTAAGGATATCTTCTGTATGTTATATATAAGAGCCAGATTCCATCCTGGCTTCTACCTCAAGACTTAACACCTTTGAAGACTCTTGGACACAATCCTTCCTTGACCCAGGACTCAGAATTAACAGAATCTAGCAAAGTCTCACATGCAAAGTAGTAGCATTTTTTTTCTTATTTTTTCCCTTTAGCAATTACTCCTAGTACAATTTTGCTCCCAGTCTCCCTTCCCTATTATAAAGTAAAGACAACAATGCTATGCTAACCTGGCTCTTTTCTCATAGCTACAGTCTTGATCATTAATTACAACCACCAAATTAACCTTGACAGCTATCACACATACTGAATCCTTTACTTAAGCAACAAAATAACACAAAGTGGGTGCTTGTTTTTTGCAGTAGCTTTGCATAGTCTGAATCTGCCCGCTCCATTTACCCTATGGGCTCACTCCACTCACCTACCCTGCTCCCAATTCCCACACACTCCCAATACTCGTATATTAATTCATCCCTGGCTCCTCCCACACTCATTCTCAGCCCATAAACCCCTCCTCCTCCCCATTCTCACTCACACTTTGCAATTCCATGTCTTCTTGCACAATGTCTTGTGCACCTTTAAAAGTCATCACTTGTACATTTCTATTAACCTTCCTTCCCCTATTCATCTACCTTACTCCCATCCCTCATTTCTCACGTATTGTTCCTCTGCATACCACTTCCATATTTAACCATAACAAATCATACTCCTTCTCCCAAATAACACACAAGCTACATCCTCTAAATATAACTCTTCTACACAAATATAAACTTTTATCTAGCCTCACCCCTACCTACTCTCTCCACTATACACACTTTAACAAATATTCACACTTCCATAGCTATACCTCACCATCCTCACCAAGTTACATTGCCCAACTACTTCAACTAATCTCTCTCTTTCTCTCTGGTGACATCCACCCTAACCCTGGTCCCAGTAACCCCACAAACACCAGCACACCCTCTCCTCAACAACTCTAAACCCTTAAAAACATACACATCTTCACTATCAATACTCATAGTATCTGCAATATACTACCTAACTTTCATGCTTGGCTCCCCCATAACCATCCTGACATACTTAATGTCACTGAGACATGGCTCAACCCACATATTAAAGACACAGAAATCCTCCTTCCAGGGTACCAAATCTTACATAATGATTGACCAAACAAAAAAGGAGGTGGAGTAGCCATAACCTTCTCATCCTCCCTGTTATTCCTTACACCAACCCCACTCCTAAATTTGACAATGGCGAACTATCCATAGCCTTCCTAAAAATCAATAACTACAAATCCATATGTATAGCTGTCCTTTACATCCCACCACACAACAATATTCCTATCCTTTAAGCTATTCTCGCATGGTTCTCATCTAATATTAAAAATGAAACACTAATACTAGGTGACGTCAACATTAACTGTTCCACTATTAACTCTCAATCTCCCACTCATACACTTAACCTCTTTAACTTTACCCAGCTCATAAACCCCCCTACCAGACTGACCAAAGATAAATCCTCTGGCTGCATTATAGACTGGATTTTAGTATCTCACCCCAACTCAATCTCTAGTAGTGGAATCTTACCAGATTCACTCAGTCACCACTTACCAACCTTCGCTGTCTGGAGCCCTTCTCCTTAACAAAACCACCACCAGTACATTCAAACTCAAAACCTTTCCAACTTCAACCCTTAAATATTCTCTGACAGCTAAAACAAATGGACTGGACACCCATAAAAACTCTGCCTCTAGACAAAGCCATTAATTACTTTAATGAAGCATTCCTCAGCCTACTGAATAGCCTAGCCCTACTCAGAACAAGGAGGATCAAAGCTAAGTCTGCACTCTGGCTGTCAAAAGAAGCCAAAACAACCATGTGCCTTAGAGACAAGTGTTGGAAACTATACCAAAAGAATAATTCATCCAACTCCCTACTTCAATTCAAACAACTCTGCAATTCCATAAAAAAACTAATAACCAGAGACCACAAAACATACTATTCCAAGCTATAGTATGAACACCCTACCAACCCCCAAAAATTCTAGAGCTCTATATCCTCCCTCCTTAATCTAGGCAGGATAGAAAATTCTTGCCCTTGCCCCAACCTGGGGTTGGGAGGGTGGCATAATGGTTCAGGTGTTTGCCTTGCAAACACAAGGTGCAGGGTTTGTGTCTCACAAGGGATAATTGGCTAGGCCTAAAATGGCTCACAACAGCAGTTAGCCTAGTACTAACCTATGAACCAACTCTTCAGATCAGAAGATAGCATCCCTATTCAATACCTTGTTTGTCGACTGCATAGCTAAACTTACCGCTACCTTCCCAGCCTCCTGTCTCTTGCCTCCTACTTGTACAGCCAACATTCCTCCTTTCAAGCTAAATCAGGTTTATATTAGCAGAACGAAAACATTACTGAGTGAATCTCAGTTGAGCGACACATAGAGAAAACCACTAATATCGCAAGAATGAATAGAGATCACCATAGGGAATTCATCCATTTACATCAATGTTGTGCAATCTCGGAGTTTGTGAATTTAAGTAGGGGGTGTGTGTGGGGTGCAGGGGGGCTTGGCTCCCTGCATAAAACACTTAGTGACAGTTTGCATGTTTTACTTGCTTAGTTTATCGGATTCCAAATTAGTGGTTTTCACTCTTTATGTGTCGCTCAACTGAGATTCGCTCAGTAGTGTTTTCGTTCTGCTAATATAGACCCACTAAATCCTATTCCCATCAACACTATAAAGAAGCTCCTCCTCAAACTGAAACCCTGCTCCAATGCTCCAGATATCCTGCCCTCTTCATTTCTCAAAAGAGCTACTGATGGCATAGCCCTTCCTATCTGCATGATAATCAACAGGTCCATTCAGGAATCCTATATTCCGCTGCTCTGGAGAAAAGCATTCATCATCCCACTTCATAAAGGTTGGAAAAATACTGACAACACCAACTTTCAACCTATCACCATTCTTTCACCTCTTTCTAAAATCCTTGAGAAATGCATCCACTCCCAACTTATGCCTTATCTAACCCACAGCCACCTCCTCACTCCAACACAACACGGACTCAGACCTGGACACAGCACCTCCACTGCTCTTCTGTCCTTCCTTGACACTGCTAATCATGCTCATGACTCTGGCAAAATCATATCCACCATTTTCCTAGATCTCTCAAAAGCTTTCAACACTGTCTCCCATGACATTCTCCTATCTCAACTATCCTCCCTCAGTCTCTCCCATCCCATCATACCCTGGTTGACTAGCTACCTCTCCAAAAGACAACAATCTGTCAAATGGAAAAACTCCACCTTATCCTTCCTCAATACTCCCACTGGTGTCCCCAAAGGTTCTGTTCTCAGTCCCCTACTGTTTAATATATTCTTTAATAACTTCCACAACTCAATCACTGATGCCACTCTGATTCAGTATGCAGATGATTCAACAATCATCTGTACTGCTGATTCACTCATTAACCTCTTGATGAAAACTCAGTCAGCTTTTACTAATACTGAAACCTGGATGCTAAATAACAACCTAGCTGTCAATGCAAATAAAACCAAGGTTATGATAGTCTTCCCATCTAGAAGCACTACCATCGACAAAAGTTCCTTTGTAATACTGAGTCAGAATAACACTCCCATTGAAATAGTACCTCACACCAAATTACTTGGAGTCATCATTGACGAACAATTAAAATTTCATACTCATATCCAAACAAGTATCAAAAAAAAACCCCACCAAAAATGAGGACATCTATATAGACACGACTGCTACATGACCCCTTTCTCCAGACGCACCTTAGCCTCCTCATACCTTCTTTCCTCCCTAATGTATGCTGCTCCTCTGTTTACTAATCTTTAGCTCACCTTCTAAACTAAACTAGAGCTTGCTACAACAAAATCTGCAAATTTGCCACCAACTCCAAATACTCCTCTCATCACTGCAACTCCCTACACTCTCTGCAATGGCTTGAGCTCTCCAACTACCTGAACTACCTGCAACTCACCATTGCCCACAAACTCTTATTCAAACCATCCTCCTGCCCTGACCTCTCCTCTATCTTAACACCCTACCTCCCCACCCAAATGCTTAGATCTGAAAATTAGAATCTTCTCAAAGTTCATAGGCCTACCTGCCCCCCTGGCCAACTATTGCTATCCCACTCTATAGCTAAATTATGGAACTCACTCCCCTCCTCCCTCCATAACACCCACAACCACTCAAACTTCATATCTCTTCTCCACTCTTACCTCTCTTCTAAATGGGAGTGCTCTTGTACCCTTCCCACCTAAGTCCCACTAACTTCTCAATCAACACCTTCTTCTTCATACCGCTCAGTGTATTACTGAATACAGTACCTATTCTACACACATTCCAAGTTTACTAACGCCTCATTTTATTTGTATAATTTACTTATGTGTTTCACACTCCAATGCTTAAAACTTGTATATAGTGCAGTTTATCTTCTGCTCCTCAGTAGTGTATTACACCTATCTGCACACCTAAATTTTCTAATGTCCAAACTCTATATGTATATTTTACCTGTGTATTTCACTCTGCCATGCTTACACTTGTATATTGTATAATTTAATTTTGCTAAATGCTATCTTTTAGTTATAACTGGAGCTCTTCTTCCTGGGCCTTCACTGAAAATGGGCTCTTCTAGGCCCAGTGGACTTCTCCGGTCATCAAACTGAAATAAATAAATAAATAAATAAATAAATAAATAAATACATTCCTGTATTTGCGTCACTTCTATTTCCCAAAAGACACCTGTTCCGTGTTGAAATTGGTCTGCTTGTTCTTAAAAGCATGGTGTTCTCTATACTTAGCAACTTCAGCAGTCACCACTATGTTACATGATATATAAGTTCATGCCTCAAATAATGAGTGACATGCTGTTTCTCTCTATAAAGCCAATGGGGAGGAGCATAGTCTATAAAATGTGTGAATTTTCTTATTAGCAATTAGTATTTGAAGGTGGTAAGGATCTACCTGACTTCCACATGCTCCTGTTCTTCTACTGACCATCATATCTGAGCATTACAGAGCCTTCAGCTAATATAACAAACAGGATGCCCCTCCTGTCAACCATCTTGAAATACACTGCACTGATGCATACTTCAGAGACATTGCCATGATCTGGGAATTGTTTGAAGGATCTATCAGAACAGCGTATGAGAACAGCAGACTTTTTAGCTTCCTAAAGGCCTGTTCAGCTTCAGCCATCCATTGAACATTCATTTGACCATTACCTTTCTTTCTAACTGTCAGTGAGAAAGGGATGATAGTAATGCCTATGATAAACTTGTGGTAATAGCTTGTCAGGTCTAAACATTCCTTACCCTGTCTTCTAGTAATCAGTATAAGTTCATTCTTGACTGTCAAACCTTTTCAGCCTGGTGTTTCACAACCCCTTTCATTATCATCATCATCATCATCATCATCATCATCATCATCATCATCATCATCAGTCAACTTGTTACCATTTTCTACATGGGGCCGGGGTTTTGTGTCAATTGTCACCATCTCTCTCTATTCAATGCCACTCTCCTGCCTTCTTCGACACTCATGCTTGGCTGTCACAGATCTTCTCTCACACAATCCATCCACCTTTTTGGTGGTGCCCCTGTTTCCTATTGCTTTCTTCTTTTCTGTCCCAAATCTTCTGTACAAGAAGGGCTTCTGCTTTTCTGCATGTGCCCAAACCAGCATAATCTGTTCTCTTTGACATTTTCTGCAATTGTAGATACTGTAGCTTTTGCTCTTATGTCTTCATTTCTTCATCTGTCCCACAATATGCATGCTACCATCCATCTCAGGTCCTTCATTTTCATCACATCTAGCTTCATCTGCTGTGCCTCTACCATATAGTAGTACTAGTTGCACCACAGTTTTGTACACCTTACTTTTCAGTTTCTTTGGCATTCTTCTATAACATATTACACTGGACACTCTGTGCCATTTGGCTGCAGTCCCTCTGAGTCTAGCTTTGACCTCCTCATTCAGACTTCTCTTCTCGTCAGACACCCCTTCCAGATACCTGAACTTGTGAACCCATCCCACTGTTTTCCCTTGTATCTCATCTCTCTGCTTATTCTGAACAACATCATTTGTTGTCATTAGAACTTTCCTTTCAGTACTCCATTTCATCCCATGTGCCATCAGTTTTGCATGCAATTCCCCTATCCTTTGCTCATGTTCTTTGTCAGAGTCTCAGAGTCTGCTTTTAATGCCACATCATCTGCATAAAGCAAGGTTGGTGATCTGTCCCCTCTGACCTTTTTGCTAATGTAGTCGATTACCAGTATGAACAGCAGTGGTTTCAGAGCCAAACACTGATCCACACCCACTCCCACTGGGAACCCCTCTGTGAGACCGAACACTGTTCGTACTTGAGTACATTGGTTCCTTGTACACAGCTTACTCTAATTCTACCAATATTTCTGGGACTTTAAATCACCACAGACTGCTCAAATCAGCTTTCTTGGGACCTTATCATATGCTTTCTCCAAGTCTAGGAATGTCCAGTTGGACTCTTTCTCATCTCTAGCTTCTTCTCAAGTACCTGTCTCGTGCAAACATTGGGTCAGTTGTGCTGTATTCTGATCTAAATCAGAACTGCTTATCTCCCATCTTACTTTCTACTAATCTGCATACTTGTTTATCAGTCACCCTCTCCAAAACTTTCATGCAATGTGACAGGAGTTTGATACCTGTTCTCAAACACTGACACAAATATGCTTATTCCCCATTCATCTGGGATATGCTTTTCTCTCCACACTGCTATGAGTACCCTCAGGAGCCATTTCCACCCTATTTCATACAACAACTTTATCATATGTGCTCTGTGACCTCATCTGAACCTGCTGCTTTCCCCGACTTTAGTTTCCTTAGTGCTATTCTTACTTCTCTGCTGGACTACTCCTCTTCTATTATAATAGGCTGTATCTGGGGTAGCACAGCGTTTGTGGGTTTTTCTCCATTCAGAAGCTGCTGGAAGTACTCCTTCCATTTGCCTTCAATTTCCTATGGACTGGTGAGCAGATTGCTTCTGGCATCTCTTACAAAGGGTGTCTGAATATCTTCTTTATCTTTTTCTCTTTGCCTTGCAACCTGGTATAGTTTCTTTATGCCATCTACTGACTTACTTTCTAAAAGCTGGTCGAGTGACTATGATGCCTTGTTATTTGCTATTGCAACTGTTCTGTTAGCCTCTTTGTTAGCTTCCTAGCCTCTTCTGTCTTTTCTATCACCCACTTTTTCCTGCATCCCTTCTTTCTTTTGATGACTTTCTGGTCTTCTGCATTGTGCCATCAGCTTTCCTTATGTACCTTATTTCCATACTGTCTTGGCCACATATCTCTTCTATAGTTCTCACATATGCTGTTTGAGGTGCAACTATTTTTCTTCAACTCCAACGTTTTCCTCCTTTTCTTGAGGTGCTAGAGCCATGAGTAATTCCTTGAACTGTTCTGTTTCCTCTCCAGTCAACTTCCAGGTCTTCAGACTGTCTCTGTTGACCTTAAAAGCTTTCCCTGACCTCTTTTTGCAGCTAATTGTGGCACCCTTTTGTTTTTGTAGTGGGCCAACTGTTTCTGGAAGACTTTACAATTGCTGACGCTACCTCAGTGCCCTTTCCTTATTAAGAGAAGGTCTACCTGAGTTGCACATTGGCCACTCTTGTACATGATCTTGTGACTGTCTCTCTTTCTGAACCATGTGTTGGCTACTATCAAGCCATTTGCCAGACAAAAGTCTAGAATGGCCTCTCCTTCTTTATTCCTGGTGCCCCACCCATGTGGATTCAGGTAGTCATCATATCCTATTCTGTCGATCCTCATATGTCCATTCAAGTCACACATTACCAACACCAGTTCATGTCATCCTGCTTTATATAATTGGTCTGCAACTGCTATCTGAATGCATTCTTTTCCTCACTATCCCAACTCTGTTGTGTGGCATAGGCTGAGATTATGAATACTGCCCTGTCATTAGTCTGGAGTCATAAGTGCCATAAGACTGTCACTAACTCTGATGACATTCCTCACTGTCTTCTGAAGCCTCTGCCTCACCACGATTCCCACAACATTTCTAGCCTGTCCTCCTCCTGAGTAGTAGACTCTGTATCTCTAACCACATAGATCTGCTGCACTGCCCCTCTAACTTCATTCCTGGATAAATAGTATATCCAGCCTCATCCTTACCATCATATAATTCACTTCCAAGCCTCATCCTGTCAGTAAACCTACACTATGTATGGCAATTTTTAGTTCATGTTTGACAGGTTGATTAGTTTTATGTCCAGCTTTCACTTAACAGAGCTATCCCAGTTAACCCAAGTTGGGCAACTAGACATTGGCTGGCCAGTAACAGATTGACTCAGGGCTGCTGGGCTTTGTGATCAGCACATGATGGCCAAGAGGGGCACATGCACCTCTCTCACTGTCAGCATGGGTCCCTGGCACTGATAGCAGTAGGCCTGGTCCTTAACCTACTTAGCACTGGCAAATACCCATGTCCATTTGGCAACATTCATCAACATGACCAAATCACCTAGACCTATATTTTTACACCATTGAGTGGCTAGCCCTGCCACAGTGGGCAGACTGTGGTCCACTTTCTCCTATCATGAGGAAATTCAGCACCACAGTAGATGCCCAAAATCGTTGGTTTATACAACTCTTCCGCATATAGGGCACCATGTAGAGTCTGTACAGGCATTGGCCAGAAGTAAAATGTTTCACTTTAAAAATGGCAAAGTTTATGCATTACTGTAGAAAATTCACAAAATAGAAAAAAGTACTACTAATTTTGTTGTAGTACAATCACAGGAAATAGTGCTGCATAATCAGTAATAGAAACGTATTAATTATTTTACTTAATTGTACAAGTGGACATACAATGCCCATTGCTAAGTGTTCAAATTAGGTAGCCACAATGGGTTTGGTCATCAAAAGTTTCTTCTTTAGTAGAGTGTGTAAGTTGTGAAAAAGATGTTAATGTCCTTCTTTGTACCAGGCCTACAAATATTTTGTTTTTCCATTATCCATTCAAAAATGGCCAGTCATATACGGCTATGCTCCAACATCAATCTAAGTGATCCACATGTTCTTGGAACTATCAAGTGTCTCTGTTCTTTTTATTGGTTACTCTATAGAGAAGGTCAGTCCTTAGCTCAGAGTAGGGATATACCATTGGGCTCTTCTTTTCCTTTGATTCCCTATTTCCTCTGTCTGTGTTCTCTGTAACTCTGTTTAGGGCATTGCCTTCCTACCTGGTGTTACTGAAATTTGCATGGCTTGTCTGTAAGACAACAAAGACTGTATTACTTTTATCTTTTTTTTCTGATATGAAGTGGATAATTTGGCCTCTTTCCACACAGAGGTACATGCCTTTCCCCTTCATCTAGTACACCGTCTGTGAAAAGCAGCTCAATGAAAAAATATTTCTTCCACCATAGGTACTGGTAGTATCTTTTTCTCCTCTTTAGTGGTCTTATTTTCTTGACACACAAAGTCCTGATTCTTTTTTGAATGAGTACTTTTGTGTAGCAGGGTGAAGCTTAAAACACTTTTCAAGTCCTTCCCCTTTCATTTTTCTTTAATATTAGATTAATCAGTCTCCATGTACACTTCTTATATTGTATTCTTACCAAAATATCCCTCCATGTCATGTTTTACATAGATCTGTTTTATTATTTTAACCACAAAATCCTTTTAGTAAAATGTGTTATCTCTGGGATTCTCCACTCAGATGTCTATTTTTATTTTAGAACTGGAATATGCTGGCAAAACTCACCAGAAGAATTCTCTGTCCCTAGCTAAATCTTAGCTTATTTTGTGTCTTTTAATTGTAACCTATATTCCTTCATGGCGATGCCCCTGAACTGGACCAGTAATCAAGGAGCCTCAGTCCTCACCATTAGCACCAGTAAGGGACATGCACATTGGGAGAATGACACGTACACACACAGTAAAGTACAATTTCCCTTAAGAGCACACAGAGATCACAGTCAGTTTGGGGCTGGTTTCTCCCTCTTTCTCCAGATCTCCAGTAAGACTCCCCACTGGTACAGCTATACATTTAAGATCTCAGCTGAGTAGTCAAGCCAAAACTTCCAGCACACTCTCTGTCCAACCAGTGCTTCATGTGCCTGCCCAAGTAGCTGACACACACACACTTTGAGATTTGATGTATATACAAACACACAGACTATCCTGGAGAAGGCTGGTACAGGTTTACTAGCTATCTTCACTTTGTCCAGACTATAAGGTAGCTATCACTGCCACCCCCCTTACTTACCACCTACTATAAGGCCCTTACCAAAGGGTGTCCAATCCTATTACGTAATGTTACTATTATCCTAATGGTAAGTGTGACCAAGAGTTTCGAGGCTATTTAGTAGTGGCCTGTACAGTGTCACCAAATACATATGCAAGTACTCTAAGAACTTAAATATCTCTAAACAAACCAGCCACAATTAAAAGGTTTAAATATATTTAATAATAAATAATAAAAGAACTAGACAATATTCAATAATGCATCACAGTGACTACAGAGTTCAGAATCACAGGAAATATTTTAA
Organism: Protopterus annectens; assembly: GCF_019279795.1. Classification (NCBI taxonomy): domain Eukaryota; kingdom Metazoa; phylum Chordata; order Ceratodontiformes; family Protopteridae; genus Protopterus; species Protopterus annectens. The sequence continues at coordinate 1,220,314,639 of NC_056732.1, forward strand.
AACAACATTGCAGGGCAGTCTCAAATAAATACAGAAAACATCTAAACTAATCTTACTATATTCCTATCTATTACTTTTCCCTAGTTACTTACTAGTAGCAAGGCAGAAGTGCTGATGATGGATGTTTCCAGGTCCAAAGACAAATACAAAATGCCCAGTCTTGGAGAGAGTTCCCAAATTAATATGAAAAGATTACTGCTGGGTTAGCATAGATGACATTACCCTTTGTCACCTGCCTTCAGTTCCCAGGCTAACAGAAACTTAACAAAAGTTAACATTTCTCTGTGAGAAAATACTTCCCTCTCAGATGCGCAGCTACTAGGAAGTCACAGAGAAATAAAAACACTTTACATTTTAAACCTAGTAATTATTTCTGTTTCAAGACAATAGAAAGAAACTTCTAGCACTAGACATCCCGTATTCTTCAGTGAAACTCGGAGATAAACACAAAAAACAATTCACTTATTTTCTTGAAGTTTTGCAAGTTAACACTGTATGTTCCAGCTTCTACTATTAAAACATACATTTGCACAGGTATATAGTTTATATACATTTCTGTTTTTTTTTCCCAGTAGGATACACTGTGGTTACATTTTTGACGCTCAGTACATAACATACAGTTCAACACACACTACTCCATCAGTAGTTTAATATACATATAACATATAGTTCTCTTTCATTTGTAAGACAAGCATATGCATCATATTACTATTCACAAATGACATATGATTATTTACCAACATTCCAGATAGGTGGGCTGACAGTGTCACATTTCTAAATAATCATATTAATATTTTCAAGTGACATAATTATTTACAAAATTACAGATAGCTAGACTGGCAGTGTCACATTTTTCCCTTCCCTGAAATCTCAAGCTAGTTTTTCAAGTGACCCTTGAGAAACATTGCTTGAGAGGGTGAACCTACCTAGGAATATGCTACCCCATTCCCTGCCTTTAGATTCCAGTTGACTTGACATTGCTGACCCGAGTACCATGCTGCACTGTCTCATCATATGCCTGCAACCCTAGGCTCCATCATAGTAATTTGGGATTTTCCTGGCTGGCTCCCTGTAGCCATAGATCCCCCTCAGACTCCTTAGCACAGGGTCTCCCTGTCATGGTAAGGTTTCATCATGTTAACATGATACAATTTGTGCCTCTGCCTCCTGCCTAGCAGTTCTACCATGTAGTTAACATCACTGACCTTCCGTACCACTTTGCAGGGTGCCTCCCAAGCAGCCTGCAGCTTGTTGTGTCTGACAAGAATGAGAAACATTATCTGCTGCCCTACAGCATACTCTCTAGCTCAAGCATTCCTGTCATACCAGACCTTTTACTGCTGCTGGGCTTCTGCCAGGTTCTCCTGGGCTAAGCCCATGAGTTCCCTGACCCTTGTCCTAAGAATTAGAACATATTCCACAACAGACTCCTTGTGGGATTCACACTCACCCTCCCACTCATCTCAAATCAAATCTAGAGGTCCCCTCATCCTATGCCCATACAGCAACTCAAAGGGTGAAAAACCCGTGGATTCCTGGGAAACCTCTCTGTAAACAAACAACAAGTGAGGCAAATATTTGTCCCAGTCCCTGTTAAACCAGTCTGCAAATGCCCGTAGCATGAACTTGAGTGTAGAGTTTAACCTCTCAACAAGGCCATTAGTCTGGGGATGGCAGGGGGTGGTCTTTAGGTGCTTCACCCCACAGTACATCCACAGACAAGCCAACAGGTCTGACATGAAATTGGCACCTTTATCAGTCAGTATTTCATTTGGGAAACCTACCCTGCTGAAAATCTCTAACAAAGCATTTGTCACCTTGTCTACCTCAATGGAGGACAGAGCCACTGCCTCAGGGGATCTGGTATCATAATATACTACCACTAGGATATACTTTTTCCCTGTAGAATGTTTGGTACTCAGAGGCCCCACAATATCGATAGCTACTGCCTGAAATGGCTCCTCAATCACAGGCAAAGGCATCAAAGGAGATTTCACCTTGTCTCCTGCCTTGTCTACCTTTTTGCACTGCTCACAGACCCTGCAGTACCCTTTTACATATCTGGAAATTCCAGGCCAATAAAAGTTCTGCATAATACATCTCTCTGTATGTTTTATCCCCATATGACCTGCAAAGGGAATATCATGGGCTATGGATAGAAGTGCCAGATGATAGCTGTGGACACTACCAACTGGTGTTTTCTCTCACCTTCTATCCCTCCCTCAGGGGTCCACTCTGTATACAGTAGCCCTTTGTCCCAGTATACAGATTCACCCTTCTCTTGAGAATCAGGTGCCTCACTAGCTACCTTACTCAGGACTTGTAATGTAGGGTCTGAGAGCTGAGTCTGTCTCAACTCTCTTTTTGTAACCCTTCACATCTCACCTTCCACAGGAAGTCTGGCATCCTCTGACAGTGGAGCCTCACTGTCAGCCTGCATACAACTACTCCCCTCTGCCCTTGCAGTCAGTCTGTCCAAGGGAACCAAGGGAATATCAGTACCCACAAGCAGCTGTGGCTGACCTTCAGTCTCACTGCTACAGGGTAGCTCCCCACCTGAAGTAACCACCACACCAGTCCTGGCTGCAAGTGTGCTGTCTCTCTTGGTCTCCCCAGGCTACCAAACCACCATACTTGTCTCCAAGCCTGACTGCATGCAACTGCATGCACACATGGTACTGCATTATCAAAACCATTTCCTATCAGGACATCTGAAGGGATATCCTCAGACACAACTACTTGCTGGCTTCCTTTTCCACCCTCCCAGTCAAGGTGAACCCTTGCCAAAGGTATTTGGAATGGGGTCCTTCCTAACACTCTGACTGGAGCAAACTGCCCAAGCAAGTAGTGCTCCTGTGTAACCATTGCAGGCTTCACAGTAGTTAAGTCAGTGACTCTGTCTCTCTTAGTCATGGCCTTTTTCCCATTCACTAATATATGATATAACCTCTTGTGGTAGCTTGGTACCCTTGTTGTCTCAAGACAACCTACTGTTGGCATTTTGTCATTCCCACTTACTGGCTGTCCCACCTTTGGTTACCCACCTTGGCTCTGTGGACATATATATGCTACATGGCCCCACTGGTTGCATTTAAAACATTTAACCCTTGGTCGTGGATGTGTACCTAGACTAGTGGCATCCCCTGTTACTGGCGGACTCTGTTGGGGTAATCTGGGCTACCCACTATGTGTTCCCTTAGACCCATGAGCAGCACAAAGTGTCTTTTCCTGTGCAGTGATGCCCTGCTTGCTCAGTATAGGTCTCCCTTCTTCCCTAACTCATATGCAGTACTGCATTGTCTATCAGCTAACCATATTCTCATGTCTTCAGGCAAAGTGCTAAGTGCTTGTTCCCTCACCAAAAGGTCTTCCAGCCCTTCAAAAATGGTGACCTGACATCCACTCACCCACCTATAAAAATAAGTGCTTAGTTCTGCAACATATTCACACACACTTTCATCTTCCTTGCTTCTATGCTCACAAAACATTTTTCTATAAGCTTCAGATGTTAACTTAAAATATTCTAGCAAACAGTTTTTACAACATTATAATTTAAACAATCAGCATCAGACAATTTGGAGATAATAGTTACAGCTTTACCATGGAGCAAGGGAGTCAGGAACCGTACCCAAAGCCCTTGGTCAGGGTTATATTATTTACATACCCTCTCAAACATATGAATGAAACTATCAAAATTATCCAACTCTGTAAACTGTGGAAGAAATTTACTGACCTTTGTTGCTTCTGGGGTTTGGTTGCTCCCTTCCCATTACCTCCATGACTCTGGTGAAGAGTCAGCATCTCCTTTTCATATTACCTCTGCCTCTCATTCTCCTCAGCCTCCAGATCTCTCATTCTTTCTGCTGCTTCTATTTCCAAATACTTGGCCTCCAACTCAAGTCTCTAACTCCACATGGATTTTTAAGTCCTCTGTGGAAAGGTCAAGCTGTCCATTTTCTTAGAGATGTACATCTCCACGGCCAGTCTGATTGTCCTCCTGGTTGCTATTCTGTGATGCATCTGTGACTAAAGCTACAATCATGTCTGCTTTTGTCATGTTGGCATGCACCAGTCCTTTAGCCTGGCACATCTCAGTCAATTTGCTCCCTGTCAACTTGCTATACTCTTCTGTTGACATGCTTGCATGCTCTCCTGACTAACTAAGCTACCAAAAATAAAACAATTGTGATATGACCTCTGAATGTTCACTGTGTGGCTGATTGAGAGTACTAACACCTTCAGTGACCACTGTACACAGGCTACAGGAATTCAGTATCCACACTACTACAAGACAATTAATATGTGATGTGGCTATCTCACCACAGTCAACCAGATAATATGTGATGTGGATATCTCACCACTGCTAAACAATTAATATGTGATGCCCCTGCCCTGGCCCAGAAATAAAGGAGCCTCAGTCCTCTCCACTATCACCAGTAAGGGACATACACATTGTGAGGATGACAAGTGCACACACAGTAAAGTACAATTTCCCTTAAGAGCACACAGAGATCACAGTCAGTCTGGGGCTGGTTTCAACCTCTTTCTCCAGATCCCCAATAAGTCTCCCCACTGCCACAGCTATAGGGTTAAGATCTCAGCCGAGTGATCAAACCAAAACCTCAAGCACCATCTCTGTCCAACCAGTGCTTTATGTCCCTGCCGAAGTAGCTCACCCACACACACGTTAAGATTTGATTTATATACAAACAGACAGACACTCATGGGGAAGGCTGGCACAGGTTTACTAGCTATGCCCCCTTCTTCCCAGAATATAAGGTAGTCATCATTGCCACCAACCCCTACTTATAGGTTCATAGGTTCATAGGTGTGTACTAGGTTAATGGCCCTGGAGCCTTTACAACCCTAGCCCATAGGATTAACCTGGCATCATGCCACCCGACTTTAGTTTCCAGTGCCTCTGTCAAGTAGAGCCACTGGAATGATCCCCTGGGTGAATTTTCTATTTCCCAGCCACTCATCAAAATTTATCTAGAAGAGGGCCAGTGAGGTGCTCTGTTTGACATGTATGGGAAGTCTATTCCATAGCATGGGTAGTCTCTGAATTATGAACCTGTCCCTCCAGCACGTTCTGTTGATTGTGGTAAGAAGGTTAAGGTCTCTAGAGTGTGTGGTCTGGAGGGATTGGGATTTTTTTAGATGTAGCATTTCTAACAGAGCTGGGTTAGACATGGCTTTGTAAGTCAAGCAGAGATCGCCTCTAAGTAGGCGATATGAGACAGAGAATAGTTGGAGTTTTTGAGTCTGTCCATATAGGACAAGTGTTTAAGGCCTAAAATTCTCTTTGTGAGGTACTTCTGTGGCCTCTCCAGTTGTTGCAGGTGTCTAGTGAGGTACATGCCAAATGGGGTATTGTACTTGATGACTGGCCTAATGAGGGAAGAATAGAGGGAGACAATGACCTCTTTCTTCCTGGATGCAAAACACTTAGTAATGAGATGTGCCACATAGAAGGAATTCTGACCACAGTGGCAATGTGGTGGTTGAAAGAGAGGTTGCTGCCAACCTGTGTTACTAGATCTCTTAAAATGCCTTCTGTGTTCAGTGGACTACCATCGATGTGGTAATTCATGGGAACTGGGTTTTTTCCCAAAGGCGATGATGACATTTTTTGGCATTGTGCTTCAGGCCATAGTTCTGACACCAGTCATTGGTCTCAGTGAGGCCTTTCTGTAGGATGTCAACATCGCTTGGGGAGTTAATAATACCTCCCAACTTGCAATCTTCTGCAACATTTGTCAGCCAGAGTCCCTTCATGTTAGCCTGGACTTCAGAGAAGTAGATACCAAACAGGAGAGGACCCAGGACTGAACCCTGTGGGACTCCACTCATGACTGGTCAGCAGTCTAACTTGGAGTCAGCTACTTTCACACTGTGGGTTCTATCTGTGAGCCATTTTGCAGCCCACCTAGTGATATAGGGGTTGTTGCCTAGCTTACTGAGTTTTTCTATGATTCCTGAGTGGGGAATGGTATCAAAGGCCTTGGCTAGATCAAGGCTGTGTGAACCACCTTGCCTTTATCCACAGCTCTGGTGAATGACTCAAAGAAGTCAACCAAGTTGAGCAGGTGTGATCTACCCTTCACAAAAGCAAACTGTGTGGGATCCAGAGTTTGGAGATTCCCTATATCCTTGTTTATTAAGTCCATGATGATGCATTTCAATAGCTTTCCATATCAGACTCATTAGGTTAATAGGGCGATAGTTACCAGGGTCTGTAGTCACTCCTCCTTTGTTGAGAGGGATGACTGTACCAGTGCGCCATTCAGTAGGGACAAAGCCTGAAATGAGGCTGTGATTGAACAGGGCATGCAGGTGAGGTGCCAGTTCACTCTGTAGTTCATTTAGAACACAGCCAGGGATATTGTCAGTTCCCATAGAAGCTGTATTCTTGGCCTTGGACAGTGCTGTTTTAAGCTGTGCAGCAGTAATGCTGGGTGGATGGCAATCTATTGTTAATGTGATAGGTCCTTTGGGAGGGGAGAGAGGGGTAAAGTTGGCACTGAATCTGTCAGCTAGTATATTGGCAATATCAATTGGCTTGATATAGCAGGTACCACTGTGCAGTAGCTCAGAGCAAATCTGGTTATTGCTATGGAGATTCATAACATAACTATAGAAGGCCTTATGGTTGTCTTTTTTATCTGCTGCAATTCAGTTTTCATAGCTAGCTTTAAAAGGTTTGATGAGGGATCTCAACTTTTTCTTTAGGCTGATAAAGGGAGCGTTTCCAGTCTTGGGACTTCACCTTATTATCCGTCAGTTGCCTCCTTCTGTTGTAGGGTTTGTTTATTGCAGGGGACCACCAGATTGACTTCCTATTTTTGGAGGAGAGCATCTTGGTTCTATTGGGTATTGCGAGATCCATGCATTTGTGTACATGTTCATACAGTGCACTGGTGTATGATTTGGCAGTCATGCAACTATTCTACATTTGCATGGGTGCCGTGAAGGTAGCCACCTCTATTTTTAGGAGCCCAAAGTTAGCTTTGGTGAAGTTTTTCATGGTGGTTACATTTGTGGGGGAGGGATGTGGATTTCCAAAGTAATTAGTTTGTGGTCCAATCTAACCAGGGAGGAGTTGACTATTGGTGGAGAGCAATGGTCACCCATGTTAGTAATGACTAGGTCAAGAATGTTGCTATCTTTAGTGGGGGTAAGAATGAGCTGGTCCAGGGAATTGGAATTAATGAATTTCAGGAAACGTTGGGTAAGTGTATTGGTACATGAGTAGTTTTCCCAGTTAATTGAGGGGTAGATGAAGTCTCCCAGTATGAGAGTGTTAGGTTGGACCCTAATATTCTCCAGGGTGCTTAGGAACATGGAGTGTGAATCTTGGGACATGGTTAGGGACCTATAGCAGGCTACAACCTGAATCACTGTCTTACCCAATGTTAGCTCTCTGATGCATTATGTTGGGCTACCAGTCTGTAGGTGTATGCATACTTTATGAATATGGAAACGCCACTGCCTTTGTGAGCTTCGGTCCAAGTTCTGGGGCCGAAAGGTGTGGAATGAGTTATAGTCTGGTAGTGCATGGGGTGCTTTCTGCTGCCTAGAACCAGGTCTCTGTTACAGCACAAATGTCGATGTTCTCCATTTTAAGGAGTGCATTGAGCGAGTGCATTTTGAAATTTAGACTTCCAGCATTGAGCAGCATGACCCTCAGATTGCATTTGTTTGTAGCTGTTACAGTGGTAATTTGGTCTTTTGAACACTGTGTAAAAAAGGCACTAAAGGAGTGGCAAGAGCCTTGGCCAGTATCTGGAAGCCAAGGGATGACAGCTGCAGGCCAGCTTTGACAAAGCATCGAGGTCTATCAGTCATGTCATACCAGGCAGACAGATAATGGATCCCCTTAGAATGACACCAGAAACTTAACCAATTGTTGAAATCAATCATTTTCTGCTTGTACTGTGGTATAATTCTGGGTGATGGTAGGATGCTCCTCAGGGTTAGGTTCATACCCTTCAGGTCTACATAATCTGGGAGCTCCTACATGTCTCTTTTCATGTAGTCCAGGGAGGTACATCTCAGGTCATTCATATGTATAGTGACAGAGTCATATTTGTACCTGTTGTTGAGGGACCTGAGTGCATGCATTATGTGGTGGATCCTGGCACCTGACAGGCAGCTTACTGATACTTTCTCCTTATTCAACCTAGTGAGTGGGACATCAGTGTGGCTCACTATTGAGTCACCTATGACTAGAATGTTGGGCATGATGTATTGCCTTAAGGGCTTTGATTGAGTGGCACACTGTTTATGAGAGTTATTTGTCTCATGATTAGTGTTGTGTTGTGGTGGTCGAGTATGTTTCTGCCTTGGAGGTTTCTGCTGTTTGGATAGATTTTTATTGAGAGCCTCCACAAAGGTGGGTGTGAGGTTTGTGTTTTTATGTGAAGGCAGTGGAGGTGTGTGTTCTGGAGGGCTATGTGTTCCATGTGGTGCAAATGTTGACCTTTTCCTCTTGACCAGCTATTTCGGTCTTGGCTGGAGAGTGCGTGGCTTCCATTTTGGATATATAAGTGCATCTCTCGCAAGTCTCAGTGCTGGGAGGTAAGAGGAGAGGGTTGTCTGAGTACATGAGGCAGTTGCTACATTGCCTCAGGATGCCCAAATTATTCAGGTTAATAGGAGAAAGCACAGGGAACTGACCTTTAGACATGCCTGGAGGGGTGGGCATTAATAATAAGTATTGGAGCTGTTTCCTTGTAGAATGTTTAGTGCTGATAGCACTTTTGTGAGCTACAATAATTTCTACAAGAAGTCTGGTAAAGTGCTAGACTAATAAGCTAGTAAATGTGCAGTAAAGGAGAGAACTAGCAGATGTAAGGGAAAAGATGAAAAGCAGACTTTGGCACTGCTCAGAAGTTTACAAACAGTCCTGGATACAGCAAATCTGTATCTGGACTAAACTAGTTACAGGAAAGGTGGGAAACAAGTGCAAACACTGGCTTTTAAACCAGAAAGTTGAAAGAGATGGAAAGACTGCTCAAACGGCCAATAAACTACAATTTCTGGGCCAGAAACCACTCCTCTTGTGGTAGATTGGCTACCTAGTGCCTACCACTCCCAGTGACAAGCTAGAAGGCTTCCCTCTGACACAGAAAGGTTTGGGGGCTCAGAAGCTTACAAACAGTCCTGGATACAGCAAATCTGTATCTGGACTAGACCAGTTATAGGAAAGGTGGGAAACAAGCGCAGATGCAGGATTTTAAATCAGAAAGTTGAAATAGATGGAAAAAACTGCTCAAGTAGCTAATGAACTACAATTTCTGGGCCAGAAACCACTCCTCTTGTGGTAGATAGGCTATCTAGTGCTTACCACTCCCACTGATAAGCTAGAAGGCTTCCCTCCAACACAGAAAGTCTTGGGGACTCAGAAGCTTACTAACAGTCCTGGATATACCAAATCTGTATCTGGACTAGACAAGCTACAGGAAAGATGGGAAACAAGCACAATTGCTGGCTTTTAAACCAGAAAGTTGAAAGAGATGGAAAAACTACCCAAACGGCCAATAAACTACAATTTCTGGGCCAGAAACCACTCTTGTGGTAGATAGGCTACCTAGTGCTTACTACCCCACTGATAAGCTAGAAGGCTTTCCTCCAATACAGAAAGGCTTGGGAGGCTCAGAAGTTTACAAACAGTCCTGGATACAGCAAATCTGTATCTGGACTAGACTAGTTACAGGAAAGCCAGGAAACAAGCTTAGAATTTTTTTTGGAAAGTGGAAAGGGAGAAAGGAGAAACAGATGATAATTCAAGGTTAAAGACCTAAGTGGCTTGCCCTTCTCAAATGTTCTCTCTGCATTAGGTAGAATGAGCAAGTGACACTAGACTGGGATAAAGCTGGGATACAGCTGAACAGTTTGGACTAGTGGGAGTATCTGAAGTCAAAATATGATCTCACTGTACTTGGTTGAGTGAGAAAATGAGATAGACCCAGGAGGAGTGTTCAAACACAACTTTACAGGAGGGGTGGGCAATTCCAAAGCCACCAAGATTAATACCAAAACAAGAACAGGGAGGGAGGGGAAACTAACTCCAAGAGAGAGAGAGACAACAGTATTCTTTGAAACAAATAAATAGAAAAATAAATAACTGCAGAGAGACACAGACCACAATATTCAATGAAACAATTAAATAGACAAAAAAAAAAATGCAGTACAATCTTTAACACTGCAAGTTGGTACTTAACTCAGCTAGTAATGCAGTTGATTGTAGGTATATAGCAGAAATCAAAAAACTCAGATAATGAACAGTAATAAATTCAAAGATATGTGACTAACACTTATAAATACAAAGAAACCCTCTAGGCTAAGAGTTTAACACCGAATATCAATGAAGTGAAATACAATAACCTCCACTTACTGCAGAGGGAGAGAGAGAGAGACCACAGTATTCTATGAAACAAATAAATAAAAAATAAATAACTGCAAAGAGACACAGACCACAATATTCAATGAAACAATTAGACAGAAAAATAAAATGCAGTACAATCTTTACCACTGCAAGTTTGTACTTAACTCAGCTAGTAATGCAGTTGATATGTATATAGCAGAAAGCCAAACAACTCAGATATTGAGCAGTAATAAATTCAAAGATATGTGACTAACACTTATAAATCCAGGGAAACCCTCTAGGCTAAGAGTTTAACACTGAATATCAATGAAGTGAAACACAATAACCCCCACTTACTGCACAGACAGAGGGAGAGAGAGAGAGAGAGAGAGACCACAGTATTCTATGAAACAAATAAACAGAAAAATAAATAACTGCAGAGAGACACAGACCACAATATTCAATGAAACAATTAGACAGGAAAATAAAATGCAGTACAATCTTTAACAGTGCAAGTTTGTACTTAACTCAGCTAGTAATGCAGCTGATTGTAGTATATAGCAGAAAGCCAAACAACTCAGATATTGAGATAAATTTAAAGATATGTGACTAACACTTATAAATCCAGAGAAACCCTCTAGGCTAAGAGTTTAACACTGAATATCAATGAAGTGAAACACAATGACCCCCATTTACTGCAGAGAGAGAGAGAGAGACCACAGTATTCCATGAAACAAATAAATAGAAAAATAAATAACTTCAGAGAGACACAGACCACAATATTCAATGAAACAATTAAATAGACAGAAAAATAAAATGCATCACAATCTTTAGCACTGCAAGTTTGTACTTAACTCAGATATTAATGCAGCTGATTGTAGGTATATAACAGAAAGCCTAACAACTCAGATATTGAGCATACCTTAGCTACTATAAGGCCTTTATCAAAGGGTGTCCAATCCTACTGCATAATGTTACTATAATCCAAATGGTAAGTGTAACCAAGACTTTCAAAGCTATTTAGAAGTGGCCTGTACAGTGTCACCAAATACATATGCAAATAATCTAAGAGTGTAAATATCTCTAAACAAACCAGCCACAATTAAAAGGTTTAAATATATTTAATAATAAATAATAAAAGAACAAGACAATATTTAATAACTCAGCACAGTAACTATAGAGTTCAGAATCATAGGAAATATTTTAAAATAACATTGCAGGATGGTCTCAAATAAATACAGAAAACATCTAAACTAATCTTATTATATTCCTATCTATTACCTTTCCCTAATTACTTACTATTAGCAAGGCAGAAGTGCTGAAGATGGATGTTTCCAGGTCCAAAGACAAATACAAAATGCCCAGTCTCGGAGAGAGCTCCCAAATTGATATCAAAACATTCCTGCTGGGTTAGCCTAGATGACATCACTCCTTGTCCCCTGCCATCAGTTCCCAGGCTAACAGAAACTGAACAAAATTTAAAATTTCTCTGTAAAAAAATGCTTATCTCTCAGATATGCAGCTACTAGGACGTCACAAAGCAATAAAAACACTTTAAATTATAAACCTGATAATTATTTCTGTTTCAAGACAATAGAAAAAACTTCTATGTCTAGACAGTCCATCTCCTTCAGTGAAACTGGGAGATAAACACAAACATAAAACAATTCACTTATTTTCTTGAAGTGTTGCAAGTTAAATCTGTATGTTCTAGCTTCTACTATTACAACATACATTTGCACAGGTATATAATTTATATACATTTCTGTTCTTTTCCAGTAGGGTACACTGTGGTTACATTCTTGAAGCTCAGTACAAAACATACAGTTCAACACACACTTCTTCACCACTAGTTTTATATGCACATATCATATTATTCTCTTACATTTGTAAGACAAGCATATGAATCATATTACTATTTACAAATGACGTGGTTATTTACAAAATTCTACATAGCTAGGCTAGCAGTGTCACAATTCTATTTATTAATTATAATAATATTTTCATGTGAAATATAATTATTTACAAAATTCCAGATAGCTGGACTGGCAGTGCCACAGAGCTATGTATTTCTGGCAACATATCAAGGTAAAGCTTTCTCCCCATAATTTCTTTAAAAAGAGAACATCTTGGCCAATTATCACATCATGTATTAATTTCAGCAGTAGAGTTATAGGATGTAACACTTTACTAAAACAGTTTGTATTTCTTTCTTTTTTTTCTATGTTATAGGGTGCTCTCTTTTGAGTCTATGTAAAATATTACTTCAATTTTCTGTTCACTAGTTGCTTTTTGCTCAGCGACAGACAAACATATAGAAGTATCATGATGTAATGAATGCAATCATGGTCCATGCATACAACAATCCCTGCATTCACTTTCCTTCTATTACAATATTGCAGCTGACAAGTTTTGTAACACAGTGAAAGAAACCGTATTCTACACATATGGCATCTAAAAGTTCAGTATTATCTCTTTCATATGTTCACATTTCATAGGCTTATTTTAAATGTAAATTGTTGTTTAACAATAAGAGATCTTGCAGGGACAACACTGCTTTCAGATGTATATGCCCTGTGGTAGAACATTTAAAACAAATATATTCATATTATGATAGCTTTATTACTTTTCTTTGTTTTTCAGATAAACTGCATTCTTATGTGAAAACTTTTTAATAGCCTATTATATTTGCAGTCCTAACTTAGGGATTGCAAGTTCAGATAAAAGTAAATATGCCAGTAAAACTAGAAGATGTTGTAGTCACTGTGAAACACCCTTTTCCCTAAATTATTACTCATAGGGAGTACCCTCTGAAATTTGTCTACTACCAAAATGTCTAATTTTAAGCACTCTTACATTATTCACATGAAGTTCTAGCCACATTATAAAACTATGCATTAAGTCAAACATGTAGACCTTACCAGACTGAAACACTAAATTTCAAGATATAACTAGCAGAGTAGGCATTAGGTGAAACTCCAGCCTTTGTTAATATTTCTCATTTTACTTTTTGGTGGTCCTGGGCATCCGCTTCATCTTAGCTCACGTACACTTTCAGAGAGATCCCGTTAAATACAGAATCTTGTTTGACTCAGGTTGAGGCAAACTACTGAAGCTGTGTATGTTGTAAAGGTTCCCAAATATGCATGTGCATCATTTTCTGGCTTAGTTGCTTTAGATGACCAGCCACTGAGGTTAGCTGCTGGTTCACCAGGGTAGACTTTTGTTGTTGTATCCTAAGCAGGTGCTGGTCTGTTGCTGCTGATCTGAAATGTAGGATTCCAGTGAACCTCAGCAAGGCCTTGAATAGTCCTTCTATTTTGCACAGACTCAGCAGTTTCAGCACTCTCAGAAAATAGAGCAGTCATACTTCTTCAGTTATCCCATCTCCCTGCACCCAGAATCCTTTTAAAACAAATCCCTGCATGGGCACAATGTTATAATAATCCACAGTCATTCCTCCTTCAGGTAACCTCCATTTTTAATGAAAAGCCTTTACAATGTGAATTCCATCATGGCACAGGGTTTAGTTTTTCCTGGATGTTTTTAGTCACTCCAGCACTGCATTTTTTGAAATAGTTCAAACTTTATTTAACACAAGAGCATATCTTTCATGCAGCCGGTGAACAAGAAAATACATTTTCAGCAGCAACCCACTAAATGAAACAATGTACTTAACCAGACCACAAATTTTGTCAACGTCATTCACTAAAGCCTGCATTTCTGAGCAGAATGAAAATTAGGCAGACTACCTTCCATGGAGCATCACAAAGTATCCTTTTTTTCTAGTGGGGAAAGAAGAAACCTGGATAGAATGTATTCTATGTAGCTCTTATGAACTGAGAGTTTGTGTAAAACTTTTTTTTCTGCCCACTGCAAGCCACCAAAGTAGCATTTAGATGAATCAATGGCAAAAACAGTCTCATGAAGCAGCATTCCAAAATATATAGTAGGTTTATTTACATGGGACAAATGAGAAAATTACTTCCTTGTGGCACACAGGCAAAGCAAAGCTAAAGTAAAGTTCTGCATGTTTTATAATAGCTTTACCAAATATCATCACCACAGAAACTCACAGAAAGCAAATTGGTAATTACAGTCACCAAATGTGTAATTTAAATTACTCGGGCACATGCAGGTTCCACTTGCAAGATCTTTTCCTATTCAAATTTCAGAGACATCTTTCAAACTTACTAAACAGGGACAGATTTTAGCCTGTTTTCTGCATTTATTAAATTTAGGCTTGAGCTCCATGGAGACTCCTTACACAATCCTTCCTCAACTCTGGACTCAAGAAAATAGTAATCTAACATCCATATGTCTATGATTTACAATCCCCAAATGTTACCTTTTCCTTGTTGAGAGTGACCTGACTGCTCTTAAAGACATAATAAATATGTAGTGCATGGAGCATGATGATTAGTCTCCGATATTCAGGGAAAGACAAACCAGTTAAGCACCAGAGTGGCACAACCTGGCCTTAACAAATGTTAAGCACCCTCTGCTTATGTTGATAAGGTCAGGCCTAGCAGCTAGCAGTAAAACTTGCTTGTACTGACCAGCAAATGACAGCAGCAGAAATAAAAGATTTGTTTCTGCCTGATATCCATATTGGTAACATGTCCCAAACTTTTCAGACAAACACAGTTGCTAGAATAGCAGGATGTATTAGCATCCATTTCCTCAACTTAAAAGGTCACGTCCAAATAAAAAAGTCAATTGTCATGGACACAACTGAACCAATTAAATTAATTAAATTGCTGTTAAAAAGTTGTTAAAAAGCCCCCTGCAAAGCAGCCAAATGTAACAAACCCAATAACTTAACCCACCCTGACACATAATCATCTTACGACAACAACCATTGAACAAATCCAAAACATTAACATTATATGTATCCACACACATAAACAAAAAAAAATTGTATATGTATCAAAAAACACTTATAAATTGCATCATATACATATAGTCAATGCTGTCATTAACCATCAAATACCGAACTGAACTTTTAATTTGAGTACACTGCTAATAGAAATACTTTCATTTAAACATGGGGGGGGGGGGTTTGGCATCTAGTCTCAACTGCCACCTCAATTCCTTGCATTCTAAATACAAGTCAAAAAGACCCCCCTCCCATTTCAAATCTACTTGGACTAGTGCTACAAATTTAAAATTGTGTGAAAGATTATCGTTGACATGTCTAGCCAAGGCATTAGTCCCCCCCCCCCCAACTCTGCATATTATATATATGCTGGTATATCCTTTCCTTGAGGGCCCTTTTAGTTTTTCCTACATAAAAACAATCACAACTTTGACACTTGGCCACATAGACTATGCCTTTATTGTAACAATAAAATCTTTTGTTTAATTCATCTTGATGACATCATACTTTTTGATATAAACATCTACCGTTTCAAAAATATATTTGCATCGAGGGCAGTGCCCACACTTGACCATCCCTACTACCGGTAAAACAGACATCGGTCTCTCCAAAAGTACTTTAAAGCTCACATCTTTCTTGTATACTATAGTGGGCTTGTTACCCACCTCACTCAGATGGTCCTTATTCACCCTAAAAATACTCCAGTTCTTACAAATAATTTCATGAATAACATCAAAATCTCTATTATAAGTAAGTATTAGGGCTTTGTTGAAGTCCCTATTGTTTTCCTGGGGAACCAATTTGCTATTATTAATGTTTAACATATCATTATGGGATCATTGGTGCCTAAAAGGGGAAATATGTCCTGATTGTCTTTTCCTAGTAACTTCATCAAAAATACTATTCAAAAAATCATCTGGTTAACTCCTATTACTAAACATGTTCTTCAATACAGAAAACTCATCAAGCAAGGTATCAAAATTACTAATCATTCTTGCCAGCCTGATGCACTGATCCTTCACCAGAGACTTCTTCTGGTGAAGAGGGTGCCACCTTCCAAAATGCAAAAACTAATTAGAAAAGGTAGGTTTATGATATAGTGTAGCTTGAAACATCCTACCTGTTTTGTCTTTGATAACTACCACATCTAAGCAGTGAACTTTGTCCTCACACACATACATGGTGAACTGAAAGAAATCTGTGCTACCATTCAAATATTACAAAAAAATCATCCAATCTCTCTCATATATCCACCCAGAAAACAATAATGTCATCCAAACATCGCCCATATAAGGACCAACAATTGGAAAAATCAGATGTAAACACTTTATCCTGCCCCCACTGTGCCAGAACAATGTTAGCAAAAATGAGAATGAGCCCATAGCCACCCCCGATCTTTGCTTGAAAATCTGATTCTTGAAAACAATGAGATTGTTCTCCAGCACCCTTAGTGTTCTCAAAGTCAGTATTTTATAATGTTCAAGGTCTGTATTAAAACATAAAAAGTCATAAAACAGCTCTAAACCTGCACCATGGACATGACAGAAAACAAATCCTGTACATCAATCGAGACAAATAATAAATTGTCGCTAAATAAACCATTGTTGACCCTTGACAAAAAAATCCTATGAGTCTCGGTATACATGTTTGACATGTGTTAATACACCCTTAAGGTGGAAATCTATGACTCTGTTAATGGGGAATGTTTTGCAGGCAATGGCTTCAACAATTGGTCTTAATGGAGGGTCTACTAAATCCTTGTGGATTTTAGGGATGCCAAAAATAGTAGGGGCTCTGGGGAATTCTACTTTGAGGTAGGCTAGCTCTTTGCAATCGATCTGATTGTTGTACAAAAGATCTTCAAGCATTAAATCAATTCTCTGATACGCAACATTCATTTCACATAGGGAAACTTCTTCATATGTGTCAGCATAAAGTAAAGTCAACATTTTGCTTATTTAATCATCCATGCTCATGATAACCAGGCCTCCGCCCTTGTTGGGTTTCATAACCCTGACACTTCTGTCAGAGCTAATCTGCTTCAATAGGGCAAACTCATCCTCACTAAGGTTGGGGCACCGGGAACCATTTTAAGGTACCAATTGACATATGTCGTACTCACACATTTTGTCAAATAATTCAACCACCAGATGAAATGGATTAAACACACTTGTTCTTATACATCTTTCCCTTTCTTCCCAGTCTGAATTGTTGTCATTAAAGTAAAACTTAAAGTTCAACTTCCTACTAAACAATTTCAATTGTAACAAAACATCACCAATTCTGGCCAGTCTAGCAGGCACAAAAGTGTATCCCTTTTCAAATAAATTGGCCGACTGTGAGGTTACATTAATAGAACTGTAATTAAATATTTTGAAGTCACCTAACTTGTTAAAAACAATATTGCAGTTGTCTCCAATATTCCCGGCTACCTACTCTGCCCCCCCTCCTCAGTTCATTCTGTGGATAATAGATGTAAAAGTGACCATTCCCCATTCTCTGTGGATTTAAACCGTTCACCTTTTGATTCATTAGTCTCTTGGACCTCCTCAGAAGGAGGGCTTCTAAAGGGGCCAAATTGTTACTATGGTTGTCAACATGCACATGCCTCCTCTCCTGCTGCAAACTATCAGCCTGATTAAATTTGCCACCCCACCAATCACAGAAACTGGAGTTAGATATGCTTTACCCTGCTCATGTTCAAGTTGGTCTCTACAGAACTTTTCCTAACCCTTAATTCATTTATAGTGTGATCAATAGTTGTAAATATTCCTAAGTAATCATTTTTTTTCTGTCCGAACAATAAATCAGCTTGAATATGGGCATCAATTACAGTAATGGAGTCTAATGCAACAGTCATTTGCCGATCATTGTTCCTTATCAGGACTTCCCACAGTTCACATCCATGCCTATTAAAAAGACTAATCAACTCAGTGTTATTCTGAATTGTTACTAAGTCCCGTTGGATATTTCCAGCATCTAAGTCCTTTGGGGATTTGTTCTCTCTTAAGGCACTCCCTCAGGTAGCTGTTTTCTAATTGTAACTTCAGATATTTCAGTGTTATATCTTTTAATTCCTTCAGTTGCTTGTCAACAGTTCCATAGTCAGTTTGACGAGGTTCCACAACTAAAAAGCCTTCGGCTTCACATTGAATCCAGTCCCTGAGCATAAAGCTTGTTGTTAAGGAGAATCCAAAGTTGTTCTCCCTACCACCGTTGGTCACCTTCCTTGCTGGTCTGCAAAGTTCACCAACACTA
The DNA here is from genome assembly GCF_019279795.1 of Protopterus annectens. Lineage (NCBI taxonomy): Eukaryota > Metazoa > Chordata > Ceratodontiformes > Protopteridae > Protopterus > Protopterus annectens. Next base: position 1,220,333,145 of record NC_056732.1, read on the forward strand.
TCATTCCATTGGCTGCTCTGAACTCTTTGTGCAAGAGTAATTTTTTTATGTGTGTGGATACATACAATGTTAATGTTTTGGATTTGTTCGATGATTGTTGTCGTAAGGCGATTATGTGCCAGGGTGGTTTAAGTTATGGAGTTTGTTAGATTTGGCTGCTTTGCAGGGGGCTTTTTAACAACAACTGTTTAACAAAAATTTTATTAATTTAATTGGTTCAGTTGTGTCTATGGCAATTGATTTTTAACTTGAACATGTGACCTTTTATGATGAGGTATTTCAAGATTCTGAAGGTTGCATTTTGTATTCTGATGAAGTCCTGACATACCTTGGATGAAAGTGCTTAATATCTTAATAAATACTGTGCTTTCCTTTTGGTTTCCTTCAGTTTATTATTTTTCAATAGTTTGGGATTGTGTTTTGAGCATCCATTTACTGAAGGATACAAACTCTGAAACTCAAATGGACGTCATTATTTAGTAACTTCAGCCCTCAGTGGTTTGTCCAAAACCCACAGATTATATGAGGGAATAGACCAAAAAATGAAGCAATAATCTGTACATCCTACTTAAATCTAAACAGTTGAGCTGCATTAAAGGTGAGTGTAAATGTAAGAGACTGTGTTACACTACCTTTCTAGCAGTGATCGCTAAATGTTTTATGTCTTTGTAAGCTGAGAAAACACATAGCAATTTTTTCCCTGTAAACACTAGTATGTGGAACAGATAAAGCTCTATACACTACAAAGAATTATGATTGTTTCACCAATCTCAACCATAAATTATGACAAGATTCACCTCTTGAGTTTTGCTCTCGAGATGAATTTTTTGGCATCTATGTCTCAAACACATAATAAGCAGTTATGATCTGTAAACTAATCATAATCCTCTCTCTCTCTCTCTCTCTATATATATATATATATATATATATATATATATATATATATATATATATATGTATGTGTGTGTGTGTGTGTGTGTGTGTCTGTGTGTCTGTGTGTTACTATACACCTAAAATTTCTATATATCTATATATGTGCATGTGTGTGTGTGTGTGTGTGTGTGTGTGTGTGTGTGTGTGTGTGTGTGTGTGTGTGTGTGTAGACATGTCTAGCTATATACACACACATATATATATATATATATATATGGGTCTACCTGATAACACCAACATACCAAAACACCAACAACGAAATAACCGACACAAAAACACCGAAAAAAAGTTCAAAAACACGAAACTTCACTTGCCCAACAAAAAAAAATCCCAACAAACAACAAAACAAATACCTTTCCCAAAAAACACACACACAACACAAGCACACCAAAAACCTTACAAACTTACACTAAACCTTACATACACAACTATCTATGCACTAACCTTAACCCAAACCCTAACCCTAAGGTCCGTCCCTATCACACACTTACCTTACCCATACCCTAACCCTAACTCACTTAATCCGCCCCTAACCCTTAAGTCTATCACTATCTCACACTTACCTTACCTGCAACCTAACCCTAACTCATCTAACCTTCCCCTAAACCTAAACTCTGTCACTATCGCACACTTACCTTACCCACACCCTGACCCTAACATCCGTCCCAATCGCACACTTACTTTAACATGTCGGTGTTCTCAGCGTCGGGATTCTCAACTGTCGGTCTTCTCCGTTGTCGATCTTCCGGTGTATATATAAATATATATATATATATATATATATATATATATATATATATATATATATATATATATATATATATATAAATATATATATATATATATATATATATATATATATATATATATAGCTATATATAGTGTTATCTCCTGTTACACTAAGTCACTATCTGCAGTAACTACATCTGACCGTGATACTGCAGGAGCTCTGTCACAAGGACCTACTACTACAAGTTTACTGAGAATTTTGTCATTGCATAATAGATTCATAGATTCATAGACTGTTACAAGGCTAATGACCCACGGGGGTGGCTTTCTAAGCCTAGTCTGCATTTACCTGGATCAGTGCTTGGACCTCCATTGTGCAAGGGAATAACTGTAGCCATCTTCCATTCCTTGGGCACAAAACCTGACTGAAGGCTCCAGTTGAAAAGTGATTCAAGTAGACCAGAGAGGTCATGTTTCATGGTATTTATTAAACATCCCTGGATGTTATAGGGCCTATCAATGCAGTGTTTCTGGCCTTGGAAAGTGCATTGTTGACCTGTTTCCTAGTAATGGTTGGGGAGGATTATGTTATGTGGTATATCATTTGGATTATTGGGAGTGGGGGGAGAAATTTGAGCAGTAGCTGTTAGCCAAGAGGTTGGCAATGGATTCTGGTTCATTGTAGGTGAGGCCATTCACAATAAATTCTGTCCATTGTTGTGTATTTCTTCTGAGGCTGCAGACATAACTGTAGAAAGCTTTGTGCTTGTCCTTTTCCTGAGAATCTATTTTTTTATTCATATTTAGCCTTTGAGGTATTAATTATCCATCTTAGCTGCCTGTTTAGATTGGTCAGGGAGATTTTAGTATGTATGGCTTTGTTCCGCCTATACTTGGCCAAGATTTTTTTTCTTTTGTTGTATAACCAATTGATATTATGATTTCATCAGGTTAGCTTGTCTTGTTCTTAATATGAGTGGGCACAACTCCTTTTATATAGCTATCAATATGGCTGTTCAGAGATTTTATAAATAGCTCAGTGTATTCTATGGTATTTACTGAGTTTGGGGGTGCTTGGAATTTAGCCAAGGTGTGCTTACTAGAGAGAGGTTAACCTTGGAATAGTTCCTAAAGGTTTTTGGTTTCACTGGATACCCGGATTTAATTTTTATTTCAGGTAATGCTGCCTTATGGTCAGATCTGACAAGCAAAGATATTACATTAGGTGAGGAACATTGGTCCCTACATGTTCATGAGTATGAGATCAGAGATGGTTGTACTCCTAATAGGAGAATGGACCAACAATTCCAGGATATTGGTATCAACAAAGCTTAAGAATTGCTGGGCTAGTGCATTAGAAGTGGTGTAGGATTCCCAGTCTATAGAGTGGTAGTTGAGATCCCCCATGAATATCATATTGAGTTGAATGGTGAGGCACTCTAGTACATTGAGATAGGTAGTATGGGTTTCACTGAGACATGGGGGGGGGGCCTGTAAGTTGCAAGGATATGGTACAACACCCTGTTTATGTTGAGATGCACATGTATGACTTCCAGTGGGTCATACACTTTAACTAGTCTGGATATGAGATCGGTCTTAATATAGACTGACACTCCTCCACCTTTAGTTCCCTCCTTTGCAGTAGCTGGTCTAAATGTGTGAACGGCATTATAACCTTGCATTGCTGGGGTACTCTCAGTGACTTTAACCCATATCTCTGCTGCTACACAGATGTCTACACTCTCCAGGGAGAGGAAGGCTTGCAGAGAGTGGAGTTTCTTGTCAAGACTTTTAGCATTGAGCAGTACCAAAGGTTCATATGTTCATAGGTAGGTAATAGGCTATCAGACCAAGGGCCTATGTAAGCCTAGCCAACAAGATTCCGTGGCTTTCGCCACCTAAGAAAGTTATTTTTCTGTGTCACTGTTGAGCAGAGACAAAGAAATTATCCCCAGGGTGCATTTCCTATTTCCCATCCACTCATCAATATTTTTCTTGAAGAGTGCTAATGAAGAACTTTGCTTGACATAGATGGGTAGCCTGTTCCAGAGTATGGGAAGGCTCTGAGACAGGAATCTATCGCTCCAGCATGTCCTGTTTATTGTGGTGACAAGGTTTAGCTCCCTAGAGCATGTAGCTCAGAGGGATTGGGATTTCTTTAGGTGTAGCATGTCCAACGGCTCTGGGTTTGACATAGCTTTATATGTTAGGCAGAGATCACCTCAGAGTAGGTGATATGATACAGAGTAAAGCTGGAGTTTTTTGAGAGGGTCAATGTAGGGCATTTGTTTGAGGCCAGTAATCCTCTTTGTGAGGTACTTCTTTGGCCTTTCCAGCTGCTGCAGATGTCTTGGTACAATCCAAAAGGGGAATTGTACTCTTTAATGGGTCTAATGAGTGTCGAGTAGAGGGGAACAATGACCTCTTTTTTTCCTGGATAAGAACCCTTTTATGATGAGGTGTGCCATGTAGAAGGACTTCTTGACTACTGTGGCGATGTGACTATCAAAGGAGAGACTACTATCCACATGGGTCCCTAGGTCTCTTATCACCCATCCGGTGTTAAGTAGATTGCTGCCTGTGTGGTAGTTCATGGGTACAGAGTTTTTTACCAAAGGGGATGACATTGCACTTTTTGGCATTGAGCTTGAGGCCATGGCTCTGACACCAGGCATCTGTCTCAGCGAGGCCCTTCTGAAGGATGTCCACATCATTTGGGGACTTGACTATGGCTCCAAGTTTGCAGTCATCTGCAAACTTTGTTAGCCAGAGGCCTTCTATGTTAGCCTGTACTTCAGAGAAGTAATTACCAAACAGGAGAGGTCCCAGGACGGAACCCTGTGGTTCTCCACTTGTCACTGCTTTGAGGTCAGATTTGGAGTCTGCAACTTTTACAGTGTGGGTTCTATCAGTGAGCCAGTTGGCAACCCATCTTGTGACATAGGGATTTATACCTAGTTTAGTGAGTTTAGCTATATTTCCAGAATGGGGGATGGTGTCGAAAGCCTTGGTGAGGTCAAGATAGACTGTGTGAACCACCTTACCCTCATTTATAGCTTTGGTGACTGCCTCAAAGAAGTCGATCAGGTTCAGGGGGCATGATCTGCCTTTTACAAACCCGAACTGGGTGAGATCCAGAGTTTGGAGGTTACCAATGTCTTTGTTTATGAGTTCCATGATGATACGTTCCATGGCCTTGCAGACCAGGCTTGTCAGGCTAATAGGTTGATAGTTCCTGGGATCAGTGGTGGCTCCCCCCTTGTGGAGTGGGATAACTGTTGCTGTGAGCCATTCAGTGGGCACAAAGCCTGATGTGAGGCTATTATTGAACATGGTGCTTAAGTGGGAAGCCAGTTCGTTCTGAAGTTCGTGTAAAACGCAGCCTGTGATTTTGTCTGGTCCCATGGATGTTGTGTTTTTGGCTTTAGAGAGTGCAGCTTTTACCTGCATAGTTGTGATTACAGGGACTCTGCATTCTTCCTGTATAGATAAGGGCCCTTTAGGGGGAGGGGGGTAAAATTAGTACTGAACCTATCTGACAGGATGTTGGCAATATCAGTTGGTTCTGTAATTTTCGTGCCGTTGTGCTGTGACTCAGAGCAGATCTGGGTGTTGCCATCGAGATTCTTGACATGGCTATAGAATGCTTTGTGGTTGTCCTTAGAATTAGTGGTGATTTTGTTTTCGTAGCTAGTTTTGGAGGATCTTATAAGGGATCTCAGCTTCTTACTGAGGCTGACCAGGGAGTTCTTCCACTTATGGGATTTTACTCTCTTTTGCAACAGTTTCTTCCTTCTGTTGTACAGTTTGTTTATGGTAGGGGACCACCAGATTGGCTTTCTTTTTTTGGAGGATAGCATCTTGGTTTGTTTGGGATAGCATGATCCATGCACTCGTGTAAGTGCTTATAGAATGCATTTGTGTAGGATTCAGCAGTTGTAACTGTATTGTCCATCCGCATGGGTATCATGAAGTTCACCACTTCTGTCTTAAGAAGGATGAAGTTGGATTTGGAGAAAACTTTTACCGTGGTTTCCTTAATGGGGGGTGGGGGTGGGATGTGGATATCAAGGGTGATTAGCTTATGGTCAGATCGGACCAACGAGGAGTTGACTTCAGGTGTTGAACACTGGTAACTCATGTTGGTAATCACTAGGTCTAGGATATTGTTGCCCCTGGTGGGGGGTGTGGATAAGTTAATCCAGGGCACTGGAGTTTATGAATTCCAGAAAGCGTTGAGCTAAGGAGTTGGTACAGGAGTAGTTTTCCCAGTTAATGGTGGGTAGTTGAAGTCACCCATTATTAAGGTGTTTGGCTGAACCCTAATATTTTCCAGAACATCAAGAAAAGAGGAGTGGGAATCCTGGGGCATGGTGGGGGATCTGTAGCAAGCTACAATTTGGATTGCAGTTTTGCCCAGAGTTAGTTGCACTTGGATAAACTTGGATGCATTTTGCTGAACAACTAGCCTGGAGGTGTGGATATCCTTAATGAATATGGACACACCTCCACCTTTGGTGTTTCAGTCCAGGTCACATGGCTGAAAAGTGTGGTATGAGTTATAGCCTGGTAGTGCAGGGGTGCTTTCTGGAGCCTTGAACCAGGTCTCAGTCACTACACAGATATCAATTTTCTCCATTTTAAGGAGTGCCTCGAGTGAGTGCATTTTGAGATTTAGACTTCTAGCATTGAGTAGCATTACCCTCAGTTTTTATTTGCCTGCTCCTGCTATGGTGGTGAATTTGTTATTTGAACCTTGTCTAAAAAAGGCACTAAAGGGGCAGCAAGAGCCTTAGCCAGTATCCGGAATCCCAGGTGTGACAGATGCAAGCCATCTGTGGCAAAGCATCGTGGTATGTCAACCATGTCATCCCAAGCAGACAGATACTGGATCCCCTTAGAATGACACCAGAATCTTAGCCAATTGTTGAAGTCAATCATTTTGTCCTTGTACTGCGGTATCATTCTGGGCGATGGCAGAATGCTACTCGGGGTTAGGGTCATACCTGCCTGGGCTACAAGATCGGAGAGCTCTTCCATGTCTCTTTTCATGTAGTCCAGTGAGGTACATCTCAGGTCATTCACACCAACATGGACAATGACAGAGTCATATTTGTATTTGTTGTGGAGTGATCTGAGTGTGTTCGGTTAAGTTTGTAGGTTTATCAGTTTGGCATTGCCTAAAAGGCACTATTGGGGCAGAAAATGTCTTTACCAATATCCAAAAGTCTTGAGGGGATAAGTGCAGACCATCTGTGATAAAGCAGAGAGGTCTGTTAACCATGTCCTCCCAGGCTGTTAAATATTGGACCCCCGTGGACTGACATCTGAAGCTGAGCCAATTGTTAAAATCAATCATTTTCTATTGGAAACATGTCATCATCCTTGGAGAAGGTAGTATGCTGCTTAGTGCAAGACTCATACCTGCCTGTGGCACATAATCAGTGAGCTTGATCATGTCTCACTTCATATAGTCAAGGGAGGTATGTGTCAGGTCATTAACATCCACATGAACAATGACAGAGTCATACTGCTACCTGTGCTTCAATAACCTGGGTGCCTGTGATTCATTGAATCCTAGCCCTGGGACTCTCTCTTTACTTAGTCTGGTGTGGAGGACATTGATGTGCCTCACTACAGAATCAACAATGACAAGCAAATTTGGCTGTGTGCTGGTTTGCCTTAAGGGCTTAGCATTGGAGGCATTGGATACAGTGTTACTATGTGTAGCTGTGCTCTAGTAGTTAAAAAAAATCTGTCTAGACAGTAATGCCACAAGACTGTAGACCTCAAACCTTCTTAATGTAAAATAACTGGTTTGGATCCCAAGTTGCTTAAACTACAGCAAAAATGCTTTTAGAATAACAGGTACAATAAGGACTCAACCTGTAATTCCCAGCTAGGAAGGGCATATGTGAACTTCTTCTGCAACCTCTTCTGTAACAAGAGCATAGACCACAAACCTTCCTAATATAAAATAACTGCTTTGGAGCCCAAGAGCTTAAGTCAGAGCAAAGACACTTAGAATAACAGGCACAATAAGCCTTCACCAGCAGTTCTGAGCTGAAAAGTGTAGATGCTGCCCTTTCCTCCCACAAGAGTGTATGCCACAAACCTTCTTAATGTAAAAGAACTGTAAAATAACTGTGGCCACTACATCAGACCTTGATACTGTGGGAGCTCTGGTTCAAGGTCCTACTCCTGCAAGTTTACTGAGAATTTGTTATTGCATAATAGCCTGAAGTCACTAGATCTGACCTCGATGCTGTAGGACCGCTGCCACAAGCCCCTACTACTACAGATTTATTGAGAATTTTGTCATTGCATAATGTAAGCACATGTATCTTGAAGAACCTTGCTGTATATTAACTTTAATCAGTCAAATACATGTCTGTTGTGATTGAAATTATTTGTGAAATAATACATGCACTCTAAAAATGGACCTCTTGCTAAATTTTCTCCTGTCCCACTGTTTCTTGACCAGTAGAATATACTGCATATACCAGTTATTTAGCTTCAGGAAATAACAGAAAACTAATTTTACCTCATATCTTTTTTAGCTGCTTTGTACTGGCTATAAACTGATTGCTGTCAGTTATAATTTGACTTGAGGGTGGGATAGTCATTGTAGAAGAAAGTATTGCTAAATATCCTCTCAGTATTTTCTCTTCTTACACTCAGTCACTATCTTCCTTCATAGAACAGGTATGTGTGATATGTTATTACATTTCAATTTGTTCTAAGACTATGCAGAAAAGTGAAAGGACTTTGGTAGTGTGTTATATTTGTATCAATTTCATTCATATTGATTAAGCTTTATATCCCATACACAACATGGTTTCTGTCCTTCCCTGCCCTTCTAACTTATATAGATACTGTACATAAAGACAGAGATAAAAGCAAATTGGTCTCATTCTTAATTCAAGATTTGTCTAAAGCCTTTAACACAGTTTGTCACAACAAAACTCTACTTCAATTGTCCTCACTGGGTCTCTCTCAACTCACCCTTCTGTGGGTCAAAAGCTACCAGTCCAATAGATATCCAATAGGTATCAGTCAGTAAAATGGCAGTCCACGCGCTGTCCTTATCTCCCAGTCACCAGCAGTGTACCACAGGCTCTATCCTTGTTCCCATTCTCTTTAACATTTTCACTAACACTCTCAATTCATCCACACAACAGATAGCCTTAACACAATGCACAGATCATTCCACCTTCATTTGCACATCTAACAACATGGTACACCAAAAATTATGCAGGAAGCATTAACAGCCACTGAAACATGGTTTCATAACTCACAACCAAGGCTCAACCCAAAAATACATACTACTTTTCCCCCAATCCCTGTCTCATGAAAAAACAAAAATTTAAAGTCCTCTCTCTTATTAATACAGCAATTGAAGTCACCTCTCATAGCAAATTATTATGGGTGATAGTGGATGATAAGCTTACATTCGACCTGCATATACAAAATTGAATAAGAAAAACTCATCAAAAGCTAGGGATGCTTTACAGAGCAAAACCATTTTGACCGATGCAACTAAAGCTGCGCTTGCAGTTTTGCACTTATCTCCTCCCCACAGTTCTTTATGGTGCTCCCATTCTCATTACCCTCTCTAGGCTTCGTAAAAATTAAAACTTGAACAATGCTATAACAAAGTTAATACATTTGCAGAAAATACCCCTTTCAGAACCCACCACTGTATAGCAATAAAAGTCCTAAATTGATAAGAACTGCCTTATATACACAGCTTCTTACCACCTATAAAATTATCCAGTATCCATCTGCCTGTCCAGCACTAAAAACATTCTACACAACTATATTCCCATTCATTCATTGTGATCTAGTGACCAAAAACTCCTGTTTGTTTACAAACCTAGCAAATCTGCTGGGCATTGTCTGTACTCGTACATGGTTGTTAAGGCCTGGAACTTTTTATCTGTATCCATCAGATCAGAACACTCCCTCCCGTCTTTCAAAACCACTCTGAAAAACTTCCTAGCCAAAAGCTGGTTCTGTTCTTGTTCAAAACCAGGATAAACTATATCCCTAAATGTGAACAAATACCATTTCATTCCTTATACCGCCTTACTCTCCCAACTTCACTTATTTTTTACATCTATCAAATTCACTTCTCTGACTTCATCTCTTATTAGACCATAAGTCTGTTTTCCCCTCACTTCATATTGCAATTCATGTTTGTATTAGATGAATGTACCTTTAATTTCTGTACAAACTGTCTAAAATTTCTATAAATATTAAATGATTGTCATATAATGAGTATCAATTCTTAAGTAATGTTTTTATATTATCACTTCTTTGTTATGATTATTTAAACTGCAGATGTTTTTGTTTTATTTTTGAAGACTGAAAAATTACTGTTCTAAAAATGCTTTGTAATAATTGGGAGCTTTGCTCCCCAGGCCTCTGCTGAAAATGGGCTTCTACCCAGTCAGACTTTCCTGGTAATCGAATGTCAATAAATAATAAATAAATAAATACATACACACACACACACACACACACACACACACACACACACACACACACACACACACACACACACACACACACACACACACACACACACATATATATATATATATAGATATATATAGATATATATAGATATATATAGATATATGATTGCCTAATCATAAAGTGAACTATCAAATGCTCAGACAGAAAGAGATTGATGAACAAAAATAGACAAAAGAACAATTTTGTTGAAGGCCACTCTATATGCCCCACTTCTTGAACATTATATATACCAACTCCAAGATCACACAACTGAGTATAAGGTCAAATTCACAGACCCTGGTTTAACACAATCTTTGTGCAATGCAACTGAGTAGCTAAAATACAAGCCTGTAAGAGCATTCACTCTTATGTATATTCACACTTCCAGAGAGTAATCACACACAGACACACACACACACACACACATATATATATATATATATATATATATATATATATCTACTAAAGATAGTCAAAACTTCAGTAGATCATTATACAAAAGAGCAGAAAAAAAATTTAAAAAGTCAACAAAACTGTGTGCTTTCCATGAAATGTAACCTTAGAAATGAAAATCAAAAACAATGTTTTTTGCTGGGGGAGAAGCCCCCTTCACCCCACCACCAATGTCCACTTCTCTTCCTACTTAAATACAGCACCTTCAAGACTGCACAATACTGGGGAGAAGGTATAATCCCGAACCAGGTATTAACACGCAAAAGTCTATATTTTTCCTGTCAATCAAATTAAGCCGGCAAAAAAAAACTGTCAGTGTTTTCAACAACCAACCTGTTTAACTGGACCTACCTATATAGATAAATATACAAAGATACACACACGCATACAGATATATATACATAGGTTCATAGATTAGTACTAAGCTAACTGCCCTTGCGAGCCATTATAAGCCTATATATATATATATATATATATATATATATATATATATATATGTATGTGTGTGTGTATATGTGTGTGTGTCAGTGTAATAGATACAAGTATAAATTGAATGATCTAATTACACCAGAGCTGTATAACTAATGATTGAAAAGACATTGGGAAAATGTACACTCCTTTGCACACTAGCATGCATACCCTAATCTCTGTGCATTCAATTAAAAACCTCACAGACTAAAACACACTCCATAAAATAGCTTCACCAACATCTCCTGTACCTTACAATTCAAGACACATTTAATGAGAGTGTGTACACCTTTTAATAAAATGACAATTTCCCACAATATTTTATTTTAATAGTAATTTTAATTTATTTTACCACAGAAAAATACACAACTCACACACAAGTGACCATCAAATAAGAGCCTCTTGTAGCAGTGTGACTATACACCTATGGTGCTCTTATAGAGTACAGCCATATATGTAAATATATATATATATATATATATATATATATATATATATATATATATGTATAAATCTACTCAAGATAATCAAAACATCAGTTGATCAAAATGAAAAAAAAAAGCCCTGCCCAAAAATGCATTAAACACATCAACAAAACAGAGTGCTTCCTTTGAGGCATAACCCTAGAGCATGGAAACTGAAAACAATGTTTTTGTTGTGAGAGGGGGCTTGCACCATGCCCCCTTCCACCATCTACTCCCCCTGCTACATAAATGCACCACCTTCGCATAATATTGGGGAAAGGGCATATTTCAAACCCTGCTATTATTGTGAACTCACACCAAAGTCAATCAGCTTTCCTGTCAATCAAATTAAGCAGGCAAATAAGCTGTTGACTTTCTCACCACTCAACCTGTTTAACCAGATGTGCACATACATATCTATATATATGTATACATGTATGTATATAAATATACATATGAGAGAAAACTGAATGATGTATTTACATCAAAACTGTGTAGCAAACGCTTGCAGAAACATCATCAAAATGTTAAGCCCATTGCACTGTACCATGCATGTCCAAATCTTTATGCATTCAATTAAATGTCTCTCAAGTAAAAAAAAAATATACAACTTAAAAAAAAAACATGTACACACTCCCATACCACAGACTGACATTTTTTATCCAGAAGGCAAGCCTTCCCTACTGCACCCCCATATGGGGGATGCATCCCCACACTCTCACAAGTTTATTTATGCCAATTCCAAGATTGTGCTTAGGCATAGTCTCAATCCTACATTACCATAATATTGCACAACAGAGTAAAAGCTGGATTCAATCAACTTTACTGCAGTTTAGATAGCATCTTCCCTTGACCAGGATAACAGAATTAAAGGATTGTATGATATAAGAGACAATTTGACCAGTTGGCATGTGCTCATTTCAAGTAACCACCATCAGACTGTACCACCTCTTTCATAGAGAGCAGGAATATAAGTCCCAATTTAAACTTAAGGGTATGTATCAATTGTCCACAGTGTAATGCAGTGGCACATTGGATAGTGTTGTCTCCTCACAGTAAGAGGTCACATGGTTCCATTCTCAGCTGGGATGGCCTCCTTTTCTAGTTTGCATATCCTCCCTGTGTTCAGGTGGGTTTTCTAAGAATGACCAGTTTCTTCCCACATTGCAAAGACATGCAGTAGGTGGATTGGACACTCTAAATTGGCCATAAGTGTGAGTGTGTGGTGTGGAAGAATTACTGTGGTATGGCTAGCCATCTGACTCTAGATGATTGTAACTGGCAAATGACACCCTGACCCCATGTGCAAAAATAAGAAAAAGAGGTTGTGGGTGGATGGGTGGATGGATGGATGGATGGATGGATGGATGGATGGATGGATGGATGGACGGATCTGTTGCCCAAACTAAGTTTGAGGGATGCCAAGAAATCACATTTTTTAATCTGTGTAGCTAGACTATTTCAGAGTAGAGATATATTGGATGATGAACCTATGCCGCTATATAGTTTTATTTATTTCCTGATGTAGGCTGAAATCTTTTGTTCTAGTGTTGCCTCTACTATCTGATGTACTGAGAAAAAGGGGATAATAGAAAGTAGGATAACTGATGGCACAGTATGTGAGGCACCCCCACCCAGACCCTGGTTGACACTGGGTACAGGATTCCAGTCTTTAGTAGGTAAGACTTTTTGTGACCAAAATTATTTCATTAAGGACCTCTAAAGTTTTATTTTTAGTTAATTCGTAAGGCACATACCAAAGGGTACTTTATATTCTATAACGAGTCTGACCAGGGCAGAATATAAGGGCACAATGACTTCCTTGGCTTTAAAATAGATGCCTTTGCCAGTTATTTGAGAGATATCAAAGGATTTCTTAACTACCATGGCCACATGGTGATTAAAGAAAAGGCATTTATCATCTCAGGTACTCTGGTCTCCAATTATTGACTCACCTGATAGTGCAATGTCATCAATGTAGTGGACTGAAGCAATTTGCAGTTTTGTAAAAGGGACGAAAATACATGGCTTAACCTTTTCCTGTGTACCAAGTATAAACTGGTGTTAACTCATTTTGCAGGATATATTTATTTTTGGGTGATATGAGAGCTACACTCAACTTGCAGTTATCATAAAATTTGATTAACTAGAGATCAGTGTTATCACTTTTGATGTCAGTGAAATAAATGTAATACAGGAGGGGGTCCAGCAAGGACCCCTGGGAGACAACACTGGTCACCTTCCTCTGACTGAGGTCGCATCAGTAAGTCTAACAAAGTACGTTGTATCATTCTACCAATTTTATATAAATATATATATATATATATATATATATATATATATATATATATATATATATATATATGTATCTTAGCACACTGGGGTCAGTGTTTAATGCCACAAGGTTACTTACGATTCCGCCATGTGCTGTAGTGCTGAATATCTTGGTTAAATCAAAATTTAATTTATTTATTTGTTATTGTTTGATGACAGGGTTGACCCTTTTTACAACCTAGGCTCAAAGAGCAGTGTACAATATTAAAAAGAGATAAAACAATGCAAGTGACATGCTCATCATTTGCAACAGTTACATGCCAGTTGTTGTTGTTTGCCTTTCGGCTTTTCCTGGTAAGGGATCGCCACAGCAGAACTCCGGTCCGCTAATGATTGGCAGTAGATTTTTATGAAATGCCGAGGTGCCAGCTTGATGCCCAACCTTCAATGAAGGCACGCCCATTTACACATGCATGTCTTTCGAACGCTACCCAAATGCGGGGAGGACATGCAGACTCCACACAGAAGGCACTCCCAAGCCCAGCCGAGAATCGAATGGGAGAACTTCTTGCTGTGATGTAACAACGCTACCACCGTACCACTGCGGCATCAACAGTTACATGCCAGTAACCATCATTAATATGATGTAAATAATATGCAACATTATACAGAGCCAAGAAACAAGGCATATGTTATACTACATGTATGAGAGGTATGAGACTTTGAATGAGTATAGGTGTGGGCTGACAGTTTACTATCAAAAGGGCGATTAGACTTCATCCGAATTGGAAACACCAAACTCCCTAGTTCGACATTTGCAAATAATGGAAAAAACTGTATAACTCACAACTGCGAATGCACATTAGCATTCACTGCTGTGAATTCAACATTTTGAATGCAGATCACACTATGGTGGGAATTGGGAAATGTACCCTTTCTCTAACTGTAATGTGATCTTGGAGTTTGTATATATAAGTAGCAGGGGGATGTGGGGGGTGCAGGGGGCTTGCCCCCCCCTACAAAAATGTTCATTGCTCATGACCGGCAATGAGGTATTTTCAGTAAAGTCGACATTCCTGAGATGTCAACTTTCCTGAAATACCTCATTCGGTCATGTTTCTGCATGTTCATTTGATTTCCGACATTTGGTTTGGAAATATGAACACTTGCACAATGCAGGTGTGAGATTTTGATAGTAAAGCTGGGCTGGCATATAAACATTTTCTCTAAAGTCATTTTAAAAAGATTCAGAGAGGAGATATTTATTTTTAATTCTGCAGGTAACTAGTTCCAGATTATAGGTCCCAATCTTGAGGAAGCTCTTTCATCCAACGCAGTTCTGAAACCTGGGTGAGAAATGAAAAGAGTTATTTTGTGTGCTTCTCAGTGTTCATAATAGCACATTTTCTTTCTGGAGCTTGGCAATAGCCTATTTCAGAACCTTGAAAATTAGTGAGCTTAAGAGAAAGGCAACCCTTTGTGTCACTGAGAGCCAGCTGGCATTTTTAAGAGCAGTACACAGTACACTGGTGGAGTTAAAAATTAGTAATGGGGATGAATTTACACATTTTGTTTTCTGTTGTTTGAATTCTTTGTGTACTATAAGACAAAAGGAAGGAAAGACTGTATTCAGGCTTAGGGATTAGCACATTCTTAGCAATAGCTATGCAAGGTCTTAGAGACAGATTGTGCATGGTTTTATTGCAAAGTTTGAGTTAATACTTTGTTAGCTGTAGAGTCAGTATGTGTTGTAAAGAAGGGATAGAGGGACCAAGGATGGGCCCTATGTATTTCTGTGGGATAGAGGGACCAAGGATGGGCCCTAAGTATTTCTGTTCTGTAGTGAAGGAAATACTGTTACCATTATCAGATGTTACATACATAGGAGGGATACTAGGTATTTACTGTGTAAAGGTCATTACGTTTTTTTTCTTGTGGTTGATTAGGAGCCTGTTGGTATAAGGTCAGATGCATAGCTTAGCGAAGTCTTGCTGGACATTGTTTTATAGTTCAGAATGGTTATTACTGAATTGTAAGAGGACTGTATCATCTGTATACATAAGCAGTTTAAGATTAAGAAAATCAATTGGAAGCTCATTGACAAAGAGCAGTAACAGTGGTCAAGTGGAGCCTTATGAGACTCCTGTATTCAGAACACCCATGAAGGAAAGAGAGTTGTTGTAACTTACCTGGAAATGTGTGTTATGTAGATAAAGCTGAAACCAGGGAACAGTATTAGTGCCAAAGTTAAAGACCCTAGTCATATGTATAAACAGACCTGTTGTGAAGTTCGCTTCCCTTCCTTCATGTTGTAATATATGGTACCACTGATCATAATTAGGTCTGTAAATGCACTGAACTAATCATGAAAATGATTCTGTACATCGCATAGAAAACCATAGCTATTAATATGTTTTAATAGTTGATAGCAAAGTAGTTTTTCAAATCTTTTTGTATTGGGGCAAGGATAGAGACAGGCCTGTAATCATCAAGTTCTTTGTGAGAAGACACTCTTGGTAGTGTAATAATGAACTAATGTTTGAATGCAGTACGGATAAATGATTTAGTTAAGGAAAAGATGAAGACATGAGTAAGTGGTTTAACTATCATCTCAGTAGTGAACCTTAAGATGTTAGGGTGTAGCTTGGAGATGTTGTCACCTGAACTGTTGAGTCTCAATAGTATGGATTTGGTTTGGTTGGCTGTTATTTGTCTGAAATAAAATACTACAGCAAATGAGACTGTAATGCTTTGGTTTAGAAGTATACCTGTTCACCTATTTTGTGGTCCTGAGAGAGACAAGTTTTGATATTAGTACTTCCAGAAGACTACAGATGGTGCATGTAAACATTGACAAAGGAGGAAGTATTGTTAGTTAGTGCATCATTTTTTTGATTTCTGGGATTTTAGTTAAAGTACCTGTTAGTTTTTTTTTAACTCTGTCTCCAAAATCTTTTGTTCTTGCCTTTGTTTTTTTGTCTAAAGATAGGCAGTTAACAGTATGTCCATTGCCCACTGCCTGCATGGTTTTTCCAAAGAATTATAAGGTTTAGCAGGCATAACCTACTCTTTACAAAGCTGTATTTCTGTGGGTTAAGCCTACATCTGATTTTTGATATTGCGATTTAAAAAGTCCATGATGCACTCCATGGCTTTACAGATAAAAATTGTAAGGCTGACCTCTTTGCAGTTTCCTGTGTACTTGGTATGTCCATTTTTGTGGAGGGGCATTTCTACCACATTGCACCAAGATTCAGGGTCTTTGCCTGTAGATAGGTTTAGGTGAAACAGTTTAAGGAGGGGCTTAGTGAGTGCATGCTTGACACTGTTTATTAAGCAACTGTCAGGAACAATAGAAAAAGTGTTTTTTGAGTTGGAGAGTACCATAAGGACAGGATCGATGGTGATGGTGGGAGGAAGAAGTGACTTGGGTATGACTGGATTTGGGATGATAGTTTTAGCAAGTCAGCAATGTCTTTCAGGTGTCAGAGCAACATTATAGAAAAGTTTATAGCAGTGCTATGAATCTTAATTGTCTAACATAAATGAAGAAGGGCTTCAGTTACTAACTTGAAATTATGGGATGCTTTGCTGGTATTCACATTTGACTTCAGTTTCTTAGTGAGTTTTTTTATTATTTTATCTTCGAGTAGTGGGGTTCAGATCCTACTATACAGCTTATTTATATGTTTTTGTGTGTGTGTGTGTGTGTGTGTGTGTGTGTGTGTGTGTGTGTGTGTGTGTGTGTGTGTGTGTGTGTGTGTGTGTGTCTGTGCGTGTGTGAGAGACAAGAAGAGACACCTATGCTGGACTAATAGGATAAGCTCCAGCTGTCCTTTGGGCTATGTGTCTTACATCAAATAATGGGGCAAGATTGAACAAAGGAATATATGATAACCCCTGCATTTTGGTTGAGAATAACCTAGTCAATTTGTTTGGTATATATCTTATTTATTTATTTTATTTATTTATTTATTTATTTATTTATTACAGTTTGATGACCGGGATAGTCCACTGGGCCTGGAAGAGCCCATTTTCAGTGCAGGCCTGGGGAGAAAAGCTCCACAGGATATAGACAATTTTATAATCATTATACAAAAGTAAATAAAGTAGTAGAACAGTGAACAATACAGAGATAACATACAATTTGTTAAAAAAAAAAGTCATAACATTTCTAATCCTGGGTAATGATTTACAAAAGCGAGATTCATGTAGTCTAAACATATTAAAAGTACAAGCATTTCAGATGAAAAAAAAAAACGGTAAGTAAAACATTTATATTAGTTACTGGTATAGGCCAATATTACTGAATAGATTACTTTATTGATGGATTTAGGTCCACCAGCTCCCTTATAAACCTTTTTTTAATACTGGTATTTCCACAATTTTGTAAACATTTCTCTGATCCTGGAAAGACTATTTTTAAAGAGGTTTTCCTGACACTGTCTTTACATGGTGACTATCATGTCACAGATCCTTTAATTGTAAACATATTTCTAACATAATAATAGATGATTTCAACACTCTGCTGTTGTTTGTCAGTTTATGAGGGAGATTCTTTAAAGATGTATATGCTCATAGAGAGCTGATGAGAAAAAAAGTAGAGGATCATATTAGTCTCTGCTTGCCTATAAAAACAGAGTTGAGACTGTTGCTTTATCACCCTTAGTCGTAATGTGTTACTCTAGCCTTCTTTTACTTAAATATTGAGTCAGAAATTGGTTTGGTAGGACTTCTTGTGCTTCAGTGCCTAACTTTGTATAGCCTGAAGAATTATAAATCTTATTCCAGTCTATCATGCTTTATTTTTAACATTTTTACTTAATGGAACTGTAAGGGATATTGAAGCATGATGGGGTGGAAATTATCTAAAACTTTGACTTCGAATTCATCTGTCTTATTTGTATTGAAGCAGCACCATTTATTTTGGAATAAATTGCTTGAAACAGCCTCACTGTTACTGATGTGAAGAATTCCATCTCCTTTTGGCTGGCAACATTCATGAAGAGTTCACTTATACAAAAAAAAATCTCAATTATTTCACTTTTTTATGGATCAGCTTGTCATTAAACAATAAGTCAACAGTTCAATATTCAAAGGATAATCAACAGTTCAGTATAATAATGATACCACAATAATATGATCAGCAAAAACTATGCCTAACCTACAATCACTCAACAAACCTTCTCCTTCACAGAAGCCATTCTCAAGTCATCCCACATCCAGCCAAATTATAACAAAACCAAGCTGATGGAATTCTACCTCAAATCTCATACATTAGACAACCAACACTTTTCCATCTCATCTTTCATTCCTTCATCCACAATCTCTGTCCCATTTTTGCACATGGGGTTGGAGTGTCTCATAAACAGTGATCATTATCTAGAGCCAGTCTTCACACCATTAGCAATACATAAATAGAAGTTGTCCCTCATACTAAAGTACTAAGAACTGTAATAGATTTACTCCTAAAATTTGACCAACATATTGGTCAGTTTATAAGCAGAACTTTTAAAAACATTGCTACTCTATACAAGAAAGCATTTCCTCACACAAGGTGCCCACAAGAAAGTAGCTATAGCCTATTTAATAAACTCATTATTAAATGTATCCACATTTTCACAAATCTTCAACAATCTCAATATTAGAGGTTAGAACAATGTTACAATATAATAGAATAGAAAAGTTTGTAGCACATCGACCTGGCATAACCTCACCATTCTGAAGTGTTCAAGCAGCTGCAATGGGCAGAACTTCAAAACTGCTTTAAAATTACTTAACTAAAACAGCACATACGACCCTATATCATCCAGAAAAATAACTAGCTATAGTCTCATTCACGCAAAAGCATTTTTTATTTGGTATCATCTATGCAGCAGACAACACACTTAAAACCATGTACAAATCTAATAACACTTCAGGTGATCCACTAGTCTCCGTGTTTCAAAAGCATGGAACTCTCTCGCACTGAACATCAGACAGCTCAACTTGCATAAGTCTTTTAAACATAGTCTAAAGTTTCAACTCCAGCTATACTTGAACTGCAAATAGTCATGACCATCAACCAACTTCACTGATATCACCTAAATAACCACACAATGTGTAATACCACATCTTACCAGTCCGACTAGAAACATTTATATTACCTTCCACTGGTTCCCTTTTTCCTTAGACCTCATTAGCCCTGTTGGCATAATGGTCAAGGTCATCACATCAAACACACAAGATGGCCAATGCCTGTTTGGAGTTTGCATGTTTTCCCTGTATCTCTGTGGGGTTCCTCCCACCTCAGAAATACCATGCTGAGTGTTTCCATCCCAAACTCACCAATGAATGGAGCTGTGGGCAGCAGAACAGACTCTACATGGAGCCTTATAGGAGGAAGAGTTCTATAGACCAACAGCTTTGGACATCTACTGTGCTGTACAGTATCCTCAAGATAGGAGAACACAGATCACAGAGTATGTGTTGAAGAATGACTAGGCACTCAGAGGTGTAAAATATGGCACTAGGTGATTTAGTCATGGTGACTAATGTCAGAAATTGGGCATGGATATTTGCCAGTGATAAATGTATTGAGGTCCTGGCCATGCTAATGCAAGGACCCATACTAATGGTGGGATGGGTATATGTGCCCCTATTAGCCAGTGCATGCCTGCTATAAAGCCCAGCAGCCCTGGGTCAATAAGGTACTGGCTGACTGGTGTATTATTGCCCAGCCTGGGTTACCTGGGATAGCTGTGTTGAGTAAAAGCTGGATATAAAACTAATTAACCTGCCAAACATGAACTAAGAATTGCCACACTCAATATAGGTTCATTAACAGAATGGAACTTAGACGTGGTTGACATGATGGTATGGAGGAGGCTGGACATCCTATGTATCCTAGAGACAAGATGGAAGAACAGTGCAATAAAGCCATTGGGTTGGTATCCAGAGTCTACTACTCAGGAGGAGAATAGGCTAGAAATAGTGTGGGAACTGTGGTGAGAGAGACACTTCAGAGCAAAGTGAGGAATGTCATTAGAATTAGTGATAGACTCATGACAATCAGACTCCAGCCTAATGATAAGACAGTATTCATAATCTCAGCCTATGCCCCACAGCAGGGCTGTGATAGAAAAGAGAAGAGAGGAGAGGAGAGGAGAAGAGAAGAGAAGGGAAGAGAGGAGAGGAGAGGAGAAGAGAAGAGAAGAGAAGAGAGGAGAAGAGAAGAGAAGAGAGAAGAGAAGAGAAGAGAAGAGAAGAGAAGAGAAGAGAAGAGAAGAGAAGAGAGGAGAGGAGAGGAGAAGAGAAGAGAAGAGAAGAGAAGAGAAGAGAGAGAAGAGAGAAGAGAAGAGAAGAGAAGAGAAGAAGAGAAGAGAAGAGAAGAGAAGAGAGAAGAGAAGAGAAGAGAAGAGAAGAGGAGAAGAGAAGAGAAGAGAAGAGAAGAGAAGAGAGAAGAAGAGAAGAGAAGAGAGAAGAGAAGAGAAGAGAAGAGAAGAGAAGAGAAGAGAAGAAGAGAAGAGAAGAGAGAAGAGAAGAGAAGAAGAGAAGAGAGAAGAGAAGAGAAGAGAGGAGAGGAGAGAAGAGAAGAGAAGAGAAGAGAAGAGAAGAGAAGAGAAGAGAAGAGAAGAGAAGAGAAGAGAGAAGAGAGAAAGAGTGGAGAAGAGAGGAGAGAAGAGAGAAGAGAGGAGAGGAGAAGAGAAGAGAAAAGAAGAGAAGAGAAGAGAAGAGAAGAGAAGAGAAGAGAAGGAAGAGAAGAGAAGAGAGAAGAGAAGGAAGAGAAGAGAAGAGAAGAGGAAGAGAAGAGAAGAGAGAAGAGAAGAGAAGAGAAGAGAAGAGAAGAGAAGAGAAGAGAAGAGAAGAGAAGAGAAGAGAGAGGAGAAGAGAAGAGAAGAGAAGAGAAGAGAAGAGAAGAGAAGAGAAGGAAGAGAAGAGAAGAGAGGAGAAGAGAGAAGAGAGGAGAAGAGAAAATGAGAGGAGAAGAGAAGAGAAGAGAAGAGAAGAGAAGAGAGGAGAAGAGAAGAGAGAGAAGAGGAAGAGAAGAGAAGAGAAGAGAAGAGAAGAGAGGAGAGGAGGAGAGAGGAGAGGAGAGGAGAGGAGAGGAGAGAAGAGAAGAGAAGAGAAGAGAAGGAAGAGAAGAGAAGAGAGAGAGGAGAGGAGAGGAGAGGAGAGAGGAGAGGAGAAGAGAAGAGAAGAGAAGAGAAGAGAAGAGAAGAGAAGAGAAGAGAGGAGAGGAGAGAAGAGAAGAGAAGAGAAGAGAGGAGTGGAGAGAAGTGAAGAGAGGAGAGAAGAGAAGAGAGAAGAGAAGAGAAGAGAAGAGAGAGAGGAGAGGAGAGGAGAGGAGAAGAGAAGAGAAGAGAGAAGAGAAGGGAAGAGAAGAGAAGAGAAGAGAAGAGAAGAGAAGGGAAGAGAAGAGAAGAGACGAGACGAGAAGAGAAGTGGAGAGGAGAGAAGAGAAGAGAAGAGAAGAGGAGAGGAGAGGAGAAGAGAAGAGAAGAGAAGAGAAGAGAAGAGAAGAGAAGAGAAGAGAAGAGAAGAGAAGAGAAGAGAAGAGAAGAGAAGAGAGGAGAGGAGAGGAGAGGAGAAGAGAAGAGAAGAGAAGAGAAGAGAAGAGAGGAGAGGAGAGAAGAGAAGAGAAGAGAGAAGAGAAGAGAAGAGAAGAGAAGAGAAGAGAAGAGAAGAGAAGAGAAGAGAAGAGAAGAGTACATTCAGACATTAGCTTCAGGATCTACTAGACAAAGCAGGACAACATGAATTGATGTTCATAATGGATGACTTGAATGCACATATCAGGACAAACAGAACATGATATCAGTACTGCCTGGGTCCACAGGTCTATATTATAATGATGAAAGTTCAGAATTTCGAACACTCACATGAGTGGAAATTCAGGAACTCGATGTTGTTATTTTTTAATCGCAATACAGTGAAGATCAGAATATTTGCCCTTTCCTCACTGTAGTGTGATCTTGGAGTTGGAATGTATATTTAGGGGGGTGTGGAGGGTGCAGCCCCCCACGATAGCGATTTTGAGGTCTTGAATTTTCGCTCATCTGAGCGTTTGAAATTCTGAACTTTTGTTGTTATAATATAGACCCTGGGTACACATGGGTGAGGCAACAGCAATAAACATGGAGAGGCCATTCTACACTTCTGTCTGGCAAAGGGCCTGATAGTAGCCAACACATGGTTCAGAAAGAGTCATAAAGACACAGACAAGAGGCATCAACATGCAACTCAGATAGACTTCTTCCTATCAAGGAAAGGTCATTGGGGTAGAATCAGTGATTGTACAGTGATCCCCAGTGAAGCAGTTGGCCCACAGCAAAAAACATTGGTTGCCACAGTCATCTGCAAGCAGTGGTCAGATAAGGCTCTAATGTGAACAGAGACAAGGCTGAAGATGTGGAAGATGACTGGAGAGAAACTGCAACAGTTCAAGGAGTTACTTAGGGCTTTAGCACCCAAGAAGGGGAGGAAATATTTGGAGTTGTCAAAAAATGGCAAGGCCTGAAAATAGCATGTGTGAGGACTACAGCACAGATATGTGGCTGATCCAGGTAAGTAAATAATGTGCATAAGAAAAGCTGGTGGTGGAACACAGAAGTCTAGGGAGTCATCAAAAGAAAGAAGGAGTGCAAGAAAACGTGGGAGGTAGAAAAGAACGACCAGCTTAGGAAGGAACACTGGTTGGCGAACAAGGAGATTAAGAAAGAAGTTTCAGTGGAAAAGAACAGGGCACAGATACATTATACCAGCATCTGTAAAGTGACTCAGTAGGTGTCACAAAGAAATTATATCAGGTTACAAAGCAAAGGCAGAAAGATAAAGATAGTCAATCACCATTCATAAGGGATTCAAAGATTCGAAGAAACATTATTGTCATTTGGGACCACGCAAGTGCAGCCTAAACAAAATTACAAATGTCAGCCCATGACAGAAATGCATCAAATAATACAGATATAGTGGTATCACAGAATAACATAAGAAAGAAAATAATAACACATATAACATGCAAGATGTAGTTCACATTACAGAAATACACACAATACCCATTATCCATTGATAAATAATACTTAAAAAATAAATACCCACTACCAAACCCCTTCACTGTTAAGATAAAGAATAAATAGAGATTAGTGAATAGCAGCTGTTTAGTTACTGTATTGCACTTGTTAACCTTAGATGTGACTCAGTATAACCATCATATTGTGTAATAATAATACTGGCTGTAATTACTCAGGGTAGCGGATTAAATAAAAAAGAGGCTTCAGTATATCAAGTATTATGGTTGGTGTCTGAGTTAATAAGCCTCACAGCTGTTGGATACAAACTATTCCTGAATCTGGTAGTCCTACAGCAGAAGCTGTGGTACCACCTTCCAGACGCAAGTTGTGAGAACCAGCTGTGGGCTAGATTGGTAGAATCAGCTAATATTTTGTATGTTCTCTTTCTTGCTCTTTTAAAGAAAAGCTCCTGTATAGAAGGGGGGTTTGTGTCCAACCACCCTCACCACCCCCTGTATTTCTTCTTCTCAGCAACTGTGCAGTTGCCGAACCATGCTATAAAGTTGCTAGTTGGGATGCTCTTGATAGTTCCCCTGTAAAAAGTGGTAAGAGCAGATAGTGAGGGCCTAGCATTTTTGAGCTTTCTCATGAGGTGAAGCCTCTGCTGAGCCTTCTTGACTATATGGTTGGAATTAACAGTCCAGGAGAGGTCATGTGAGATGTGAAGGGCCAGGAACTTGGTTGTTTTGACTACCTCCCCTTTGACAGCGAGTGGTTAGTGAACTGTTGCCTTTCTCCTGAAGTCCACAATCATTTCTCTGGTCTTATTAACATTCAGGTCCAGATTGTTCCCTCAAACACCAGGCAATCAAAGTGCTTACCTCATCCCTGTAGTTATGTTCATCCCCACCACTAATGAGACCCACAATTGTGGTATCATCAGTAATTTGGGTTGAGTTATATTTTGCAGTACAATCATGGGTGAGAATAGTGAAGAGCAATGGGCTGAGCACACAACCTTGGGGAACAACAGTATTCAGGAATATGCGTTGAGAGGTGTTGTTTCCAGCGCATCTCCATTAGGGTCTACCAATCAGAAAGTCAAGAATCCAGTCACATAGGTGATTGTTTATCTTGAGTTTTATGAGCTTATCCACCAGTTGTATTGGCATCGCAGTGCTGAATGCAGAACTGAATTTGATGTATAGAAGTCTTACATAGTTGTTACTCCTTTCCAGGTGTTTTAGTGCAAGGTGTAGTGTGACTGATATTGCATCTGCAGTTGATCTGTTTGCCTGGTATGTAAACTGGAGAGGATCGAAGGACTTAGGCAGACTCGCAGATAGATGTTTCTTCACAATCCTCTCAAAGCACTTCATGACGTTTGAGGTTAAGCCAACCGGTCTGAAGTCATTAAGGCAGGAAGGTTGGGTGTTTTCGGCAGTGTGGCAATACTTGTTTCCTTGAAATGCGAGGGAACTTTCTCCATAGCAAGGGATGAGTTGAAGATGTTTGTCACTACCAGACATAACTGAACAGCACACTCCTTCAACACCTTGCCAGGTATGTTATCTGGTCCAGCAGCCTTCCTAGGATTCACCTTTTTAAGATGAAGTCTCATTTCCTCAGAGTTTAAGGTGAGCACTACCGCCTATTTGTCAGTGTTTGTTTTGGAAGGTACGGTGGTGTTCTTCTCCTCCAATCTGCCAAAGAAGGAGTACAGTTCATTCAGGAATTCCAGCAATAACCTGCTCACCAGTCAACAGGACATCAGAGGCAGATAGAAGGAGTACTTCCAGAATCTTCTGAATGAAGAAAACCCAACAGAAGCTGTACTGAACCAAAAACAGCCTGCAATGAGAAAGGACAAAGTGCCCACCCTAGATGAAGTAAGCACTAAGAAAAATGAAGTCAGGGAAAGCAACAGGCTCAGATGAAGTCACAGCAGATACAATCAAGATGCTGGGTGAGATAGTGGAAAAATGGCACCTCATGGTGCTCATAGCACTGTGGAGTGAAAGGTGTATCCCAGATGAGTGGAGAATAAACATACTAGTGCCAGTGTTCAAGAACACAGAAGATATTAACTGTAGGCAGTACAGAGGTATCAATATCCTTTCACATTGCATGAAAGTTCTGGAGAGGATGGTTGATAAAAAAATATGCAGAGTCGTAGAAAGAATGATGGGAGATGAGCAGTTCAGATTCAGATCAGGATGCTGCACAACTCAATGTTTGCAGTCAGACAGATAGTTAGAGATGAGCAAAGAGTCCAATTGGGCCTTCCCAGACATGACTAAAGCATATGACAAGGTCCCAAGAAAGTTGATTTGGACAGCCTGCTGTGGTTTGAAGTCCAATAAACATTGGTAGAATTAGTGCAGGCCTATGTACAAAAATCCAATGGCTTAAGTATGAGCAGAGTTCGGTCTCACAAAACGGATCCCAGTGGAAGTTAGTGTGCATCAGGGCTTAGCTCTGAGCCCGCTGCTGTTCATATCAGCAATAGATTACATTGGCAAACAGGTCAGAGTGGACAGATAACAAAGTTTCTGTATGCAGATGATGTGGCATTACAGGTAGACTCTGATCAAGAACTTCAGTAAAGGATCGGAGAATAAAATGCAAAACTGAAAGCACATGATTTGAAACTAAGAACAGATAAGACAGTGATAATGGTGACAAATTAGGAAAATCACGAGCAAGTTAACTTCAAATATCTGGGAGAGGTGGTTCAGAAGGGAAGTCTGAATGAAAAGGCCATATCTCGAATCAGAACAGCTGCAGTTAACTGGCATAGAGTATCAAGTATAGTGTATGACAGATGAATGTCAAAGTAGCATAAAAGTAAGGTGCACAAAACAATTGTGCAACCAGTACTACTGTATGGTGCAGAAAACTGGTCAGTAAAGGCAAAACAGTTAAGGAAGCTAGAGGTGATGAAGATGAAGTGCCAAAGATGGGTAGTAGGATGCACACTGTGGAAGAGATGAAGAAATGAGGATATAATAGCAGAAGCCAAAGTAGAGCTAATTGCAGAAAACATCAACGAGAACAGATTATGGTGGTTCAGGGACATGAGCAGAAAAGCAGAAGACAATCTGTTGAAGAGGATTTAGGACAGACAGGAAGAAAGTAAGGGGAAACAAGGGTATCCAGCAAAGAGGTGGTCAGATTGTGTGAGAGAAGATCTGTGACAGTCAGGCATGAGTATTGAAGAAGGTAGGAGTGTAACACTGAATCAAGAGAGATGGTAGCAGTTAACATGACACCATTATGTTTACTTCCTTGTAACAAAGTTTTACGTCTTCTGTAAATACTGTTTTATTTTTAAAATTTGGCTTTTGTGTTTCTTCAATGTTAGTGTTTTGGAACTTTTCTCCCTGAGCCTTCAGTGAAAACAGGTACCTGCCCAGTCAGACTTTCCCAGTAAACAAACATACATACACAGATAAATAAATAATAGCTTCAGCAATCAAACCTTTCACTAAGGAGGGAGTCTTAACTCTAGTTCAAGAGATAAGTATGCTGAGGAATTCTCAGACATGTATGAAGAACTAATCTCAGTGTTCAACATTCATGTAAGCAACGATCTTGAGCACAAACAAAATTTCAGCCTACTACAGAGGTATAGAATGTGTGTGTGTGTGTGTGTGTGTGTGTGTGTGTGTGTGTGTGTGTGTGTGTGTGTGTGTGTGTGTGTGCGTGTGTGTGTGTGTGTGTGTGTGTGTGTGTGTGTGTGTGTGTGTATGTGTGTGTGCATGTTTGTGGGCATGTATGTGCATGTGTGTGTGCGTGTGTGCGTGCATGTGTGTGTGTGTCTGTCTGTGTGTGTGTCTGTGTGTGTGTGTGTGTGTGTGTGTGTTTTGCAATACAGTTATCTTGGGATTCAGAAAAAGCTCCACTTCTGGTGGTAAGACTTGTAATCAAAAAGGGCTGTTTACACAATGCAGGAAATTTCAGATCAGAGAAATATTAGGAACAATGTGGAAAGACCTCATTATTGGCTAACTTGCATACACACACACACACACACACACACACACACACACACACACAAACACGCTTGACTCTTTGTATTTTATTGTCTCTGCCCTTGTAAATCATAGATCCTTACAGTCAATAATGGCAAACACTTCATTTTTCTTATTGTTCATAAAGTACATCATGATGCTAGAGCTGTTGCTCTATTATCTTTCTAAGGGAGTCTACCTAATTGTTGAAAATGTCTATCTGGTGTCATCTAGTGTTCCTTTCAGCACTGTCTCAAAGTATCAACTGACACGGACACACACCTATCCCTCTCAACTGTCTCTGATTTTATAGGTCACTCTTAGGATCATAGGTTCATAGGTTCATAGGTAGGTACTAGGCTATCTGGACGAAGGCATTTATAAGCCCTGAATATGTTGGCTTTTGCCACCCCCTTAGATTAGTTCCCTGTGCCTCTGTCCAATAGAGCCACTGAAGTGATCCCCGGGGTAAACTTTCTGTTTCCTTTTTTGCTTTTGCCTTTTATGCTGCCCAGTCCCTTGTGATTCATGGGCCATTGCAATTAGTTAGTAATGCCAAACACTGGAGTTCCATACTTAGTATGTAAAAAATACTCACATACACTAGCATTTCAGTTTCATAAAGGGCTACAGCTCCTATTTCGTAAGCTGCTTTCTTGTAAAACTTGTATACTTCCTACCTAGATCTTAATACATCCCCCCCCCCCCTGGTCCCCCTTCTTCTAACTCTCACCTTGGCACCCCTCCCTCTACTTCTTTATCTCCACTCTCTTCCTGATTAAACCCTGTATTTATTCCTTTTAAGCGTTCTCCTCCCACTGCCCACTTGCAGGTCTAGTCTCACAATTGAATCTTTGCCTTTTTCATAAGGTGTACTTTTGACTCAAAACACAACATGAATATTAGTCTATCTGTACTTTTCATCTTCCTCCTGACACCTCTTCTCCTTTAAATTCTTTGCATCTCCTTCACTTCTCCTCTGTTTTACTGCTCTTGCATTCAAGATCTATATATAATTTTATCTCTCTACTACACTAACAATACAGTTGCATAATTATATTAATTTCTAAAGTATACTGCCAAATGTACTACATTTTTGGAAATTGTTAAAGTGTTAAGCTGTTAGAACACAGAGTGTTTTTGTGTGTAATGTATTATTATGGAGCTTTTCTCTCCGGGCCTCCACTGAAAACGGGTTTTCGGGCCCAGTGGACTTCCCCGGTTATCAAACTGGAAATAAATAAATAAATAAATAAAAGGTGCAGGGTTTAAAAGCTTTTCTCCACCTTTTATTTATTATTAATTTTGGTTTAAAGACTTTAAAGTAAAATGTAAGGTGACTGCTGGTGTCTAGCAGTAGCACAGAGAGCTACTGATATGGTACTTGGAACTGAAGGTAAAGGTTTCCAATCCTTTTTAAGTATCATTTTTGTTGCTTATATATTGTACTGAGATAGTAAAACAATCATGTTTTCAATCCACATATAACAGCACCATGATGAAATAACTGTTGCTTTAGCACACCTCAATATCAATTTTAAATGCTTACACAATTCTCCTTAGAAAATGAGCATTTCAAAGTTAAACCATTTTTATCTGCAGATGATTAATGCCATATTTATATTGTTTATAAATTGACATAGTTCTTACTCTAGAAAAATAAACAAGATAAGAAGTTATAAAACTTTAGTTTAACTATGTACTCCAAGTAGAAAAGCATAAGGACTTGTCATTCTCAAAAAACTATTTATGTGTTATACAACACAATAAGTCTGCAACCAAATAAGAAAAATATAATTACAATTGCAATTCTGCCTGACAGTTATATATCAGCTGAGATTTATTCGCGTAAGCGCGATTTAGCGCGGAGTTACCACTGTTGCACACAAGAGCAGCGGCGGTTAAACAAGGTTAA
The DNA here is from genome assembly GCF_019279795.1 of Protopterus annectens. Classification (NCBI taxonomy): domain Eukaryota; kingdom Metazoa; phylum Chordata; order Ceratodontiformes; family Protopteridae; genus Protopterus; species Protopterus annectens. Next base: position 1,220,362,906 of record NC_056732.1, read on the forward strand.
ACTATTTGGGCCATCTAAATTCCACTCTTCCAATTTTCCCTTAAAACTACCTTCCTCGAGCTGTACTGCTGATCTAACCAGCATATCCTATAACTGAAAAGTTCATCTCTACTTGATTCCCAAGTAGACTATTCTCTATCTGTAAAGCCTAGCACTTACTCCTACAGTACTTGCACCTTGATAAAGCACTCTTATTATAGATAGTACCCCACCAGCCTAAAACCCACTTCCCCCGGAGTCCTTTGAAAGTCTCTTTATCTACTACTACTTCTAGTATGTCGAGGGATCAGTTGCTAGTGTCCTCTCCAGCTCAACTGGTGAACCTGGGAATATTGAGGCAATGTTACAACTGCCTCATGTACACAGACAATCCTCTCCTTCTCCCACAAAACACAAATACATGCGAGAGATGCAACTATACGGCCAAACTGGAGGCTGAGCTCTCTCAACATAGGACTGGCAAGACCAGACAGGAGGAGAAGGTAACCACACACAATACATACCCAGTCACACATGGTACCATCACAACTTCAAATCATACACATACTCACACAAAGACATACTCGGAGGCTCTGATCAAAAATTTACCAAAACAGCAGAGGCCACCAAAGCAGACACCCAAACAACTACCACCTCACGACCCAACACATGTAACACATAGACCACACAGTCAGAGTGTCAAACAGTCACAGCCCTTAAGGCCAAACAAAATGCCAGACACACTTGTCATTGGTGATTCCATAGTCAGACACACTGACGTCCCGCTCACCAGACTGAGTAAAGAGAAGGTCACAGTAAGCTGCCTGTCAGGTGCTAGAATCCGCCACATAACGCAAGCACTCAGGTCTCTCAACAGCAGGTACAAGTGCGACTCAGTCATTGTCCACGCTGGTGTCAACGACCTGAGACGTACCTCCTTGGACTACATGAAAAGGGACATCGAGGAGCTCTCTGATTATGTAGCCCAGGCAGGTATGACCCTGACCTTGAGCAGTATCCTACCTTCACCTAGAATGATGCCACAATACAGTGATAAGATGATCAGCTTTAATAATTGGCTTAAATTCTGGTGTCATTCAAAGGGATCCAATGTCTGTCTGCCTGGGATGACATGCTGGACAAGCCACGCTGCTTCGCAAGGGACGGCTTGCACCTGTCACCCCTGGGCTTCCGGATATTGGCAAAGGCTCTTGCCACCCCATAGTGCCTTTTTTAGGCAAGGCTCAAATTCTAAACCTACCACCCTAGAACACCAAAAAGGAAAAAAACTAAGGGTAATGCTGCTCAATGCCAGAAGTCTCAATCTCAAGATGCACGCACTCGAGGCCCTTCTCAATATGGAGAACATCGATGTCTGTGCTGTGACAGAAACCTGGTTCAAGGCTCCTGAGAGCACCCCAGCACTAACAGGTTTCACCTCATATCATCGTTCCGCCCCAAAATCCGGACAACACCAAGAAAGGAGGGGTGTCCATATTCATAAAGGACACCCACACCTCAAGGTTGGTGGCAACGCATGATGCATCGGAGACCATCCAGGTGCAATTAACCATAGGCAAGACTGCTCTGCAATTTGTAGCATGTTACAGGCCACCCTCTCAAACTCAGGAACCTCACATGGCCTTCCTGAAAACATTGGAGGGATAAATGTATCTCCAAACACCATCATACTAGGTGACTTTAACTACCCTAATATAGACTGGGAACACTACTCAAGCCCGAACACTCTAACCCAAAGATTCCTGGAGTTCATAAACTCAAATGCCATGGAACAACTAGTCACCATCCCCACAAGAGGAGAAAACATACTTGATCTCATCATCACGAACATGGGATCAAAATGTTCAACACCGAAGTATACCCCTCACTGGTGAGATCAGATCATAAACTAATCTCGCTGGAGGTCCTCATCCCGCCCCACCTGAAACAAAAAGACCACAGTGAAAAACTTCTCAAAAGCCGATTTCACACTTCTAAAAACTAGTGTGGTCTCCTTTAAGGCCCCTGAGCCAGTGGTAAACATTACTCAAACCGCTGAATCACTTACAAATGCCTTCTACCAGCACCTACAGGACTGCATGGATCAGGCAATCCCAAACAAAACTAAGACTCTCTGTACCAAAGGCAAGCGTCCAGTCTGGTGGACCCCAGCCATAAACAAGCTCTACAACAAAAGGAGGAAGCTACTACAAGATAGAGCAAAATCCTTGAAAGGTAAGACACCTTTGATCATTATAAGTAAAAACTAAGAGCTCTCATAAAATCATCCAAGGCAAATTTTGAGAGAAAAATCGCCAAGGACTCTAAAGAGAATCATAAGGCCTTCTTTAGCTATGTTAGAAACCTAGGAGGAAACTCCCAGATATGCTCAGAATTAGTTCAAAATGATGTGAAAATTACTGAACCTACACACATTGCCAACATACTGGCTGACAGGTTCAGTGCAAACTTCTCCCCTCCCCAAAAGGAGAGATATCTATTCCAGAGGATTGTAGCCCCCAAACATCTCCAACGCCCAGGTGAGAACTGCCCTCACTAAGGCAAAAACACAGCATCCATGGGACCGGTTGGTGTCCCCGGCTGTGTGCTTCATGAACTCAATGAGGAATTAAACCCACAGTTAGGACAGCTGTTTAATCTTAGCCTCACCTCAGGATACGTACCCAAGGGGTGGCGCACGTCGACTGTGGTCCCACTTCATAAGGGCGGTGCCTCCACAGACCCTGGAAATTACCGCCCCATTAGCTTGACAAGCCTTATCTGCAAAGCCATGGAGAGGATCATAATGGAACTCATAAATAAAGACATAGGGAACTTGCAGACTTTGGATCCAACTCAGTTTGGCTTTGTCAAAGGCAGATCCTGCCTCTTAAACTTGGTTGACTTTTTCGAGACAGTCACCAAGGCCATTGATGAGGAAAGGCAGTCCATACAGCCTACCTCGACCTGGCAAAGGCCTTGACACAATACCCCACTCAGGTATCATCGAAAAACTCATCAGCTTGAATGTAAACCCATACATCACAAGATGGGTTGCAAACTGGCTAAGTGACAGAACCCACAGGGTCAGAGTTGCTGGAGCCATGTCAGACTCAAAGCCTGTCACAAGTGGTGTCCCACAGGGCTCAGTCCTGGGTCCACTCTTGTTCGGCATCTACTTTTCTGAAGTACAAGCAAACACAGGAGGGTTATGGCTGACAAAGTTTGCAGATGACTGCAAACTGGGCCATAGTCGAAAACACATCTGACACAGATATACTCCAGAAGGGCCTCACAGAAATGGATAACTGGTGCCAGAGCCATGGCCTGAAGTTAAACGCCAAAATGCATAGTCATACCCTTTGGGAAAAACAAGGCTACCCCTAGCTACCATATAGGTGGCAATCCACTGAGCACAGAAAAGTCATCAGAGATCTGGGGACCCAGGTTGACAGTAGCCTTCGTTTGACACTCATGTTGCTAAAGTAGTTAGGAAAACCTTCTATATCACCCACCTGATCATGAAGGGATTCACATCTAGATCAAGGGAGGTCATCGTCCCCTGTACTCATCACTTATTAGACCTATGATTGAGTACAATGCCCGTTCGAATGTATCTGACCAGACACCTGCTGCAGCTTGAAAGGCCCCAAAAGTTCCTCACCAAAAGGATAAAGGGTCTCAAAATATGTCTTATGCTGCCCGACTGAAAGAACTCCAGCTCTATTCAGTCTCATACCGCTTGCTCAGAGGTGACCTGTGCCTGACATATAAGGCCATGTCAAACCCAGATTTGATGAATATGCTTCACCTCAAAATATCTAGATCCCTCAGAACCACAAGGGCGGAGACTTAAACCTTGACACGGTTATAAATAGAACGTGCTGGAGGGACAGATTCATCACCCAGAGACTCCCTATGCTGTGGAACAAAATCCCGGTACATGTGAGGCAGAGCACCTCTCTGGTCTTGTTCAAGAGGAATCTTGACCAATGGATGGGAGATTGCAGATATACCCCAGGGATTACTTCAGCGTCACTGCTTGACAGAGGCACAGCAAAATGATAGGCATAGTTTTTATTCAAACTAAAGGGGTGGCGAAAGCCACATAACTATGGGCTAGGTTTATAAATGCCCTTGGGCAGATAGCCTAGTATGAACCTATGAACCTATGAACCTATGAACCTATGAAAGATACATATCTATAGCTAGTAAACAATCCAGTTCCATAATGCTTCTATATTATCTTTGAGTTTGTTTGTGGTAGCATTTCAGATCTTTTAAGCTTGTTTTTGGTAACATTTCACTGCGGACATTCCTTTACTGTGCTTTTATATTATAAGGACTGGGATTATTCCTCTAGTGGCAATAGGTGTTTACCTGGTCTACCTGAGCTGGGAAGCACACAAAACATGTCTAAGTATCCTTTTGTACTTCTCTTTTATACTATGACTGCTGTGCTCTTGCAGTTTCAAAAAAAAAAAAAAAAAAGAAAAAGCTGCCTGATTTGGGGATTGCTGGTGGAAGGCTTATTGTGTGCTTTTCTGATTGGTAGTTAGCTTACAACTTGATTCTCTTTGCTCATATTTAAGCCTTGCAAGTGATGGTTAGCAGTTCCCATGTATAGACGCAATAGCCTAGAAGCTTAGTTTGTCTCTAAACAGCGGTCAGTGAAACACTTCGAAGCTTTAGTGCTGCTCTAGAAGAAACTCAGTTGCACAATGAGCAGCGCTGCCTTATTGATCAACCTTAGCCTACACAAAGTATAGGTCCTTCCTTTAGTCTCGGCACTACTAGCAGCACAGTCTTGTCAAATTAACCCATTCCCTTCCCTAATAAGACATACAGTAAGAGATGGCTATCATGGATGAGCAGTTTCCTATCATCTCTCTGGCTACCGTAAGAGACTTGGGCATCCTGCAGCAATACAGTAATAGTCTCATATATACTGACAACCACTTATTCCTGAAACAGATACTTTATTTGAGAGATTTATTTACACTATGAAATTGGATGCAAGATGCTCCCTTAAGGACACATTGATGTCAAACCTTGTCAGCACATACTTCTCACACTAAATTAGGACAAGACACATAAACCCACATAGGCGGAGGTACTCACTAGTAACTTACAAAAAGATTAGAGGCATCCCAAATGGAAACCACTTACACACATAGCAATGTGAAAAACAACAATAATATGCACACCAGTATCTCAACAAATAAGCCTATAAGGCGTAACACCATAAAACCTAATGCATTGGTCATAGGTAACTCCATTGTGAGACACACAGATGTTCCTCTCACCATGATGGGTAAGGAGTGGGTTACGGTTAACTGCCTGTCAGGTGCCAGGATTGGTCAAGTCCCTCAAGCATTTATGTCACTCAACCACAGGTACCAGTATAACTCGGTCATAGTCCATGTGGGGGTGAATGACTTGAGAGGTACTTGACTGGACTATATGAAGCGAGAGATGACTGAGCTCTCAGATTATGTGTCACAGGCAGGTATAAGTTTAGCCTTCAGCAGCATTCCACCTTCTCAGAGGATGATGCCATAATACAAATAAAAATGATTAACTTTGACATTTGGCCTAGCTTCTGGTGTCAGTCCAGGGGAATCCAATATCTATCTATGGGAAGATATGGTCAACAGGCCATGCTGCTTGTCTCCTCTAAGCTTTTGGATACTGGCAAAGGCATTAGCTACCTCTATTGTGCTTATTTTTAGGCAGTGTCAAAATAACCAACCTCCCAACATAATAAAAATCCTCTCTATATAAACTCAAGGTACTGCTGCTTAATGCTAGGTGTCTAAACAACAAACTGCACTCCCTGGAACCATTGTTCACTTTAGAAGATGCTGACATTTGTGCAGTCACAGAGACATGGTTCAAATGTGCGAAAAGCCCCCTGGCCATGCAGGGCTACAAATGTCTTCCATACATTCAGACCACAAATTGAACATGAAAGAACCAAAGGAGGAGGTAGTGTATAAATCATCATTAAGGATAAGTACACCTCAGGACTGGTCAAACAGTATGACTATCATGAGCTACTCCATGTTCAATTAAATATAGGCAAAGCCCACTACCACATATTTAGCTATAGGTCCCCAACCATGAAACAGGAAAAGCATACTGCATATATGGACTTACAGGAGTGACTTGCCATATAGCCCAATACCTTACCCATAGATTAATTTATTTATCCTGTGATCAACTGGGAAACATACATGGCCACAAACATGTTGGCTCAGAGGTTCTTTGACTTTGTTAATGCAAATGCTCTGGAACAGCTAATCAGCACACTCACAAGATGCTCAAATGTCCTGGACATAGTACTCATTAACATGGGAGAGCATTGCACCCCCCATGTGATGTCCTCCCTGTTAAGATCAGACCATAAATCAGTCTCGTTCAATGTAATTATAAGTCCAGATACCCCATCAAGCTCAGAAATGCATTAGAATGTTTCTAAAACAAACTACCTCCTACTAAATGATGGAATAAAATGTTTTAAAGCCTCCTCAAATGTAAATAATATGGACTCCTATGCAGAGGTGTACACTAATGCCCTGTATAACCACTTAAACAGTTTGTATAGAATCGGCTGTACCTGGCCAGACTAAAACCAGATCTTGCCAAAAACACAAGCCACCCTGGTGAACCCTAGTATAAACAGACTGTACAACAAGAGAAAAAAACTAATGTCCAAGAACAAGACAGAACTGACTCAGCAGAGGAAGAAATCCCTCTCTAGCGTAAACAAAAAATTAGAGATCTTGTCAGGTCCTTTAAAGATAATTGTGAAACAAAAATAGCCTCTCTAGCTAAGGATATTCACAAGGCATTCTTTAACTATGTTCAAAATCTAAAAGGGAATACCTAGCTATGCATTGAAGTGGTTGTGGATGGCACTATCCTTACTCAACTGGAGGTAAAAGCCAACCTGCTAGCTGACAGGCTTGGAGAAAACTTCACCTTCCTGTCCCCTCCAGTCATCCTCCAAAGTATACCTGTCACCATTCCTCAGCCTATTATCTCAAGAGATCAGGTCATCTTGGTGCTCTCCAAGGCCAAAAACATGGCATCAATGAGAAAAGACAACATCCCAGGTTGCCTTTTAAAACAACTTAAAACATGATCTAGCAGACCCACTTGGATCCTTGTTTAATCACAGCTTGAGAAGTGGCTGTGTTCTGGCAGAATGGAGGACAGCAACAGTAATCCCTCTGCACAAACGGGGACCATCACCCATCTGTGAGAATTTTAGGCCCATAAGCTTGACTAGCCACATCTGCAAGGCCATGGAAAGAATAATTATGGACCTTATTAACAAGGACATAGGTAATCTTCAAACTCTGTCCCAACCCAGTTCAGATTCGTTAAAAGTAGATCATACCTGTTAAATATGGTCGATTTCTTCGAGAAAGTCACCAATGCCCTGGATGGGGGGAAAGAGTGTATACCACCTATCCTGACCTAGCCAAGGTATTTTACACAGTCCCCAACTCAGGTATTATACAGAAACTCTCACAAGTGGAAATTAACCCCTACATTACCAGCTAGATAGTCAACTGGATCACGGACAGGACACACTGTCAAAGTGGGTGACTTCACCTTTAGCAAAAAAAACAGTCACCAGTGGCGTACCACAGGGCTTTGTGATGGGCCCCTTACTGTTCAGAATTTATTTCTCAGAAGTACATGCAAACTTGAATGGTCTGTGGTTGATCAAGTTTGCTGATGATTGCAAATTGTGAGCAATCACTGAGTCCCCCAACGATGTTAATATACTGCAGACAGGGTTAACACAGACAAATGATTGGTGCCAAAACCACAGATTAAAGCTAAATGCAAAAAAAAATGTGTTGTTATTCCCTTTGGGAAAGCTGATATCCCTGCTAATTACATTATAGACAGCACCACCCTGACTGTAGACACAGGGGTATGTGATCTGGGTACTCAGGTTGATAATCTGAACTTAGCCACCACATAGCAGCAGCAGTAAGAAATCTTTCTATGTGGCACATCTTATAAGTAAAGGCATCACATCTAGATCTAAGAATGTTATAATTCCATTATACTTGGCCCTCATCAGACCAATAATTGAGTGTAATGCTCCCTTTTGCATGTACCTCACCAGACACCTGCAACAATTGGAGAGACCACAGAGGTTTCTTACAAGGAGTTACAGGGTACACAAAACAAATCTTATGTGGAAAAACTGAAAGCCCTGTTCATAGGTTGGTACTAGGCTATCGGCCCTAGGGCCTATACAAGCCTAGCCATAACAATTCCCTGGATATTTCTTCCCACAATATTTACTTCCCTGGACCCCTATCTAGCAGGGCGACTGACATGATCCCCGGGGTGAATTTGCTATCTCCCATCCAATCATCTAGGTTCCTTTTGAAGAGGGCCAATGAGGCGCTCTGCTTGACATGTATGGGCAGTCTATTCCAGAGTACGTGGAGTCTCTGGGTCAGGAACCTATCCCTCCAGCATGTTTTATTCACTGTGATGACAAGGTTTAGTTTGCTGGAGCATGTGGCTCTGAGGGATTGGTATTTCTTTAATTTGAGCATGTCCAACAGCTCAGGGTTTGACATGGCCTTGTATGTTAAGCAGAGATCGCCTCTGAGTAGACGATATGCCACAGAGTATAGCTGGAGTTTTTTTAGACAGTCAGCATAGGGCATCTGCTTTAGGCCTGTGATTCTTTTAGTGAGGTATTTCTGCGGCCTTTCCAGCTGTTGCAGATGTCTTGTGAGGTACATACCAAATGGGGCGTTGTACTCTATAATGGGTCTAATGAGGGATGAGTACAGTGGGACAATGACCTCCTTTTTTCTGGATGAAAAGCCCTTAATGATGAGGTGTGCCACATAGAAGGATTTCCTGACTGTTGTGGCGATGTGGTTATTGAAGGTGAGACCACTGTCCACCTGTGTCCCTAAGTTTCTCATCAAACTTTCGATGTTTAGTGTACTGTCACCTATGTGGTAATTCATAGGTACATGTTTTTTCCCAAAGGGGATAACTATACATCTCTTGGCATTAAGCTTGAGCCCATGGCTCTGGTGCCAAGCATCTGTTTCTGTAAGGCCCATTTGTAGAATATCCACATAATTTGGGGATTCAATAATGGCTCCCAGTTTGCAGTCATCTGCAAACTTTGTTAGCCAGTCACTGTATTCTGTCTCCTACAGGTTGCTAAGTGATGACCTGTGCCTGGCTTATAGGGCAATCTCTGACCTGGTCCTGATGGAAATGCTACACATTCATAAATCAAACTGCAGGAGGGTCACTCGCTCCAGGGATCTTAACCTAGCCTTTGACTTGAACAAGTCATGCTGGAGAGATAAATAGATGCATCTCCCAGAGATTGCAACTTTTCTGGAACAAGCTTCCAGTTCACACGTAACAGAACCCCTTCCTGACTGTCTTCAAACACAACCTAGATCAGTGCATGGATGACTCCAAATTCACTCCTGGGTTGGTGCCTATGTCCCTGCTGGACATAGAAAGTTGGTATTAACTACCATAGATGATTACCTCTGCGGACTTCACTCACCTAACCACTGACAATTGGGGCATCATGGGATAAATATGACTAGGTTTATAAGGTCTCTAAGGCTATTAGCCTAGTAATCTCCTATGAACCTATGAAACTATGAGGCCCACTTCTTCAGAAAATACTGTTCCTTTCTTTTCTGTTGAACTTTCTGCCATTCAGATTGATAGACCTGTTTAAAACTATTCCAGCATTCATCAATTAGTGACATGGAGGTGGTTCTCCAGTGCTGGGTGATATATTTCTTGGTTTCTAGCATGAAAGCATTCACCAGTGAGGAGATACAGATACTTGGAATGAAGCCATTTGCTACCAATCTAGGTCTTATGTTTACATCTATCTCATATACCATCTCCACATGGCTCCACAAATCCCTCATAAATGAGTGCAGGTGCTTACAGCACCACATGACTTAAGGCTAAGGGATTTATATCTGTACACAACGTTGTCCTGTTCGATTCTCAGCTAGAGCGTCTTCTGTGTGGAGACATGCGTGAATGGGCATACATTCATTGAAGATTGTGGGTCAGGGCTGGCAACTTGGCATGTAAAAATCTACTCCCAATCATTAGCAGATCGGAGTTCCGCTGTGGTGACCCCTAACCGGGAAAAGCCGAAATATACAACAACAACAACAACACAAGCATCTCCATCACTGCCTAATGGACCCTCTTGTGTCTGGATTTAAAATATTTGGGGTTAAGAAGATTCTATTAAAACATTTCCAGACACATAGCCTCCATTTAGTAGGAGAAGTTAGTACACTTGGAGTTTTAAGGATGAGTTTGAGTTGGAGATTCTATAATGGACACTCTTACTTTCTCATAGCAGCTCTTCTTCAACACCACCCATGGATTATAAAACAGATCAAGTAGAACCTGGTAGAAAGGGGAAATTCCTGTGCTCACATTCTTCATATGTGATGCCATACTGATCAAGCCTTAAAGAAAAGAAACATTAATTAAGGAGTGAGGAAGGAGGAGAGCTGATGAAAATGTGAAATATGATGGGAAAGAAGAGACTGCTTTTGTAACAGCACATTGTACTCCTGCCTCTTTGCACCCGCATATAGTTGAGACATGTATATCAGCCCGATCTCCTACTATGAGTGTGTTGGAAATGAAGGAAGAAGGCTGCCAAATTTTAGAAGGGCTGTGTAAGGAGTAAAAACAGAATCAAAAGATGAGTTTGAGCTATTTTTCTAAATAATTTTACTATTGATGTATATATGGTGTTTAGATATTGAGAACTGATATGATTCAATTTCTGTTAATATCTTTAGATATTGAGAACTGATATGATTCAATTTCTGTTAATATCCCAGTGCTATGGCATATGCTATTATATGCTCTTTAAATAAATGATCTGATCCTCTTTTGCAAAAGGTAGGCCACAGAGATGGTAATATACTATCTGCCACTTACTCTACCCAAGAAGGAAGGGGTCTGAGGAAAATATATCTGCAGCACATTGCCATATTGATGTCAAATGTGTAAAATGTTTATTTAGGACCCTGATACCACCAGCTTCCTGTGCAGCATAATGTGCCATTTCAGGGCCTCAAAGCATTAGTGGTGATCAAAGAAATGTTAGCATTTGTTTGTCCTACATTTTAAGAGTAGTCAGGGCTATATAGGTAGGTAAACATAGCATAATATAGAATATTTTAGGATTTAAGACCATTTTGATCAAGACTAACTAAGGCTCTAATGGCACTGTCCAGGAATGCCATTCTTCCAAACTATTTTTAATAATGGGCTAATATGCTCTATACTGGAAAGTTTTAGGGCTTTAACAAGGGTGGCTAAGTTCACTCCCCTTGGTAAGTCAAATATCGGGGATTTAAGGAAAAACTATAGTGTTCCTTAATAACTTATTGATTAATTATGTTGCGTCCATTTGATGTTGACTTCCCTGGATTTAGCTTATAGCCTGAAAGAAGTTGCCAGTCAGTCAGTATATTCCAAATGTGAGGGAGTTGCTCCATAGGGCAAATCATCAGCATAAAGTGTTAGGCCTCCTTTAATGACAGATGTTTGATTAGACTCCTGATGAGCCTCGAATGTTAACCTAAGGGAGGCCACTAAAGGTTATGTGGCTAATAGAAAGAGCAAGGGTTCTAACAGACATCCTTGTCTTACAGCTTCTCTAATGTCAAAAGTTAGTAAAAACAAAATGTAAATTCCAGCAAAGCTAGAACTTCCACTGAGTGACCCCCCAAGCCTGTTGTATCAGAGGCACACAGGATATATGCAAATGATTCTTATGAACATCAAGCATTAAAGCTAATTGGTGATTCTGAATGCCCATGACTTGTTTTGCCATTTTAATGGACAATTTCAGGCCAATAAAGTCACACTCCACTAGCCGTGGACATGCATATTTCAGTCTTGTTATGACTGCATCAGCATAGCACAAACAGAGTGTTTGACTAAGGATTAGAAACACAGGGCTGTTATGCCCAGCTGATGTCCATTTTCATTAGGGTCATTGCAAAAATATCACACACAACAAATTAAAACAATGAGTGAGAAGGTCACTGAAAAACCAATCAGTAAAAACAAAATGAAAACTCCAGCAAAGCAATAACTTCCACTGAGTGACCTCCCAAACCTCTCGTATCAGCAGCACATGGGATATATGCAAATGATCCTTATGAACATCAGGTGTTTTAGCTAATTGGCAATTCTGAATGCCCATGACTTATTTTGTTGTTTTAATGGACAATTTCAGGCCAATAAAGCCAAACCTCACTAGGTGTGGATATGCATATTTCAGCCTTGTTATAACTTCAACACCACAGCACAAGCAAAGTGTTTGACTAAGCATTAGAAACACACGGCTGTTATAATGTCAAACGTTACAGAAATATATGGGTGTGCCTATATACAAGCATATAATCCAACATGGGATGCCTTCTATAGTTGCAACAAATGACATGAGAGACCACATGTATTACTGCATCTTAAATAGCTATGACCACTTCACATTATCAAGTCTTTTCAGCATGTATGAAAAGTAAGCATGTGCTCCAGTGGAGATTATGCCTGTTTCAAACCACAAAGCAACATTAAAAACATTTTGCCAGAAGGGTCGGCCTTTTACAAAACCAGCTTCCACAGGGTGTATAAGTGAGGTCATAGGCAGTGAGACATGGGCTGCACACATACTCTTGTGTATTTTACTATCTACATGTAAATGGCAAATTGAGTAGTAGTTGTCTGGGTCAGACAGCATCTTACTTGACTTTAAAAAAGGAAGCACTATTGAAGATTTCCATGAAGGTGGAAATATATACTCCCAAAAGGCTTTGTCACATGTCTCCCATAGGAGTGCTAGTGCAGTAGGGGAAGTACCTTTAGAATTCCATCAATAGGCCATCCACTGTTGAGCTTTAGTCGATTTCAAATGCTTTATGCCTTGAATTACTTCAACTTTTAATACTGGTTGGTCAAGACATTTGGGGAATATTATGCGAGCAGCACTTGAGATCTTCTGAGAAAGCATATTATCCCATTTTGCTGCATATAAAGTAACCTAATAACTTCTAAATGCCTCCAATGAATGCTCAGTAGTGGTGTGTTGATCTACTATGTTCCCTACCTGGGTTAGAAAAGTATTGATTGCCTCACCTTCATCTTGCATATCCTGCCATGTCTAGATTAAGTCTGGCGGGACATTTCATAGAATTGTAGCCGTAACTTATCTAGGGCTATTTCTTATTTTATTTTATTTTATTTTTTTATTATTATTTCCTGTATTTGTTCTTCAATGGATAGAATATCCTCTACTCTTTGGGGAGGCCTATCAGTGGACCACTTGATGTGACAAGTTTGTTTTTTTCTGAGTAGCTAGGATAATTGCATTTTCCATGCTGACCATAGGCCATTGTTTCAAGACTGCAGCCTTACATGCACATAAGCTTTATATGCATCCCTGAGGAAGTGAGTGTTTTTACCAAACTCGTTGAGGCACCAATATAATATCATGAGTATATTCTTGCATCTTTTGCCAAAACTGTGGGCACCTTGCATAGTAAGTGTAATAATCTCCACATTCATAAGAGATGGGGGGAGAATGGAAGTGAGTGTACAGCACAGTGCTTCATGATCTGAATATGGACGCAGGACTATACAAAAGTATGATGAATATGTTACAAGCTCATTATAAATTTACATCCTGTCTATTCTCAAAAAAGTGTTATGGCTTGGGGAGATACCTAAACTGAGGCAATATGTGATATCCTTTAACTCCAATAACCATGAAATGGATTTCTTGCTTCTTAGAGATTAAACACTTGGCAGTGAAAAATACCCTATGAGGGCAGAATGCTGCAGAATCTTCAGGGACTATAAAAATCTACTACCAATATGAACAACCCCTGAAGTTTGTCTTGTATGAATGATATTAAATGTCTAAATTCACCTAGATTCTATTTTTGCATGCTAGTGTAGAGAAACTATCTTCATCACTCTACCTTCTATTCTTGCCACTATCCCAGCATGTGGAGGGTGGTGAATAACTTTTTCATTAATAAATTAACTCCTCTTTTCTTAGCTGAAGAATGTTTTGAGGATGCAACTAGACGGTATCCCTTTGAGGCCAACTTTGATGCTCAGATAATGATAAGTGTGTCTCCTATGTATATAGTATGTCAGGCATTTGCATTTTATTCCAGCTGCGCAAAGTGGCCCTTTTGACAGAAGAATTAATCCCATTTATAATTACATTAAGTAACTAAATTGGCTTAACAAGCAACTGTAATATTTTGGAACCCTATCACATAGGTACCCGGTGCAGTAAAATATATTAAATACACTAAATGCAGCATTTCTTTTTTGCATAGCCTGAAATTCCATGAGATTGACTGGACAAAAAAAGATACATGCAGAGAAAAAAAAAATAACACATATAGTAACTATGAAGAGCTGAGGCCATACATAACTAAAATTTAAGTAAAAAATAGCATACAATCATAAAGCAATACTTGCAGCAATTACATTTATGATATAATAGCAAAATATCCACATGGTCTCTTGTTAGTCTTGGTTATTAGAGATGCAGAGGAACATTGGCTGCTGCCCAGTGCCAACATCTTGGACTAGAGTAGCTATAAGACACAGGGTATGGTACTCTCCCAGTGCATCTAGACCAGGGTAATACTATCTCATGCAGATAGTGACTATAAAACAGTGCTGTAGCACACCAGATGTTGAGAAAATACAGCACAACAGTCAATTTAAACAAATCTTTTTGACTGTATGTCCATCCAATGATTTTAACAATCTAGAATATTCATTTATTTAACATTTATTTACCAGGAAATTCTGACTTGGAACAAAGCCAGTTTTCAGTGGAGGCCCGGGGAAAAATTATCCAGATGCATGTCTTTGAAATGTGGGAGGAAACTGGAGCACCCAGAGGAAACCCACACAAATGCAGGGAGGACATGCAGACTCTGCACAGAAGGCATTCCAGCTGAGAATTGAACTGGAGAGCCTCTTGCTGTGAAGTGACAATGCTACCACTGCACTACTGCACCACCCAGCATTTGCTATTAATAATTTGCTATTAATAATTTTCACATTCCAGATAGTGACTATAAAACAGTGCTGTAGCTCACCTAATGCATACTTATGTATGAACAACTGCTGAGGAAATACAGGACAACAGTCAGTTTAAAAAAATCTTTTTGATTGTATATCCATGCAATGATTTTAGAATCTAGAATATTTACTATTAATAAAATGCACATTCTACAGTCCCGATCATATACCTCTATGAGTGGCCCTATATCTGAGGTAAGTTGCTTCAACCTTTTAGGACCTGGTGACTTCAGTGGTGAACCTACAGGTATTCTCCCTCGTTTATTTAATATAGTCTGCATTTGCATGGCATCTAGTGTTACATCAGGGAACTTTTCCAGCACATATTTTGCAGTATCTTCTGGTTGTGTCAATATTTTAGGACCATGTGGATAAAAGATGCAGAGATAGGTAGATATAAAACTGAAGGTTTAAATGATTTTTCCTTTAGCGATCTTTAATATCTGCATCCATTGTTTCCTTTTATTGCACTAAATGCTTGGAAAAGTCATTGTCAAAGCTGACCTGTCTTCCTTCCCAAATACTGAATCTCTTTTTTTACTACAGGCAGCCCTTTTTATAGAAAAGATAAAAAAAAATGTACAATTACTAGTCAAGGGCTGGGTAGAGGTGCCTGGGAATTATTCTTCCTTTCCAACAAAAACTTTGTTGTAGTATCCATGCCCAATGTTGTCGGAATCCATGCCTGCAGAAATGTGAGGATGTCTTTTTGCTCAAAGCCTTTTTGTAGCAAAGAATTTTAATATTATTTTGACAGCCCCTGCTTTTCTAGTCATTTTTTTTTCAAACAGGGATTGAATACGGTCTAAGAAGAAAGTCACTTTATTTTCTAATTCATCAAGTCTGTCAGCTGTTGTTTGTGATGTAGCCTTCACTCTTATTATCCTCTCATACAGACTGACAACAGAGTTCTTTATTTCTTTCACCTGCCATTGTAATTGTAGCTGGAATGTCTACATGGAGACAGTGAGCTGATGGATTGATTAAGTTGCTTCAGCTCCCAAGAAGAAGTTATATTGTGCTGCTGTTGTGCGAAGTCGTTACCTGCATTTTCATGGCAGGTGCAGAGTGTGGGGTGTTGCCATGCTGCTTTCACTAGATTCTGTGGTTGAAAGTTGCTAAAGATTATCTAACTTTATCTTGGCTTTGAGCACTAGGTGGCATATGTTCCTGTTGATGGCAAATGTCAATTTACTGCAGTTTAAAGAGACTTTTACACTGTTTGCGTTATCAGCAACACAATTTACCACAAAAACACCCAGAAGCTTGATTGATTTCATTCCATTCCCCTTGGAACCAGAAGTCTCCTTTTTTCCCCTTAACACCTTTATCGAGTTATCACTTAAGACATAGGCAAGCATACATTTGTATAAAAAAAAAGCAACCAAGTAAACATGTATATAGTCACAAACATTATGCATCACATATATTCTTGTATACAGTCATCATCAATCCAACAATACATAAATTAATCAGTTCCTGCCATTCCTTTCATCTCACTCCTTCTCCTCCAAAACATTATTTTGCAGCCCCCAGATTCACTAATCTTCCATGCAGGACTAGCTTTGTCCTGCACGGACGCATCTGTGTAGGAGGAGGATGGCAGCGCACCATGCATATTAATGAAGGTGCGCTGCCTGACCTCCTAGGCTTACATGGAGCATGTACGAGTGCAGGGGGCATGTCTGAGAGCAGAGCTCTCAGAATAAACATGCCCCTGCAATATAGAACATCACAAAGTGGAAATAAATGAGCGAGACTGCTCATAGGTGTCCACATATCCCCACCAACAGTCCACCATGTGTACAACAGCAACAAGACATAAAAATCAAAAGAAGAAACCCCTTTATTTATTTTTTTTTTAAAGTCCGAGTACAGCTAACCATAGGTGTGCAGGTGTGCCCACTGCTTAGCTATGATTAAAGCAGCTTAAAAGGCTGACGAGGATAACAAGGAAGATATGTGCAAATGACGCAGCACAGCAATAGTGTAGTGGGCAGAGCATTCACTTAACAAGCAGGCATTCCTGGTTCAAGTCCCACTGCAACGCAGTCTATTTTACATGGCAAAGCATGGTATAACCAATATTTTTATTTCAAAACCCACTAAATAACATATATTTATGAACTGGAGTACTGCAGGAAATGCACATGTGAAGATTCATAATGAATAAGTCAGTAGTAAGGAGGTGTAAGCACAGATAAGCAGTAGTAAGCATATGCACCCTAGTAAGGGTGTTTAAGTGCATTTATGCAGGGGTAAGCACTGCCTACACAGATTAAGCAATGTAAAAGCTAACTGAGTGTAAGAAACTATAACCTGAAATAAGCAGTGTTTCCCACCGTGCAAACCTGTGCAAACATGCTTACAACTCCTTTAAAGTGCCCTAATCACTCTGTATCCAACGAGCCTTGTTCTGCCCAACAACAAAATAAACAGCTATGCAGGTCTCGAACCCAGAAAACTATACACCATAGTCCCAGTAGTTATCCACCAAACCATCACAGAAGTACAGACAAATGAGGTAGTAGTAAAGATGTCCTCACCATAGCAAAACCAAACTGAACCTGTGAAAGGCAGCAGTATACAGTCATATGTGCTATAACTGACTACATAACATAAATATGTGAACTGGAGTACAGCAGTAAGCTCAGAAGTGAGGTTTACTTGTAATAGAGTGTCGAAGTCCCCAATAAAACACAAGGACCCCACAGAGTGTACGTATACATCAATCAGGGATGCAAGGTATACATATAAGGTGTAATGAATAATAACACAATGTCAAAAAGGCATTATAATGAATGTCTACTGTAGGCAACAGCAAGCATTACACAGGTCAGCTTAGGAGGTGTGAGCAATGTTTACAACAGCTAACTCTTTGTGCCCAGTGGTATACTCCTTTAAACAATGCCAGCCTTAGGTAAACAGGTTTGCCCATAGCTTAGCCTTTTCAAAACCGGCCATTCATGGAAAAGTGCGGGAAATCAGCCCTACGTAAACCCACGAGGTGGGAATACAGCTCATAACTGGTTGTAACTTCCCCTTGCAGGCACTATGGCAGTAAGGGGAGAAGGAGTGCGCTTCTGGGCACAGCGCTGGTGCATCCAGGAGTCCAAGGTTATGGCTGGACTCCTAGTTAAAGACCATGCACAGAGACTGCTGTAGGGCCAGTACCAGGGCTCCCAATATAAGGCATTGGCCTGGAACCATCTCACCCATGACCTCATCAGTGCCACTGGTATACCCAAATTGGTGAGCAGGTCAGGCACCACTATGCTGACCTGAATTGGTGGAAGGGGGACCTCTTGGAGGAGTAGCTCTAAGAGGCTAGAGCATCAGTGGATGTCCCAGCTGTGTGTAAGTATCAGTCCACTACCTGTTTAATCATTGCTAGCTTAGTTATATCATGGATAGGTATGGCTAAATATTCCTCTTATGTCCCCCACAGCTGCAATGGAGTGGGCCGCGAACCAGAAGGCCCACATCAGCCACCTGATGCGGTTGCAACTCGAGGCAGATCAGTATGTTTCTTTAAAATTTTCACAGTCTCGATTCTTCATTATAGCCAAGATTATACTCAAGAGGTTGTTGTTGGAAAAGCAAGTTATGGCTTTAACCCAGGTTTGCTTACAGTAGCAAATAAAACCAAAAGGTTGTCACACACAGTGCTTGTTTTATTGGGCACTGCCCACAGAGTTGGTTATGAGAATTGTGCTAAATTAACTAAATTAAGATGTCAGAAAGCACTGAAGTCATACTTAAAATCATCTTAAAACTGTATTTACTTACTTTCTTTAGTTGACTGTTCTAGTCACACCAGGCTTGTAGCCTGTATTCAATAGAGCTCCAACATGGTATTTTGTAGAAAGCGACATTTGACTAGGGCACTGGGAATTTCACGCTTTTCTTTCTGTTAAGTGACTTAGGATGTTCATCCACCTAAGCTGTCACTTGGGCAGACATGATCTCATTTTAATGTCGTACCTAAAGAGACAGCACTTCAAGAGCATTTGGGCCCAAAACTAAGAAGCTGCTATAAAATATTTATTTATATTTGATTGCAGGGTTAGTGTACTGATTCATAGGTTCATAGACTAGTACTAGGTTAACTGCCCTTGTGGGCCATTTTCAGCCTAGCCAATTACCCCATGTGAGAATCAAACCCTGCACCTTATGTTTGTAAGATAAACACCTTAACCATTATGCCAACCTCCCACCCTCCCTGAAACAATGTAACTTGGATCTCAGTCAACCATTTACAAGCACAGCCAGGTGAATAGGATCATGTAAGAATTGAGCAAAAGAACATATATACAAATACAAGAATATGCTAAAGCATTTAGGATAAGGTACAGAAAACAAGTTTGCAAAGACAAAACATATGTGCAAAACTTGTACAATGGCTAGAACCACTTGACAAATGAGAAGGTGACCAAAAGTGTAACAGCAGTGCAAATCAGAGAATGAAACAATGTAACTTGGAGAAGTGTATAATTAATATATATATATATATATATATATATATATATACATATATATATATATATATATATATATATATATATATATATATATATATATATATATATATATATATATATATATTTATATATGGGTCTAGGACACATGCTCGACTAGCATATGTCCGAATCACAAAACATCGGACACACATACACAAAAGCGCTTAACATCGAAAAGCACTTCCGTGTATATGTAGTTCAAAAGAAAATCTACATTTCTGCCTGCACCCCCCCACACACACCCCCTACTTTATTATTCTCACTCCGAGATCGCACTACAGTGGGTAAAAGGGAATTTTCCCTTGCGTACACTGTAGTCCAATCTACAAAACAGGCACACATACATGGAAGCGCTTGTCAGTGTTAAGCGCTTTCGTGTATGTGTGTTTGATGTTTTGTGATTCGGACATATGCTAGTCGAGCATGTGTCCGTATCCCATATATATATATATATATATATATATATATATATATATGTATATATATATATATATATATATATATATATATATATATATATATATATATATATATATATATATATATATATATATATGTATATATATATATATATATATATATATGTGTGTGTGTGTGTGTGTGTGTGTGTGTGTGTATGTATATATGTATATATATATATATATATATATATATATATATATATATATATTTGTATTGTGTATATACGTATATATATATATATATATATATATATATATATATATATATATACACACACACACACACACACACACACACACACACACACACACACACACACACACAAGCAAAACAATGGAGAAGGCAAAAGGTAGAAAGAGAATTGTGGGAGATGAGGGAAGAAAGTATGAAGCGGGGCTTAAAGGACAACAATGTGATTCTTTTATTAAATGCTCAATTTCTCTGTCCTTTTTATTTATTGTTTATTTTACATTTGTTGACCAGGATGGTCTGACTGGATATATGTCCATTTTCATCTGAGGCCCGGGGAGAAAAGCTGCAGGTAACACAGAACATAACAGATATGAGTGAAACATATTTACAAAGCCCTCTAGTAGGTACTCACAGTGTGTAATAGTATACAAAAACAACAGGTTGCAGCAAGCTATTATGAGCAAGAGATGCGTACAATATTAATTTAAATAAGGCATTGAATAAGTAGTGGTTAATCAGGGTTAGTACAAGGACAAATCCAGTGCTCTTTAAAATACTGTTTGAGGCCCTTTTTGAAGAGACTTAAAGAAGGTTCGATGGTAAGGTTAGATGGAAGTGAATTCCAAGTTTTACCAACAATGTTGGCAAACAGGAAGATGCTGGTTGAGTTAATGGCTTTGTGGGTTTGGACCAACAATTTATTGGATGATCGTTGTTGCCTTGAATTACTGCTATATGGCTTTATGATATTTTTGAGTGCCGGAGTATTTTCAGGTTGATACAGAATTTTGTGTGGTACTATAAGCTGATTGAACAGAAGTAGGCTAGGCAGTTCTAGCCACCCAAGAAGACTGAGGTTTTGACAGTGATGTGTCCTATATTTTGTGCATATGGCAAATCTGGCAATATGGTTGTAACAATGAGAGAGCTTACCAAGTTCAGTTTTGCTCAGATTGGGGAGTATGGGGGAGACATATAGAAGGTTAGAGAGTACGTGTGAGCAGGCGATTGCAATCTTTGCTAATGGAGTTAGAAAAGGTTTGCTTCCATATAATGAGCCAAGCTTCTTATTAATAGTTTTTATAGTTTTATTGATATGCAGATCAAATTTGAGATTATTGTCCACTATTACTCCTAAAAGCTTAGTATGGTCATCAGGAGGAGATAGAGGTACCGTTGTTGGATGTTATGGAGAAGGAAAATGGGCTGGATCTACTGCTGGTGGGGGTAATTGGAGCAGTTACGTTTTGTTGGGATTTAACAACAGATGGTGATTAAAGCCAATTTTCAACTGTGTTAAATGTGTTTTGTGTTAAGGTTTGCAGGTCTAAAGGGGAGGATGCCATACAGATCAGGGTAGAATTGTCTGCATATTGATTGCAGGTTGCATCAGGGGTGGCAGTATGAAGATTGTTGATGAAGATAGAAAAGAGTAGAGGACCTAGAATAGAGCCCTGAGGAACACCAAGAGTGAGAGGTAGCAGGGTGGACAGTTTGCCCTGCCATAATACAGCCTGTCGTCTGCCATTCAGCTAGGATAGGAACCACTGAATAGCATGGTTATCTAGGAGAATGGATTTTAGGGAATGAATGAGTAATTTGTGGTTGACCATATCAAAGGCCTGCGACAGGTCTAGTAATAGGGCTGAAGATAGCCTGTTGTTGTTCCTATTTTGGAATATGGTATTTGTAAAAGAAAGGAGGGCAGAAGTGGTGCTGTGATATGGCTAAAGCCATGCTGAGAGCTGGCAAGCAGAGCATTCTGAATGAGATATTCCATAAGCTGCTTATGAATGTACTTCTCCATTATTTTGGCTAGTGGTGAGAGAATGGCAGTGGGTCTGTAGTTGGACAGATGTTCATCATGTTTCACTGTTGCAGTCATTGCAATTGGGTTGTCCTCCTGGCGGGCTGCCCGCAGTCGGCCCGAGTTCCGGGGTCTGGGTCCGGTGTCAGTTGCTGTCGCCTCTTCCCTGACGTCGGTGCGCCGGGGGTGTGGAGGATGCAGCCGACGCCATTTTCTTCAGTCTTTCTTGCCGTGCAGTGCCCGAAGCAAAATCAGTTCGCAAGTGCCAGTCGGCTGACTCCTGAGATTTTCAAATTCGAATTTCAGATCCGAAGTCTTCATTAAAGCTAAGTACCCCATTGGGGAAACTTTTTTCTTGCTCCAGACCGATGTCAGAAAAAGTTAATAATTGTATTTCTTGTGGGAAGCAAATACCTCATAAGGATTTTCATTCTTACTGTATTCCTTGCCTAGACCCTGACCACGATGTAGCTAGCTGTCGCTTTTGTGCTAGATTTAACCAACGCACTATTAAACGTCGGTACGATTTTGCATTTCATTACTTTGGCAGAAGATTCAATTATATAATACCATCAGAACAGCCGACTACCGGAGTTTATAAAAAACACAAAGAAAAAGAAAAGGACAGGCATCCGAGGTCCAAAACTGACGACGAGGCTTCTGCTAGGCCAGGAGCCGGTTCTCAGTGAGGTGCTTTCGCAGCCACTGATGCCCGCTACCTCAGAGCCACAGGCCGCGTCCGACTCCCACGTGGAGCCGACTAGGCCACTGGAAACTCAAGGTATTGGACACTCGGAAACTATTCCCTCAGATGGGTCCGGAGCCACTGAGCAGGCATCGGCTTCTGAGGGTGTTTTCAGGCCTACACAGTTATATGTAAAACCAACTTCAGTTTCAAAGGCAAAGACTAAAGCAGCTCTAAAGACAAAGAAACAAGTACACCATTCTCCTGGACAGGCCTCCATGCCTAAAAAACAGGTGCTTAAAATGGCCGAAGACCTAATTACTTTGATCAGGGGTTCCCATCCCCCTCCTGATAAGAGGCCTAGGCAAGAGATAGAATATGAATCTTCAGATCAGGTTTCCATTTCCTCTGATTCCTCTTCTGAACCGGAATATTCTCTTCCTCCTTATGAGGATTCTGATGCTGAAGAATCTATCTCTTCAGCCTCTCCTCCTGAGGATTATTCTTTTGTGGAGACCCTGCACACTATGAGGGAGCATTTCCACTGGGAGAGCCAAGATTACTCAGAATCCAAGAAAAGGCTCAGATAATTCCTTTTATTACCTCAGCACAAGCCCCTTGCTATTCCTCCTGTTTTAGACATTGTAAATGATGTATTTTCAGAGTCTGTCTCCTGACACTTTGCCACCAGCTCCTGCTAAGCCAGACAGATACTACAGGGTTCCTGATTCACCTAAATTTCTTTATAAAAGCCCTGCTGCTGACCCAGAAACTATCTCTCAGGGTCCCAAAGGGGTCAAGGCATCCACTGCAAAAAATCCTTTCCCCTCTGATAGGGATTCAAGGGCCCTGGACAGATGGGGGAAAAAGATTTATACTTTTGCTACCTTGGTTGTAAGAGCTTTAAATTGTCAGTTTCATATGCTTAAATATCAGCAATATCTTATGTCACTGCTTAAACAGAAAATGTTGACAAATTCAGACTGTACAGAAAACAAAGAAATGCAGGGTTTATTGCATGCAGCTGAACAAGTGGGAAAGCATACTTTGCAATGTGGTTTTGATTCTCTAGAGGCCTCCTGCAGGGCCATTGTTACAGGTTCTGTCATTAGGAGGCATGCTTGGTTAAAAGAACAGAATCTGCCCGGTCATGTTAAAGCAAAACTATTAAATGCTCCATTAGAACATGATACCTTGTTTGGTGTTAAAGCAGAAGAGGTGTTGAAGAAAATGGAGGACAAAGCTAAATCTATGCAAACAGTCAAGGATTTCTTACAGGTACAGCCTCCCAGATTCAGCAGGAACTGGCCTACAAAGAATTGGTCCTTTCCAGTGTCAGACAGGCCACAAAGAGGCAGCTACAGATGCCCCAGAGGCAGATCACAGCCCCAAGGCTCATACAGGCCTAAACAATGGGGTGCTTCTACCTCCAAAAGTAGAGAGGAAAAATCACAGCCATACAGGAAACAGTCTCAATGACTTTCCCCTGCCAACACCGAGCACTTATCTTCTGGCAGCTCCTTTGGGGGGAAAACTAGCACTTTTTGCACAAAATTGGCACATGATCACCCAGGACAAATGGGTCATAAATATCGTATCACAAGGCTACAGGTTCCACTTTCACACCCTGCCAAGGCAAAATGACAGACCTGCCATGCAATCAATGGGCAGAGGCACAAAAACAAGTTTCTTCCCTCATGGACATGAGAGCCATTCAGCAAATACCACAACAAGAGCAGGGACTAGGATTTCACTCAAGGCTATTCTTGGTGCCCAGAAAGGACAAAGCATGGAGACCAATACAGGACCTGTCTATATTAAACACATTCCTGGATATTCCAAAATTCAAAATGTTAACTCTGCAGCAGCTTCTGCCCATGCTGGGCAAGAAGGCTTGGCTTGTGACGTTAGACCTAAAAGAGGCATACCTGCATGTCCCAATCAGACAATCATGCAGGAGATACCTCAGATTTATAGCTGGCTCAATGCACTACCAATTCTCTGCACTGCCCTTTGGCTTATCTACTGCGCCCAGGGTCTTCACAAAATGCCTGGCACCAGTAATTGCATTTTGCAGATAAAGAGGAATACAAATATATCTTTACTTAGATGACTGCCTTATTCAAGCAGAGAACAAGGACATTCTAGTACAGCATCTGGCGTTTGTAAAAAGATTACTAACAGGCCTAGGGTACACAGTAAACGAAAAGAAATCAAAACTCGTACTCTCTCAAGAGATAATATTCCTGGGTGCATGCTTAAATACAACTGCCCAGATGGCTTATCTCATGCCAGACAAACACAGACAACTGACTACTTATTTCAAAATGTTGGCAACAAAGACCCAGTTATCTGCAAGAAAAATTCTGCAGGCTTTGGGCTTCATGGCATCCTGCATTCTGCTAATTCCATATGCAAGACTGCATATGAGGAAACTTCAGTGGTATCTAAAAAGTGTTTGGACTCAACATTGCCACAGCCTGGAAACAGTAATTACTCTCATTCCCTGCCTGCAACAGGAGTTTCAATGGTGGGCAAAAGCCTGTCACCACAACACGGGACAGCCATTCACCTTACCCACAGCCAGGCAGACATTGACAACAGATGCATCAAATTATGCCTGGGGGGCCCATATGGCAGGAATATGTATTCAGGGCACATGGTCCGCAAATCAAATGCATCTACATATCAATCAAAAAGAGATGCTAGCAGTTCAAAATGCCCTGACAGCCTTCCAGGATCTACTTCATCCAGGAAAACTACTGATAAAGACGGACAATACTACAGTCATGTGGTACATAAACATGTGGGACACAGCATTGACTTACCAAGTACATCTGCAAGCACAATTCCTGACGGGAAGGATAAATACTCTGGCAGACGAACTAAGCAGAAACCTAGTGGATCCCCACGAGTGGAAATTGGATCCACAAGTCTTCAGCATAATAACAAGGAACTGGGGATGCCCGGACATAGACCTATTTGCCTCCCCCTCACAACTTCCAACTACAGAGATTCTGCACAAGGACTTATCACAAGCAAGCATGGAAAGTGAATGCTCTATCTTTCAGCTGGAAAAACCTAATACTATATGCCTTTACTCCACTGCCTGTCCTCCTCAAGGTACTCCTCAAGGTCAGACAAGATAAGCCAAAAATGATACTGATTGCCCCAGACTGGCCCCGCCAGCACTGGTACCCAATCCTAAAGAGCTTGTCTCAATGCCCAGCTTGGACATTACCTCAAATCCCTCACTTATTGACCCAACAAGACAGTCAGATACTGCACAGTCAACTCAGGACCTTAAACCTGGCAGCATGGCGGATAATGTAGCCATTCAAGACACACCTCTCTCTAAAGCAGTGATGAATGTTATTTTGGAGGCCAGGAGGCCTAGCACCAGAAATTATTATGCAGAAAAATGGAAGAGATTCTATGCTTGGAACCAGTCACAAGGTATTGACATGATTGTTCCAAATATTCCTCAGATTTTGTAATACTTAACTGAGATGCTGGATAAAGGCCTTTCCTTTTAATCAATTAAAATTCATGCCTCTGCCATTTCAGCTCATTACAATACAGAACCACCTATTTTTTCACATTCATTACTTAGGCAGTACCTCAGAGGGGCCAAAAACATAAGACCCCCAAGGAGAGCACCAATACCTGCATGGGACCTCAACTATGTCTTGGAAAATCTCACACTGCCTCCATTTGAGCCAGCCTCTGCAGCTGATATAAAATTCTTATCTTAGAAAACAGCTCTGCTCCTAGCAATAACCTCCGCTAGACGAGTCTCAGAGTTACAGGCACTCATGGCTGTGGAACCTTTTATCATTTTCCATCCTGACAGGGTTTATCTGAGGACAAACACTACATTTATGCCTAAGGTAGTGTCCAGTGTGGCCCTTAACCGAACAACTCATTTGCCTACCTTTTACCCAAAGCCACAGAATAAGGGTGAGAGACTTCTGCATTCTTTGGACATTCTTAGGCAGCTACGCTTCTACTTGGACAGAACCAAAGCTTTCAGAAAGACTGAGCAACTTCTAGTGGCATATGCTGCAGGATCACAAGGAAAGCCTATCTCAAAGCAGACTATTTCAAAGTGGATAGGCCACTGCATTCATTTCTGCTATTTACAGCATGGCAAATCAGTGCCTAAGGGCATTAGGCCACATTCAACCAGAGCAGCAGCCACTTCAGCAGCCTTCCTCAGAGGAGTACCAACCAAAGACATCTTAGAGGCTGCAACTTGGAGTTCAGTGCATACTTTTACAAAGCACTATCACTTACCTCTCTACTCTAAATCCAGGGCAGGCTTTGCCACTGCAGTTCTGCAGGGCCTGATAGCCTCTCCTAATCCTATTTAGCACCAGCCTCCCAACCTTAGCTTTGGGATTCAACCCAATTGTAATGACTGCAACAGGGAAACACGATGAACATAGTACAGTTGTGTACCTACCATAAATGTAGATGTTCAAGTGTATTCACTGTTGCAGTCCAGATTACCCTCCCACCATCCCCCTTTTCCTTGCTGGGACTTATCTGTACTTCTCTATTCTATACAACCTATGTGGTGTATTTTCTTGTAGATGAAGGAAATGTTGTTTTTTGTGTATGCATGCTTATTGGCATTACCATTTTAGGGGCACCTGACATCTGGGGCAAGAAGGACTGAGGAAAATGGCGTCGGCTGCATCTTTTGTACCCCTGGCATGCTGGCGTCAGGGGGGAGGCGACGGCGGCCGACGCCAGACCTGGACTTTGGGGCTCAGGCCGACTGTGGGTGGCCTGCCAGCAGGATGACCCAATTGTGGTGACTGCAACAGTGAATACACTCGAACATCTACATTTATGGTAGGTACACAACTGTACTTTCTGTTGAACTTCCACCTTTGTGGAGTGGGATAACACGGGACATTTTCCAGATTGAGGAGATATTCCATCAGTTAGCGTTCTATTGATTAGGATAGAGATGGGGAATGCTATTGCAAAAGTTATTAAAGGCAGTGGCAACAGTTTCTGGGGATTTATTGGTGTAGTTTGTTGGGGTTGGTGTAGTAGATTGTCCTGGATGAAGTCAGTTAATACCTGCCCAAAGCTTTTGGGGATTATTTTGGTGTTTAAATTGGAGGTTCTGGTAGTAGTATTTTTTTTGTAGCAAAATTAGTCTTTTTGTATCATTTCTAAGTTGACGATATCTCACTTGGTCGAGGAGGGCTTTAGTTGTTCGCCATTTATTCCAGGCTATATTTCTAAGTTAGATTTTTTTTCTTAGTTTCCTTTGTGAGCCATGGAGCAGTATTAGATTTAGTCTTTATAGTACATGCAAGAGCATGAGAGTCAAGGATGCTCAGGAATTTATTGTTAAAGAAAGTTACAGCTTCATCTAGTGGTAGATATTTTAGGATTAACCAGTTGACTGATTTAAGTTAATTTAGGAAGTTAGTAGGATTGAAGTTTTTTATTATTTCTGATAGTTTTGTACGTAGTCTTGTGGTGAGTTTCTGCCTTATGCTTAATAATATAAGTTAGTGAATGATCACTTAGGTCATCGGGGAGAGTCCCAGCTGTATACAAGCTTGGGTGGCTATAGATAAGTACCCAATCTAAGACACTTTCCCTGTTGGTGAGTTTACTAATCCTAGTGGGAGAGGTTATTATTTGTGTGAACCCAAACAGATTTATATGGGTGACAGGGGATTCAGCTGAACAGGTGCACCAGTCGGTGTTAGTCACCAAGAACAATGGTTTCTTGGGGGTAGGTAGTGAATAACCGTTGGAGGATATCTTCCAGAGTGCTTATTTTATTGCCTGGGGGAATGTAGATGCAGACAATATTTATAGTCTTATTATTGTTCATTTGCAATTTGGTAAAAAGGATTTCTGCGTTATTAAATGTGGATGGTTGAAATGGATCTCTATTAACACTTAATGTATTTTTGTAAAGAACTGCTATCCCACCTCCCTTCTTAACTGTTCGGTCTAATCGGTGTATGTTGTAGCCCGGGGGTAATACCTCATTATCAGTAGTAGTAGGTTTAAGCCAGGTTTCTGTAAGACACATTATGTCTGGGGAATGAACTGCTAAGAGGGCATGCAGGTTGGGGATTTTATTATTTATGCTTCGAATGTTCAAGTGAAATGTCAGGAGAGCATTTATGGGACTGTTAAGGGGTAGTTTATTGATGGGGTTGGTGGTGTAGGCCCTATTGTAACCAGGTGGAGATGGACCAGGGTTGGAATGTATGTCCCCATCTGTAACGAGGTTATATTGAAATCTGATTATGAGCTTTAGAAACTTATGAAAAAGTCTTAGATAGTGCTTGTCCCTTGGATTAGATTTTAAGGTTTTAATTCAGTGATGAGGTAAAGGTGATGAGGGTTTGGATGTGTGGGGGATAGTTAGGTGAGCTTGAACTTATAAGAGAAGTCTGGGGTGGTAGTTTGACATTTTGTGTAGGGAAATTCATGGTGGTACTGGTTTTCATAGGTGGTGAGGGTTAAAAGATGAACATCAGGGGGATTAGAGAAAATACTAGTGTTTTTGTTGATGCTAGAGCAAGGGGCCTGGCCATTATAGGGCACAATTTTCAACCAGGATTTTGCAGGATTTTTCTCCCTGTTTACAGTCCATGCTATGAGTAAACAGCAATACACCATTTAAAATATTTTAAATTGGCTGTTTCCCTCCACTAGAACAGTACCTTACTGTACTGTGGTGGTTTCACTTTCAAAAAACTTTTATCCTGCCCTGGAAAAGCTTGCTGCAGTCTCCAATTCATTGATGCCATCAAGGCCAATGAATGCAGGTAGTTTTCTGGCCAATCCCTCCCTTTATTGACATTACCACAGCCTTTCTAAAAACCCACCCATGCTGTGATGTCACAACTCCTTGGTCCTTCCCTTACCCATACAGAAAGTAAAGACTAGAACAATGAAACAGTACATGAGTCAAGTCCCTGCTGTGAACTGTCAGTCATAAGAGATAGCTCAAATTACCCTTAGCACTTTGACAGCTAGGGATGTTAGGTGTGAAGGAGGATGGGAGATGAGTCATAGCAGTACAATTTAGGCTTCACAAAAGACTGCAATTTAGCCATTCTAAAAAGAAACAGCAGTAACAAGCACTTTGAAAGTCTGTTTTGTGGCATTTGCACTGTTTGTGTTTTAAGTAGTCATTGAATGGCATGAAATGTTACTTAAAACCGACTGAAAGACAGCAGTGCATGCATGTAAAATCAATGCAGTGACAGAAGCTTTAGGAAGAAAGAGGCCTGTGTGATGTAATTTGTTTTAGACAAGAACTGCATTGTGGGATACCTAGAGGCAGACTAATCAGGATCACTTCAAGATGCTAGATCCCATGTGGTCAGACTCGGAAATTATATGTAAAATATTTAAAAACCTATAAGTAGTCCCAGAGTGGTGTTAAAATGTAGGAAACATGAAACCATGATGAAATAAACATTTTTTTGTCTGTAGGTGCGGTTCTCCTTTAAGAGTTGTGGTAGGATGTAAAGGGTGACAAGATGTGAAGAGATGGTAGAAGGAGAGATGAAACTGAGCAAAAAGTGTGAGAAAGAAGTGTTCTGTGAGGATAACTGTACTGTGTTTGGATGAAGATGTGTCCTTTGAGTTGCTGTCTAAAGTCTGAGTATTTTTGAAGGGCTTTAAGAGTTAGAGGAAGGAAATCCTACAGCGTATGTGCTATTATGAAGAAAGCATGGTCAATGTAATGGACCATGGTTTTTGGAGTTTATAAGAAGGTTTGAGATTGTGAGAGGCTCCAATGGTTATATGTCTGGAGTTTGGTGAAAAGTGTATCTGTGAGAAAGGAAGATGTTTCTGGAGAAAGGGTTTAGTGAAGTAGTGAGCCTAGTAGGAGATTGGCTGTCAAATGTATTGGGAGCCATTTGGCTTTAGAGAGAGTTGGGCACTGGTGCTGTTGGGGAGGGCATTAGATATGACAACATGTTTTAACAAGATGGATTTTAAAGTGGTAGTATTTTTCTTAGAAGATGCTCCAGTTATGGGTAGTCCATATTCAAGTTGTGATAAGAGTACCTTTATCTATAGCAGCCTTGTCCAAATTGGACATATATGGTGATGTTTTGTTTGCCTAGACGATCTGTGTGTTTTGAATGTATAGCTGAAAGTTGAGAGACTGGTCCAGCCATATGCTAAGCTGTGTAAAGGATGTGGTAGTTATCCTGAGATAGCAAGGTGCTTTGGCTAATTTATGATTGGTTCCAGATATAATTTATTTAGTTTTTGAGGGATTAAGTAGTAGTTTTTGGTGGAATAGCCAGCATTTGAGGGTTTGGGAGTTAACTTCAAGATTAATTTGTATAATTGAGTGGAATTTGATTGACCTGAAGATGACACTATCATCTGCATGCAGAATTACAGGGTATCTGTGAGTGGTCACAAGGGACCTTGTTGATAAAGGGACGTTAACATGGAACCATGGGGAGCTCCTTTGATTAGTGTGGCTAACTCGGAAGTGGATTTGCCTACTTTCACCTCAGAGGATACATTGGTGAGGAATTCAAGCCAATGTTTTGCATCATCACTAAATACCTATTTATGAAAGTTTGTCAAAAGTAAGGTATGCTGTATTAGACCAAATAGCTTTGTGAAGTTTGTGAAGACTGGTCCTGTCAGGTTGCCTTTGTCCATATTATTTCAGTTTTCATTTGTGAGGCATTAGATAGCTGCTATGGTACTACATCATGACCAGAATTCATGTTGCTTCCTGGATAGAAGGTAGGATTGTTGTAAATATTCAGTAATTTGGTTGTAGAATTTTTTTTTCTAGCATTTTTGTTAGTGTGTGAAGTATTGGGATAGGTTGGTAATGTGAAGGAATCGCAGGCTTTTGTTGCTTTGGAATAGGAGTGATTGCTGTTTTTCCATATTTGGGGCATGATATTACTGGTTAGGCGGAGGTTGTGAGTGGGTAGCAGAGGAAGTCCTTACAATGCTGAAAGAATCATGGGGCTAAGTTATGGGGGTGGGCGCCTGGGGGTGTATCTGTTTGAACTGGGTATAGTATCATTTCTTTATCTTTGGTTTTAATCATTTTGAGTGGAATAATGGGATATAAAGAAGGATGTGAGGTTTATGTTATTGTTGCTGTGAGAAGCAAGTTGCTGAAGTCATTGAGGAAAGTCACCGCATATGAATTTGGTCATAGTAGTGTTAGTGGACTAATAGGGAGTGTAGTTGTGTTGAGATTTATGACCCATCAGTAGGTTGATCTCCTTCCAGAGTGTTTGAGGCTTGCCTAAAAGTGAAATCTGCTTGTCTGATAGTGGTTGTGTTTGTGTCTGTGGATGAATTGTTTGGCTAGATTGCACAGTTTGGTATAATTTTCTTGGGATTCTGTGAAGATGTTGCTTTGTCAGTTGCGGCATGTTTTGCCACATAATTAGAGGAGGTGTTTTAGTTCCTTTGTAAGCCAGTCATGTTTATGTGGATAAAGTAGCCTTTGGATTGGGGGAAAAATTCTTTTTCAAGTGGAGTAGGGTATTGGTAAGGTTGTTAGCTGCTTCACTGGGATCTTTTATAGACAGCATGTGACACTGGTAAAAGTTGACTGCAGATAGCTAAGTTTAGTCATATTCTTAGTGGTTGTGGCTCCGAAGGTAATCAATTTAGGTTTATGTTTTAAAAACGGATTATGTGTTGAAAAAGTTATGGGGTAGTGATCACTGAGGGAGGGTGCCTATAAAATGAGCTTAGATGCAGTTGTAGAAGTGTTGAAGCACTTACACGAGTGCATGGATCGTGCTATCCCTAACAGAACCAGGATGCTATCCTCCAAAAAAAGGAAGCCAATCTGATGGTCTTCTGCCATAAACAAACTCTACAACAGAAGAAAGACACTGTTGCAAAAAAGAGTAAAATCCCACGATTGGAGGAACTCCCTGGTCAGCCTCAGTAAGAAGCTGAGATCCCTCATAAAATCCTCCAAAGCTAGTTATTAAAACAAAATTGCCACTGATTCTAAAGACAACCACAAAGCATTCTATAGCTATGTCAAAAATCTCAATGGCAACACTCAGATCTGCTCTGAGTTACAGCACAATGACACTAAATATACAGAACCAGCTGATATTGCCAACATCCTGGCAGATAGGTTCAGTGCTAACTTTACTCCCCTCTCACCCCCTAAAGGGCCCATCTTTATACCAGAAGAATGCAAAGTTCCTATAATCACAGCTGCACAGGTAAAAAAACTCACTCTCCAAAGCCAAGAACACAGCATCCATGGGACCTGGCAACATCCCAGGCTGCCTTCTACATGAACTACAGAATGAACTGGCACCCCACCTAAGTACCATGTTCAATCATAGCCTCACCTCAGGCTTTGTGCCCATTGAATGGCACACTGCAACAGTTATCCCACTCCACAAAGGGGGGCGGGCCACAACACACCCCGGGAACTACCGCCCCAATAGCCTGACGAGGCCATGGAACGTATCATCATGGAACTCATAAACAAAGACATTGGAGATCTCCAAACTCTGGACCCCACACAGTTTGGGTTTGGAAAAGGCAGATCATGTCTCCTAAACCTGATAGACTTCTTTGAAGTAGTCACCAAAGCCATAGATGAGGGTAAGGTGGTTCACACAGCCTATCTAGATCTCACTAAGGCATTTGACACTCTGGAATTATAGATAAACATACTAAACTAGGTATAAATCCCTATGTCACAAGATGGGTTGCCAACTGGCTTACTGACAAAACCCACACTGTGAAAGTAGCAGACTCCAAATCAGACTTCAGACCAGTGACAAGTGGAGTACCACAGGGTTCAGTCCTGGGTCCTTTCCTGTTTGGTATCTACTTCTCTGAAGTACAGGTTAACACAGAAGGTCTTTGGCTAACTAAATTCGCAGATGACTGCAAACTAGGAGCCATAATCGAAACTCCTAACGATGTGGACATTCTATAAAAGGGCCTCACTGAGACAGATGCCTGGTGTCAAAGACATGGTCTCAAGCTGAATGCCAAAATTGTCATCCCCTTTGGTAAAAACGCTGTACCCATGAACTACCACATAGGCGGTAGTCTACATAACACCGAAAGTGTGATAAGAGACCTTGGGACACAGGTGGACAGTAGTCTCTCCTTTGATAATCACATCGCCACAGTGGTTAGAAAATCCTTCTACGTGGCACACCTCATCACAAAAGGTTTCTCATCCAGAAAAAAAGAGGTCATTGTTCCCCTCTACTCATCACTCATTAGACCCATTACTGAGTACAACACCCCTTTTGGTATGTACCTCACAAGACATTTACAACAACTGGAAAGGCCACAAAAATACCTCACAAAGAGGATTACTGGCCTCAAACAGATGCCTTACGAAGACCGTCTCAAAAAACTCCAGCTTTACTCCGTCGCATATCGTCTACTCAGAGGCGATCTCTGCCTAACATACAAAGCTATGTCAAACCCAGAGCTGTTGGACATGCTCCACTTAAAGAAATCCCAATCCCTCTGAGCTACACGCTCTAGGGACCTAAACCTTGTCACCACAATAAACAGAACATGCTGGAGGGATAGATTCCTATCCCAGAGACTCCCCATACTCTGGAACAGACTACCTATCTATGCTAAACAGATCTCTTCATTAGCACTCTTCAAGAAGAATCTTGATGATTGGATGGGTAATAGAAAATTCACCCCGGAGATCACTTCTGTGGTTCTGCTTGACAGAGGCACAGGAAAATAATTTTCTTGGGTGGCGAAAGCCAGGCTACCTTTTTGGCTAGGCTTGTATAAGTCCTAGGGCCAATAGCCTAGTACCTACCTATGAACCTATGAACCTATAATAGTCATGCTTTTACTGTCATAGGAAATAAAAATAAAAGTAGTAGTAAAGCAATTGCCAGTATAAAACCTGTATTGTTCAAGGCAAGTACTGCATACACTAGAGAATATGGCAGAAAGAGTCTCATATTGTTAGTATGGCAATAAAAGTGTAATACCCTGACAAAACAGGTCCAACTGCTGGACTGTACATCTATATTCTGGTATCATATGGTAATGTAGATTTGCAATCATGTAATAGTACTGTAGTATTAAGCACTGTTACTCACACCATGCACCATAATGTGAATGTGTAGGAATGCCTGTATATGACAGGTGTAATCCCCAGAGGCCATTTAATACAACTGAGAGACACATAGACAGTAAATAGGAAATGCAGACAACAAAACCCGAATAGCACATGCACCTGAGATGTGAACTGTTGTTTTATTAGCACACACAGCCATGGTTTGAATCCTGCCAGTGGTAGTAGTCTGCATGCAGAATTATACTTCACAACTGTACAGATATGTCTAGACTGTCTATTAAAGTAGCCCATATCTAATCCCTATCAACCTGTTCCCCTGGGAAATCAGGGGGATGACCCCAGACGTATAGGCAGCAAACAGGAAATACAACTGATTGACACACATCTATGACAACAAACCTAGCACACTAGCAACTCCCCAATACCTTATGTGACTAAGAAGCCACGTATGTCCCATTTATACCCCAACCTGTTAAGCTGTGGTCAGAGTGTGTACGGTAACAGAGTGAGATGTATGTGCATAATACTAATGTGTAATCTGTAACCTTGTGTGGCAACAGTCAGGTAGTGCTAAGAAGCATTGCTCCCACAGGTATGTTGGATACAAACACTGTGCTGTGAAATACTGACCAATATAATCTGTACTGGTACAGTCCACCCTGTTATTGTAGGGGATCTGAGTATTGCAGTTACTCTGAATAATAAAGTATCACTGGTCACTGTCACCCACACTGTGCTACATAATATAACTGTGTAGGAAAGCATGTATATGTGTGTGTCAGGTTACTAAAGGTGGAAGAGGGCAATATTCTAGATATGTCCAGGCATACCAGCATGTGGTCAACACATGGCCAGAGTCTGTGCAGAAAGAGTTGGATAGCATAGTGCAAAACATCAACCTGGAATCCGGCCATATGTGTACAAACAGTTAGTCAGTCTGAACAAACATTCCTTCCACAGGTATACCAGGTAAGAGGTGTATACTGCAGGTGAAACCAGTTCAGGGAATCTTGAGGCAATGTTACAACTGCCTCATGTACACAGACAACCCTCTCCTCCTCCCACCAAATTCCAACACATGTGAGAGATACAACCATATAGCCATACTGGAGGCTAAGCTCTCTCAACTCAGTATTGGCGTAACCAGTCAGAAGGAGAATGAAACCACACTCACTACAATTCCAGTCTCACATAGACCTACCACGACAGCAAACCAAATGTATAAACACACAAAAACATACTCGAAGGCTCTAAATAAAAATCTGCCTAAGCAGCAGAGACCTGCAGAGCAGACACCCAAGCAACCGCTACCCTAAAACAAAACACGTACAACACATAGCTCACAAAGCCAGTGTGCTGAACAGTCACAGCCCTTAAGGCTAAACAACACACCTGATACACTTGTAATAGGTGACTCTATCATCAGGCACACTGACGTCCCGCTCACCAGGCTGAACAAGGAGAAGGTCACTGTGAGCTGCCTGTCGGGCACTAGGATCCGCCACATAACACAAGCACTCAGGTCACTCCAAGGCAAGTATAAATATGACTCAGTCATTGTCCATGCTGGTGTAAATGACCTGAGACGTACCTCCCTGGACTACATGAAAAGAGAGATAGCGGAGCTCTCTGAGCATGTAGCCCAGGCCGGTATGACCCTGACCTTGAGTAGCATCTTACCCTCACCAAGAATGATGCCACAATATGAAGACAAGATGATCAATTTCAACAATTGGCTTAAGTATTGGTGTCATTCATAGGGGATCCAATGCCTGTCAGCCTGGGATGACATGCTCGACAAGCCACAATGCTTTGCTAGGGAAGGCTTGCACCTGTCACCCCTGGGCTTTCAGATATTGGCAAAGGCTCTTGCTACCCCCATAGTGCCTTTTTTAGGCAAAGCTCAAAAGACAAACCCACCTCCATAGGTATCACAAGGGATAAGAAACTAAGAGTAATGCTACTCAACAATAGAAGTCTAAACCTTAAGATGCACGCACTCGAAACTCTCCATAGCATGGAGAACATCGATATCTGTGCAGTAACAGAAACCTGGTTCAAGGCTCCCAAGAGCACCCCAGCACTACCAGGTTATACCTCATACCATGCTTTTCGGCCCCAAAACTTGGACCAAACCACAAAAGGAGGGGGAGTATCAATATTCGTCAAAGATACCCACACCTCCAGGTTGGTGGCACAGCACGAAGCATCAGAGACTATCCATGTGCAGCTAACAGTGGGTAAAACTGCCTTCCAGTGTATAGCCTGCTACAGACCACCCTCCCAAACCCAGGAACCCCACTCAGCCTTCCTGAGAACACTGGAAAATATGAAGGTCTCTCCAAACACCATTATATTGGGCGACTTCAACTACTCAAACATAGACTGGGAGCATTACTCTAGCTCCAACACCC
This sequence comes from Protopterus annectens, assembly GCF_019279795.1. Taxonomy (NCBI): domain Eukaryota; kingdom Metazoa; phylum Chordata; order Ceratodontiformes; family Protopteridae; genus Protopterus; species Protopterus annectens. The sequence goes on from NC_056732.1 coordinate 1,220,400,248, forward strand.
TAGCCTAAAGGTTCCTAGAATTTATAAACTCAAATGCTATGGAACAACTTGTTACCACTCCCACAAGAGGGGAAAACATACTGGACCTGATCATCACCAACACAGGGACTCTATGCTCCAGACCAAAAGTGTATCCCTCATTGGTAAGATCAGACCATAAACTAATCTCACTGGATATTCACATCCCGACTCCACCCCCTGCCCTGAAAACCACAGTGAAAAACTTCTCTAATGCAAATTTCACACTCTTCAAAACCGAGGTGGAATCCTTCAAAGCCCCCAGGCCTGTGGAAAATACGGCCCAGACCACAGAATCCTTTATAAATGCATTCTATGAACACCTTCAGGAATGCATGGATCATGCAATCCCAAATAAAACCAAGTCCCAATCCTCCAAAGGCAGACGTCCTGTCTGGTGGACCCCAGCCATAAACAAACTATACAATAGAAGGAGGAAGCTATTACATGATAGAGCAAAATCCCAAAAAGGGAAGGCATCTCTGATCAGTATTAGCAAAAAACTATGGGCACTCATAAAATCGTCTAAGGCCAGCTTCGAGAGAAAAATTGCACAGGACACTAAGGATAATCACAAGGCTTTCTTTAGTTATGTTAGGAACCTGGGTGGAAATTCCCAGATATGCTCAGAATTAGTCCAAAATGACAAAAAAATACACCAAACCCACAGACATTGCCAACATCCTAGCTGACAGGTTCAGCGCAATCTTCTCCCCCCCCCCACCAAAATGGCAAATATCTATCCCAGCAGAGTGCTGCCCCCCTGACATCTCAGATGCTCAGGTAAGAGCTGCCCTCTCCAAAGCAAACAACACAGCATTAATGGGACCAGACGGTGTTCCGGGCTGCATCCTACATGAACTCCAAGAAGAGCTAAACCCAAACATAAAACTACTGTTCAATCTCAGCCTTATTACAGGATATGTACCCAAAGAGTGGCGTACAGCAACAGTGGTCCCTCTCCACAAAGGTGGCGCCTCAACGGATCCTGGAAACTATTGCCCCATAAGCCTGACTAACTTGGTCTGCAAAGCTATGGAAAGGATCATCATGGACCTCATAAATAAAGATATTGGGGACCTACAGACACTGGATCCTACCCAGTTTGGCTTTGTTAAGGGCAGATCCTGCCTCTTAAACCTGGTTGATTTCTTTGAAACAGTCACTAAGGCCATTGACGAGGGGAAGGTGGTCCACACAGCCTACCTGGACCGCACAAAAGCGTTCGATACAATACCCCACTCGGGCATTATAGATAAGCTCACCAGCTTAAATATAAACCCCTATGTCACTAGATGGGTTGCAAACTGGCTCAAGGACAGAACCCACATGGTTAGAATTGCTGGAGCCATGTCAGACTCCAAACCAGTTACAAGTGACGTCCCATCAAGGCTCAGTCCTGGGACCTCTCTTGTTCGGTATATATTGGTATATATTTCACGGAGGTACAGGCCAACATGGAAGGACTGTGGCTGACCAAGTTTACAGATGACTGCAAACTGGGTGCCATAATCGACACTCCAGCCAACACAAGCATCCTCCAAAAGGGCCTCATAGAAACAGACAACTGGTGCCAGAGCCATGGCCTCAAGCTAAATGCCAAAAAGTGTATAGTCATCCCCTTTGGCAAAAACAATGTGCCCACAAATTACCACATAGGTGGTAATCCATTAAGTACAGAAGATGTAGTTAGGGACCTGGGGACCCAAGTTGATAGGAATCTCTCATTTGTGGCCAAAGTGGTTAGAAAAACATTTTATATAGCCCACCAAATCATGAAGGGATTCACATCTAGATCAGGGTAGGTCATCGTGCCTCTTTACTCATCCCTCATCAGGCCCATAATTGAGTACAATACACCTTTTGGGATGTACCTTACCAGACACCTGCAGCAACTGGAAAGACCCCAAAAGTACCTCACCAAGAGGATCAAAGGGCTCAAACAGATGCCATATGCTGCCCGGTTAAAGAAACTCCAGCTCTACTCAGTGGCATACCGCCTGCTCAGAGGTGATCTGTGCCTGACGTATAAAGCCATGTCCAACCCGGAATTAATGGACATGCTGCACCTCAGAAAATCCAAATCCCATCGAGCTACGCGCTCGAGAGATTTGAACCTCAGCACTGAAATAAATAGGACATGCTGGAGGGACAGATTCATAACCCAGAGGCTCCCTTCACTCTGGAATAAAATCCCAGTCCAGGTTAGGCAGAGTCCCTCATTGACTCTCTTCAAGAGGAATCTTGATGAGTGGATGGGAGATCGTAGGTTTACCCTGGGTATCACTTCTGTGTCACTGTTAGACAGAGGCACAGTATACTAACCTCGAAAAAGGGCATAGCAAAATTATTTTAAAATGGGTGGCAAAAGCCAAACACACTCTGGCTAGGCTTATAAATGCCCTAGGGCAGATAGCCTAGTATGAACCTATGAACCTATGAACCTATGAACCTATGTGCAATAATGTTGACAGCCATATCAGTGTCCAGTATAGGCCTATAGGGTAGTGTGGTAAGAATTGTAAGGTACAAATAACAGCACTGACTAGGAAAGTAATGTGGAGTACAGGAATATACTACTTGTTAAATGACATATTTCTCTCCCCCCACCTTATCTCCAACAATAATCAACATACCCACCCGATCTGGTATGCACTGGCTCTGATAATGGCCAATAGGTTGATAAATATTCTAATGGTTCCCATGCATGTGCCATATGGAATTATTCCAACATTGTTGGCATGGTGCCATCAACATGTCTGCATGCTGTTCTTATTACCATTGTGGTCCCATATATGCATGTGTTCTGTTTGCTCTGCAACTGTTCCGTATCTGGTGTCTGGGTTAACGGGAATATCTATGCATGCTGTTATACCTTACTCTGGAATGTTTTGACTATTATTAACCCATATATGCTGTTGAAATCTAAACACTATAGCACGCTTGGAAAGGCTGGTCCCAGCGGACCAACCTGTCCCACCTCAGCTGGCCTAGACACCGGGCACCAGCATGTCTGGGGCCAAACCCCGCACCTCCCTGTCTGTTGGTTCTGCACCACCTTTGGGTTGAACCACCTCAGGGGATGGGGTTCACCCCCTTGGGAGTGGGTGCAGACAGGCACCTGTCACCCGTTGCCACGTCAGGGTCATGGTGCATAGAATGATCAATGCCCAGGTCAGTGATCTTCTACGCCAGCTTGAAGGCCATGTGTCATGATTAGAGAGTCACCCTGGTTCTGCAGCTCAGCTCTCAGCACAGCCACCATCGGGGCTGTGAAGGTGCAGTGGTGACTGCCCATGGGTGTGGACCTCAATCCCACTGTTACCACTAGGGGGCTTGTGGGCTTCCAATATCACAACACCCCTCCCCATCAAGGTGTTTACCCCACACATGTGTCATATACCACCCCTGTATGCGTCTTGTGTGTCTTGTCTGTTAACCTATCCAACCAACCTTCCCAAATATACCTACTACCCCTCCCAAACATCCCACTCCCACCTGAAAAAAAGGGCAATCTGTTCCCACAAAAAAATCTCGCCCCATACATAGCTGTCCATTTCACACACATGTTCACTGGACAATGTAATCTGGTCTAATTGGCATCACAACAAATTTTTTTGTCCTCACCCCTCTCCCATGGGTTTGAGTGTCCAAATCTACCTCCAAATTCAGTATATATGCACAGCTGTTGCTGTAGAAGAAATGGGCGGCTATGGACCTTCCCTACACCCTTCCTGCACATCCCTAGCTATTTTCCCTACTGTCTTTCCCTCTTTGTGCCCCTTTTTCACCAATTTCCTATCAACCTCATTTTCTTTTCTTTGAAAGAAATTAGCATGGGGGTAAGCAATAGTAAGTACTTGCAAACAGCAGTAAGTGGGTTTAAGCCTGTTTGCGTGGGAGTAAGCAATACCTACACAGGTTAAGCAATTTAGAAGCTGAGTGTAAGACATTATAATGAGAAGTTAGCAGTCCTTACATCTGCGCAAACCCATGCAAACCACCTTACAACTACTTTAAAGTGCCCTAATCACTCTGTATCCATTGGCTGGTGTTCTGCCCAGCAACAAAATAAACAGCCTCTGCAAGGCTCGAACCCAGGACCCTGCACACCATGGACAAAGTGATTTATAACTAAGCCATGCCAGATACATACAAAGCCAATCTTTTCAGAAACATATCATCCAGTCCAGTCATGCAACAGTAGAGAGAATGTATACCAATATCTAGATGTATGTGTGTGTAAATATAGTAATATCTAAATAGATACAACATATATATATATATATATATATATATATATATATATATATATATATATATATATATATATATATATACATGCAAATGCCTACATCGATAGATATATGTGTCTACTCCTATATGTCTACATATAAACAGATGGTTACATATGTGTACGCAGATATATATCTATGTAGGTATATACGGACATAGTTATATATATGTTAGCAGATATATATATATATATATATATATTTAGTTATATATGGCCATACATCTGAAGATAGCAATGGCAGATTAACAAACACACATATGTCCACATGCACCATTAATGGGGTTGAGAGGCTCCACACACTATACGTCTTGTACAAATAGGCATCCCACACAGCCAAACATGTTCATCCTGCAATACACTACCAAGTGTTGCAGATCCCATAACCAGGACCTGACACGTCATGGGCACAAGAAGTTAACAGTACAACATCCTACCTGTATGATGTCAGGCTGGTATTGGTAACACATCATGCAGTACAGTCTGCCTCCCATAGGAAATGTAATATGTGGAAGCCATCAACTTCCCCAGGATACAGATACACAGACACAGATATACAGATACAGATATGCATATATATATATATATATATATATATATATATATATAGATATCCATGTGACTACACATACACACGCAGATATATGTACAGTAAGATACATATGTAGAAGGTGCACACAATATGGAACAGCCGCTATGCCTACAGTTAACACCTGAACAACTGGACATTGTATGGGTCATCCATACAAATGACAATTGTTGCCTGCAACATATACCCACAGAGAGGTCATAGGAAAAACACCACACTGAGGTTTGCAGAAATGGAAAACCTTTGATTGTGTACTATTACAGTGCTATATGCCATGTCATATAGCTGTTCAGACACTGACAACCATATAAACGGAGCAATGCAACTGTGAAACAGTTACACTACTACAGTAGTCTGGAAAGGTTCACAACTGTTGCTGTCCAGGCCAAGCCCTTAAAATTGTACAATAATGAAGACAGACTGGGCCATACGATACCAAACAATCATCAGTATGCAATGCAGGTGTATAGTTCAGCAAGGTCTAGCTACACTCTGTACAAACTCAGTAGGTGGTAAAGTCATTATCTGACCAAATGGGTTGTAACTGTTACATAACAAGGCATAAGTGACACCATCACGAGCCCACCGTCAAACAGAAAAGTCTGTATGGCCGGAGGCAGTAGGCTTGCATTAACCCAATTCATGTAAGTGATGTAAATATAGGTGAGGTATATGGTACTGTACATCCAAATACCTTAAGGCAGCTCACCCTTGATCCTCCCACATTTTGTAACAGCCGAGGTCATTTATGGTGCTCCCCCAAGACTCAGTAATACAGGGCCATATACCACTGTTACATACACTGGCCTCTGGAGTGCATACGGGCACACATGTATTGTGTAGGTGATTCCCACACATATATGGCCCCAGCCCCACTGCATGTGTGGGGGATACAACAGCAGTGGACTGATGGCAGCAATGGCAATGTGATATACTCACAGCCCACTACAGAACAACCCCTGACAGCATGACATATGTGCAAAGCTTGGTATGTAGGTGGAGGACAGAGGCTGGAACACAGGCACATATTTTGAAAACTGTTGCCATATACAAAGCAAGTTGCTGGTGTTACTGGATAGTTTGTAACATACCCTTAGCCAGGGAATTGAGGTTAGAAACAGACATAGATGCAGCCAGGTACTGATAGCACTTCAACACACACACTGCCAGTGTAATATCTGACACAGGACTTGTGTGGTGGACAGGTAAAACATGATAGGCATACCTCTGGTCAGCAAGAGGATAGGCCCACAGTTGTGAGCTATGCAGACAGACTGCATTCCAAGGTAAACTAGTATGCGCACACACACCCTGTAACACCAGTACTATACAAAGCATAACACAATTCTACTCACACTCTATCTGTAGTTCCTGAACCTCCTACAGATATGTAGCTGCCCTGAGTGTGCCATTTCTCTTGTAAGATATATTGCTACCTGCTGTTCTGTAACACTGATGCCCACACACAGAAAGGATGTCCATCACGCAGGAAATGTAAAGGGACCACGCCCACATGATGTAGTGATTTATTGTGGGTGGTTGCCATGACAGTGGTAACTGGAAGTACTACACATGTGTAATTGTATATCTATGGCTATCTGGATAAGTATATGTATATATATTTCCACCGTATGTCCTGGACATGGAGTGTAGTCCTACCCCAACCCCAATAGTTCCAAAGTCATAGTGCAAGGGGATGTCAGGTATGTATAGCAGGTATTTTAGTAGACTATTGCTACTGTCATTGGGATTGTCTTCACAGACATGGTATGTGTGGGAGGTCACATTTGCTTACAATGTGTGTGCCATTGGCTACTGACAGACATCCTAAGGACATCATTGTAATGTACCACTGCTAGCATGTAATGCCCCTGTGGACTGCAGCAGAGATATTGGCCAATATATGTGGAAATTCTGACACACTCTGTACAGTCCATTGGTATACATATAATCTCTTAGTGCAAAACATGTGCATCATGCCTTGTAATATGGATGTAGACAGCCATGTAGATGGGTATAACACATAACAACATTTGACACCATAAGTTATGCATTCATAGACCCCTGTTTGGCCTGACACATAATGACTGCTGGTACAGTGTGCCATGGCTACATACTACCCATTTGATATTGACATACATCTTTACAGCAGCCCACTGCTCTCTCTGATATACATGACTTTTAAGGGAGGCTCAGCAGCAATACATCTGGCAAGTATCTGCACATGACATCTCACTGGGTAAGTACACTAAGCTGCTAGGTATGTAACAATGCACTGTGCAGGCTACAGGCAGACTAGCTCAACACTGGCTTACATCTCCTATGGGGGAATGCACATGTACCTGCATATTTAGCAGGCTCAACAGGCATGTCACAGCAAAGAGTAAGATACACCTGTGTGAAAGTGCATAACTACAACCATTGTGAACACAGCTACATCAGTATACGGTAAGCTTGCATAATATTACAGTATATGGACTAGATATACACCATCCTCATATGTGCCACTCACAGACTGACCCTACATATACTGGGCTGTTACAGTTTGGTCTGATGGCTGTCTGTGGTATGGGACATGTGTGTGTATGGCCCTACAAACATGTATGCCAATATGGTACCATACAGTGGAGCAGCATGTAACATCAGATAGGAGGGGAACTAGAACAATGACATCAATCACAGTCTGTACACAGGCTAAAGTACATATTAACAATACACACACTGTTGACATTCACCGTAAGTACACAGACCTCAGTACTGTACAAACATTCACAGATTGTCCAGGTTATGTCATGAAATATAACCCCTACTGTACATAACATGTGCAGCAGTCTGATATATCACTGGCTTGTTATCAGATACGATGACACTAATTATGGTGTACAGCACATATGCACTATTTTATGCATGACATATGTACAAAGGTTGACAGAGGTGTGGCTGGAAGCACATGCACAGGGCAATATTGACATGATAGACTTAAAACTTTTTGTAAGGAGTCTAAATCTTACACTTTATTTTAAAGGACGACCTTATGTTAATAATGGACTCTCTAGAGCTAGTACGTTCAACCCCCCCACACATCCCTCAATTAAGGTCTTTGAAGAGCTTGTTGAAAGGGACCTTAGAATTTCACATCCGTAGGGAATCAATGCATTTCCCATTAATTTAGATCAACAATGGTCCAGACTCATTAATCACCTTAAGAAAGAGAGTATCAGAGTCATGAAACCTGATAAGGGGGATGGGGTGGTCTTGATGTATAATTCTGATTATGATGGTTACATCTACAGCATGTTACAGGATTCTAACCAATACGAGATTGTCTCCAGGAACAAGGTCAACCTTGCTTATTCCAAAATTAACTTTATATTAACTGACCACTTGTTGCAAGGGGCTATTAATGAAAAATTATTTAACTATTTGCACGTTAATAAGCCCAAAATCCCGGTCATTTTTGGAATTCCCAAAATACACAAGGGATTAGATCCACTGAAGTTTCGACCTATTGTTTCCGGAGCAGGTGGTATTACTGAACCCCTGGGGAAATTTATTGATTATGCAACAAAACAACTTGGTACATCTTTAAAACATGTATGTAAGGATTCATGGGACTTCCTCAAAGGCGTAGAACCTTCATTTTACCAACCGGAACTCCTTTTGATTACTATTGATGTAGTAGATTTATTCCCCAGTATTCCACATTCTGTTGGGTTGGAATGGTTCAATGAAGTATTAACTACTGAAACTGGTTTGAGCAACAATGTAATTAGCCTGTTGGTGGAGTTTATGGAAATAGTTTTAGAGAATAATTTTATATTCTTTAATGGTGAACTATACAAACAGAAAAAAGGAGTAGCTATGGGTGCTCCTTGTGCATCTTTGTACGCTAATGTAGTCCTACACAGATGGGAGCAAAGGTTTATTTTCTCCACTACTTGGGTACAGTATTTAATACACTACAAAAGATACATAGATGACATCTGCATATTATGGAGGGGCACCAATGATCAATTTTTGGACTTTTTTAATTGCCTTAATTCCACTACTCACTTTTTGACCTTCACCCAGACTATCAGTGACCACGAAATCCACTATCTTGATGTTACCTTGTACAAAGATCAACATAACCACTCATTTCAATTTAAATTGTATAGGGAACCCACGTTTTCCAACTCTTACTTACATTTTCAGAGTGGGCACCCTTTTTATCAGAAAAAGGGTATTGTCAAGGGACAGTTCATTAGAGCCTCCAGGATGTCCAGCACTCTTGTTGACTTTTTAGAAGAGATCGACTTTCTAAAGTCTTTGTTTATAGAAAGAGGCTACCCCCCTCCACTTATAACCACTCTAGCTCAACAGGTTATTGATAATAGGGAAACCAGTTACCCTCCTCTTTTGGGTAAAGGTGCACTCTTTAACCAGATAACTAACAATAAGACACCTGACGAAATTTATGGTAGTTTTATTTATACCCACTGCCTTAATTCTTCGGACATTGAAGAAGTGGTACAGAGGCACTGGCCAGTTCTCACACTCCATGATGAACTGAAGAACGCAATACCAGCACATCCCAAGTTCATTAGAAAGAGAGATACTAATCTTAAAGAAATATTTGAAGGGAATTGTATCTCTCGAATGAATACACAGGTTTCTAGAACAGGCACCTTTAAATGTGGAGCCTGCAAACAATGTTGTGTCATTTTCAACACCTCGAGTTTATACATTCCCTCAAGGAACTTTCTTTTCAACTCCAACGGTTGCACAAACTGTGGGAGTAAAGCGGTGGTTTACTTAGGGTTTTGTATCACCTGCACCAGTTTTTATATAGGTAAAACTGGGAGGCCCCTTAGAAAAAGAATCCATGAACATTTTTATGACATTCTTAAACAGAAATAGTCAAATGCCTTTTTTAAGCACTCTCTTGTATGTCCCAACTTTGAGCTTAGATTCTTAGTTCCAGAGCAGGTGCTACCTGATGCTAGAGGTGGTGACTGGGAGACTACATTAGAATACAGAGAACTCCTCTGGCTACTCAAGCTGGATGCAAGTAGACCTCCGGGTTTGAATGAGAGTATTAATATTAGTAGAGTTCTCAAGAACAGAATGGCACGCTTATGAGAGTTTTACTCACACATACACATTTTCTAATGCTAGAAATTATGTAATGGAATTTTTATCTTTTTTGATCCTTTGTTTATTTCATCCTTTTATTTTAATTGGAATATTCAACTGCTATATGGTGTATTTACTATTATTATTATTTTTTGTTTAATAACTATTGTCTATATCTTAAATACATTCTCAGTCATTTTGAATAACATTTACGTTTTAGGTGTTCCCATATTTATTATCCTGTGGAAATGGGCTTTTTAACAGACAATATTCATTTTTATTATTTGTTGAAACACTGCCATATTGTTTTAGCTTGTTTAGTTTGTTTCTTTGATTTTGATTAATTGTTTTAATTAATCATGTGACTTTGAAGGGACTATTTAATGTTGCTACTCGCAGTTTAATTTTAACTTGAGAAAGCTCGGTATTCAGCCGAGTGAAAATGCTTGTTTTATTGACACCATTAAAGTATTTGCATTACTCGATTTCTTCTGGTTTGCATTCCTCGCCTGAACTTTGTTCAATATTGACATGTTGCTGTGATAACCTCATACATTTACTGTTGTAACGGGGTTTGTTGCAACATGTGTCCTATGAGGGATATGAAGTCAGTAACTGTGATGGCTTTCACCATCTACAGACTGCAATCCTCACACTACATTCTGCAGTCCACAGATAGATGCTCCGTGGGTAACACATGAAACCAAAGGCACAACACTGCCCAGTCTGTAGATGACCCTGCAGAAGGGGATTCCTCATAAACATGGAACTGAAATGGCAGGTATTGTGACATGTATGACAGCTATATCCACATACACACTGTTAAACCGACATTACTCCAAATGCAGTATAGCAGCACTTACAGTCTGTAGTCAGGTCAGGCACATCCGCCTCCTGTTTGTTGCCTTGTTTCCACAGTGTATGTTGTTAGATGTAAATCCCCAATCCACCTGTGATGCTGTTTGCCAAACAACAGATCTAGGTCCTGCTCACATTGAATGAAAAGGCCCAACACCACCATGATGTTCCTAGATATTGGAGTGTGTTTGAATGCAATTAGCTGTGGGAATGTTACCACAGCTGTTCCACATGCAGTCAGCGAGGGGAGGGCTGCAATTTGTGCAGAGACCATCAGCTGATCATGAGCATCACTTAAAAGACACATGCAGCTGTCTAAGCAAAGCAGGTGTAGGTCTCCACATCCACCAGAGAAAGAGTGGGAGAGGCAGCCAGAGGCAAAGACATGTCAGGGAGGGATGGGAGAGCAACACTGAAGCATGTTTGTGTCACACACCTACCAGCACAGGGTATCAAACCCCTGACAACTATGTAGTGCTATCACAGTTCAATGCAGTTACTGGCTGCACCACATGGGCTACCTGTTGTGGAGCACTAAGAACATATATGTGATGGTGAGTGACATCTTTAACAGGGATACGGTAGCTATATGGTAAGTGACGTACACGTGCCTGTCCACAAGGACAGGTGCCAGTGTCAACACAGCCACACTTTCACAGAGACGCACACACATTGTCACACTTGGCAGAGCCAGGAGTACAACTCATCAGTAATGGGATTGCCACTATACATCACTGTGCAGGTATCACATGCACCACAGGGGTCATACAAATGTTATATGGGCAAAGGGTGTGAGGAGGTGACTGACATCAGACAGCATGCTTCAGTATGCCCATGGGGGATGTAGTGAGTGTGGATGTGAGCATACGCACCATACAACACACACACACAAACATACAGGGTGCCAGTACTGACATGCATGGGTGCATGTCTGCACGGGTGTCTGGTGGTCAACTGCGCCAGTAGGCTATACAAGGGTAGGTGATGGATATACCTTGGCATCAGGCCACATGATAATGGTCTGTAGTTTCTGCATTTGCCTACACAGGTGAGTATTGTATCCCCCATCCAGTCACCTGGCTGACTATTGTGTGTGGCCAATGCTGTGCATTGCTTGTCATGTATGTGTTCCTTAGTCCATGACATGGAAGGTGTCTGGGATGTGCACACCTCCCACATGCATGTACAGTGACATGTGGAACTGTATCTGGGGTGTCTGGCCCATATTGTGAACACAGATTATCATCAGATGTGCCAGTCTTGCCCACCTGTGGTGGGAACTGGTAACGGGCAGCAGGTGTACCCTGCACCTACACTGATATCATGCCACCAGCATTCCCTGGTGTCAGTGGTGTCTGTCCATATAGGGCATGTTGTCATGCATGGTATGTCTGTTGTGGGTCACATGTGATGGCACCACAGGTGGTGCAGTTGTCCATTGGGAAACATGGGGGAGGTGCACTTTCGACATGTGCGTGCATATTGGCCAGATGGACAGGGTGACATGCCCTCTGTATCCCACTGCTATTACTCTATAGTTATTATCAGTGGCCAATATGCAGTGTACTACCCACATATTGGCTGTTGCCTAGGCATGTATGTGTGTATGAGACATGGGTTGTGAGTGTGCTCTGGGTAATACTGAGGTTGCTAACTGTGATTGCCTGGCCTTTATGTCACATGTATGGATATGGCTTTGCACCCCAGCCGCTCAGCTATTTCACCTCTGTTATCCCTGTATGGTGAACATTGTGATATATAGTAGGGTCACCATATAAGAAATATGCAAAACCCACTCCACATTGGCCACATGTGTCACACACTCACACGTCATGTCTGGGTGTAGAACTGCTACCTAACTAGTTTATTACAGTACAGCACTATGCAGTTATAGTATGTGCCATGGACATTACTGGAGTACTCCTTCCCCAAAGGTGTATTTCACAATGAATGACATCAGCAAGATTGCCAAAGTAGGGCATTTGAAATATACTGTGTGCGACTAGCCTAAAATGCATTGCTCCCTATAAAGACAGTGACACACACACAAAACATCCACAACTGACATGTGTGGGTATAGAACCCCTAACAGGAGTCTATATCACACCACATCATGGAGCTGTTATAGGACACACCACAGGAATTACTAGAGAACTCTTTCTCCAAAGGTATATTTCACAATGAATGACATCAGCAGGATTGCCAGAGTATGCCATTTGAAATGTAGTGAGTGTGACTAGCCTATAATGCATTGCTCTTTACACAGACATTGAAACACACACAAAACATCCAGAACTGCCATGGGTGGGGATGGAACCTTACCATAGTTCTAAATCACAGTCCAGCAGTACGCAGTTACAGGACATGCTACAGAGATCACTGGACTACAACCTTCCCAGAGGTGTATTTCTAGGTGGGTGACATCAGCAGCTTTGCCTAAATTGAGTATAGGAACTGTAAGGAGTGTGAGTACCTAAAAAGCATTGCTCTCTACACAGTATGACAGACACGCACACAAACGCACACAGACACACACTCACAGTTGCCAAGTCTGGGGTTAGAACTGTGTCATCAGCCAGGGCTCCAGTGTGTACCCAGCATCCCCCACTAGGTGACCAATTGGCAAGTCTCTGCTACAGCTGCGTCAGATGCCATATGTGGGAATCATCATAGCTTCCAGGGCAGCCAGCACACACATTCATTATAATGCCCTGGACATCAAAAATGACCTGGCAGTTGATGGAGGGGATGCCCCTGTGGTTGATGTAGACACTACCTTGCTCACCAGGTGGTGCTTTGATGCATATGTGTGTGCTGTGCTAAGCTAGGAGCAAACCCGAGCCACAGGGCTCCAATCTGCTTACAGTATGCCTGACACACATCCCCATCATGTCACCTACCTCCTAGGATTGCACCCAGCTATTCATACTCTTACACTGTTGGGACCTGCCTCACATGCTGGGGAAAACTGGGATTTACTATCCTTCCCCTCATTTGCATAGGATTGCCTGCTAATGCATAGTTACATGTCTCACACTGAGCCTCCCCCCTTAACAACCACAACTCACTGGCCAGGTTGCCTTCTGCCTGCCATTGACTTGCACGGCAGAATACTGATTTTAGTTAGAATGCTTATTTTAAGTTTATTTTATTATTTTCCCCCTCAATCCCATTTGCATGCCGCTGCCCTATGCTTAAACAGCCGAGATCGGCTAAAAAAAAAAATAAAAGTTGATTTTTGTTTTTTTGTTTTTTATTGTTTGCAATGCCAATGGTCTTATACTTGGCCATTGGCATGCTTCCTCAATGATGTGCAGCCTTTATTTGGAGCTGTCATAGCTCCGTTTTGTATTTTGCAGAAATGTACTTGGTTACTAACCGAGTACATTTCTGTAGATAGCACTAGTCTTGCAGGGAATGTTGAAAGCTTCCTGGATTGCAAAATCACCTCATTTTCATGGATTTTACCTGCAAATTGGGTGATTTGCATACCAGGGCTTAGTCCGTGCAAACTCCTGCAGGCTGTTCCTGGATCGCATGGCAGACATATTGCCTGCATGGGCTCCTGCACTGATCTTGCACTCTGTGCAAGCTTTTGAGAATCCAGGGGATGGTGTCGGAATGAGCTCTAGAGTTACAGCCATGAGGCAACCAGTTAAAGTTGAAGAAATATACAAGAGTGGATCATCCCTACTGGTCAAATGACTCACAAAACAGGCCAGAAACAAATTCCAGGTACTAAAACTTGCTTAAATTATTTGTTTCACTATAAATATAAAACAAAGCACTCAGAATGCTCAAAATGAATTTCTTATTAAATGAAATGTCTGAAACTTTGACATACTGTTAAAAATCTTTAAAACGGTTAGAAAAATGTTTGAAACAATATCAAAACCACATAACATGTAAAAAAAGGGAAAACAACTATATTTTTTTCGCCATGTACTATTTTTTTGTATTAACTAAAGCTGTTCAAAATATCCAGTGTGCAAAGTGTTTACAAGTGTATGCAGTATTACAGTGCTATTTCACAAAGTACAGTCATTTCAAAGAATATTTTGCAAAGTACATTTGTTTCAAAGCATATTTTATAGACTACAGTATTTTAAAGAGTTTATTGTGCATTTGAATATCATTGCAATTACCTGGTGTGTGTGAATGTTCATACATAATCACAAGAGCCAATTTTGCATTGCATTTTATTATAATCTGTGGGCATGGCAGAAAGGTTTCACAATCCCACACCGCTTGTGTTTGATAATAATATTGCAGAGAATTGAAGAGTGTTTGAAGAGGAATATGATATTTTCATACATGCTGCTTTTTTTGACAAAGACACACATACAAAGGCATTTATTCTACTTAATTTAGCTGGTTCAGAGGCCACTGAAAGAGACTGTTCATTTGTGTATGCACCTGCTGTGTTAGCAGTGGAGGGGGAAGACTACCTCATAGTGGTACCGGCTGAAACAAGAGAATACCCTGAGTGCTTAAAACATAAATTTAGAGAAATGTGTAACCCCCAAATGAATATTACAGTGGAAAGGCATTTATTTTACAAAAGGGATCAAAAGCCTGGTGAAACTTTTGCAGCATATATAACTGACTTGAGAAATAAGGCTAAAACATGCAGATTTGGTGATTTCAGAGATGAGTTGATAACGAACAGGCTTGTGTGTGGTATTAATGATGACACAGTGAGAAAGATTTTGCTTTGAGGCAGTGATTTAACACTAAATAAGGCCACTGAGATTTGTCAGCTATACAAGCTTACAGAAAAGCACACAAGTATGCTTACAAATGAGAATAGCTGTGGAAGGCACAGTGACAAAGCTCATGTTGATAGTATGCATCGCATGGTTAAAAGAAACAGGCCCAGGCACATGGCAGCTACTACATGACCTGAAACAGTCCCTAGGAAACCCAGCGTCTTTCCAGTAAATTCCAGAGTATGTTCAGTAAAGCATAAGGATGAGTCAGCAAAGTCAAAACATGTGACTCCCACCTAGCTTCATAGTCAACTGTCATAATTGTGGTGAAAATCATGAACCCAAAAGATGAAAGTTCTTAGCTTTGGGTCAGCAGTGTCATTCTTGCAATAACTGGAATAATTTCAAAAGGTATTGTAAATCAAATAAGGCATATTCTTTTATTAAAACAGGGCATTCCAAAAGGCAAGTTGATCAATTAGAAAGCTGTGACTGTACTTTTTATGTTGATGGTGTGCCTGTGCTTGGTGAAACAGGTAATGCAGTAGATTTGTGGCCAAAGAATGAAATCTTTTGCACTGTTTGAATTAGCGGGAGTCCTCTAGAGCTCAAAGTAGATACTGGCTCAAAGTGCTATGTTATGTCAGCAGGAATGTTTGCTAGAGTAACAACGTGATTTGACAAAGTGTGTAAAGCTTGCTGCTTATGGTGGTGAAGAGATTCAAACTGAAGGCTCAGAAGTGCTTTCATGTTTCTCTGCTGGGAACAGTGATGACTTGCAATTTTTCATGGTCAAGAGACATATGCAGTCATTATTAGGCTTCAGAGACAGCTTGAAAATTAACTGCTTTCACTTAATCAAGACGTTCACAATGTAAGCCTGCATGACAACAGCTAAAATTTTGCCCAAACTATTTTTTTGTGAGTGTGCTGATATTTTTGCAGACAAACTAGCTAAACTACTAGTTGTGTACTCTATGAAGTTAGACCCAGAGATCAATCCAGTTGTCTGACCAGCATGGAAAGTTTCAGTAGCTATACAGAGCAGAGTCAATGCTGAGCTAGACAGAATGGTGCAACTAGGAGTAATTTTTCCAGTAGAAGAACCCACTGAATGGGTATCCTCCATAGTCGTAGCACATAAGAAAATCTCAGATGATATAAGAATATGTATTGATCCAAGAGATCTGAACAAAGCATTAAAAAGGCCTCATCAACCAATGTGCACAGTCAAAGATATTGGTGCCCTCATGCCAAATGCTGCTGATTTAAATGTCTTAGATGCAAAAAGTGCATTTTGGCAAATTTTACTTGACTGAAAATTTTCATAATTAACCACATTCGGTACACCATTTAGAAATTACAGATTTCTGACAATGCCATTTGGAATAAATTCTGCCAGTGAAGTCTTTCAGTGTGGAATGGAGAATTTTTTTTGGGGCTATCTATGTGCTGTTATAGTACATTCTATTTTAGTAGGAGGCAGTGGTGAAGCCAAACATGACAGAAACCTCAAGAAAGTTCTTGAAAGAGTGCTTCAAGTGACTCTTAAACTGAATGCTCAGAAGTGCAAGTTAAGGCTACAGGAAGTTATTTACACTGGTCATTTGTTTACTAGTTCAGGCTTATGACCAGATCCTTTCAAGCAACAGCAATTCTCGAGATAGCAGCTCCAGACAATGTCCAAGCCCTACAATGTTTTCTTGGTATTATCAACTATCTAGGCAAGCTCATTCCAGATTTAAGCCAACTTTCAGCACCATTACAACAGCTGACACATAAAGATGTAATTTGGTCAAAGAGTATTTGATGCCCTGAAACAGAAAATTGCCAACCCACCAACTATCAGCTACTATGATGCTCACAAACCAGTTATTCTTTCCTCTGATTCTTCTAAGTTTGGTCTAGGTGCAGTCGTTCGTTGAGAGGGTAGACCAGTAGCCTATGCATCAAAAACTCTTACCCAGACTGAGATGCAATATGCCCTGATTGAGAAAGAGCTTTTGGCAATTGTTTTTGCATGTTTGAAGTTCCATGATTATATTTATGGTCAACCTATCCAGATCAAAACTGATCACCAATCTCTTGTTACTATTTTGAGAAAGCCTGTAAATACAGCTCCAACTAGACTGCAACATATGATGCTCAAATTGCTAAAGTACAGTTTCAGTCTTGTCTATACAAAAGACAAACTTCTTTATCTTGCTGATACCTTATCCATATCACCCAGAGAAAAACACAGAACAGCATAACAACTAGCAACTTGATTCTGAGGTCATGGAAGTGATAAATATTTCTCCCACACATCTTGATGAGCTTCAGATCCAGTTCTTCAAAAGCTCAACCACTTTATCAGTATCAGATGGCCTTCAAAGGAATCTTGTTTACCAGTAGAAGTGAAACTGTATTTTCCATACAGAGATGAGATTTTGTCAGACAATGGCATCATCATGAAAGGTGTTAAAGAGATTGCTCCAAAATCCTTGCAACAAAAGTATATCAAGATATTGCATTGTGGCCACCCAGGAACTGTTTCTACCAAAAAAAAGGGCAAGAGGGCTAGAAATTTGGCCTACTATGTCAAGAGATATTTATAAAGTACTTTCATCTTGTTCAGTATGTAATAGTACAAAGCCGCATCAACAGAAAGAATCACTCCAGTTAAGCCAGATTCCTGAGCTACCTTGGTCGACAGTAGCTACAGATATCTTTGAGTGGAATGGTCAACATTACTTGGTGTTAGTAGTCTCTTATTCAAATTGGTTCGAGATTGACCTACTTCCCAACCTAACTTCCAATACTGTCATTACTAAGTTGAAGTGACATTTTTCTGTCCATCGGAGTCTGCACAGAGTTATTTCTGGCAATGGTGCACAGTTTACAAGTCAGCAGTCTAAGAGATTTGCAAGAGTGGGACTGTTCATATTACAAGTGTCCTGAATACCCTCATTCAAATGGCTTGGCTGAACGTGCAGCTTAAAGTGTATAGCAGCTGTTAGATAAATACAGACATAACAATACCAATGTTTTTCTCAACTTGTTAAATCTCAGAAACATCCCTTATGACAAACATCTTGGTTCACCTGCCCAGAGACTTATGTCAATACAAACCAGAACCACATTACCAATCAGTAGTAATTTATTGGCTCCAAGTGGTAAGAAAAACAAAGCAGTAAAAGCCCAACTGTTGAAAAAGCATTTGTCCCAGAAATCTTACTATGATAAAACCAGCAAACCACTCCATTCTTTACAAAAAGGGGAGATAGTCAGGATGCAGACATCAAAAGGTTATGATCACATCAGATTTGTGAAAAGTTTGTGTTAAGAGCCAAGACCGTACACTGTGGAATCATAAGGAATGGAATTCAGACAAAATCAGAAGCATTTGTTACAAGTGTCTGAACCAGTGTTACAGCATCTTGCCTATGACAAAGACTCTAGTTCTCAGAGTGACTTGTCCAATGTTCCTGTTCCAGAGAACATTCTGTCAGCAGTCCCCATTCCAGAGAAAATCCCTGAAACTCCATGAACAGAACATTCCCCAGTGACTGTCCCTGTTGCTAAACACAGTCCTAACTATTATGTCATGAGATGAGGTCGCATCTTGAAACCTACTTCCAGATACACGGCAACCTGGACATAACTGCTGTTTTCTTTATTAGTGTCTGTATAATTGCATGCCTATTGAAATGTCATTGTTTATATGAGACAGCTCAATAAAGAAGGAGGATGTAGATCAGAGTGTGTGTTATACCTTTAAGAAGCTTTCCAGTGAGTCACCACATGCATATACAGTGGATATAAAAAGTTTACACACCCCTGTTAAAATGCCAGGTTTTTGTGATATAAAAAATTAGACTACAATAAATCATTTCAAAACTTTTCCCACCTTTAATGTGACCTATACCATGTACAATTCAATTGAAAATCAAACTGTTAGTGTGGTGTATTCAATGGACTGTGTTGTCTTGCCTTAGCTAGTGCTCTTTGGGGGCGGAGGAAAGTGCATGACGCAAGGGCGTGAGACCGGAAGTTGTTGTGTATTGTAAGGTATGTTGGCCGGTCAATAAAGTTTGGAGTTGGTACCAACTGCACACCGTTGTCCCGCGTCTTCTTTCTAAGGTAAAAGAATACGACATGGTGTCAGAAGTGCTGTGTGGCTGTGCCTGGGAGTGCTGACCTCTTGCTGAAGACCGTCGAGGGCCAAGCGCCGTGGAGCGGACATGTCAGGCAGCGAGAATGGTCGGCAGCCACGAGCTAGAATCAACATGGCGGCTAGCGCTCCCAATGCTACATTCAGTATTCAGCCGCCAGAGCCCTTTGACTTCTCCAAAGCCCACGAATGGACACGATGGATAGTTTGAACGGTTCCGGCAGGCCAGTAATTTATCTTCCAACCCAGAAGGGAACCAGGTGAACACCCTGATATACTGTATGGGCGATGAGGCCGACGATGTCTTGAGAGGCCTCAAGCTAACCGAGGCAGAGCACCAGGAGTATGCCAAAGTGAAGGAGGGTTTGAAAGATTTTTATTGTCAAAAGAACATTGTTTTAACATGCGAAAACAAGAACTGAACGAGACTGTTGATGGTTTTGTTACTGCCCTGCATGCTTTAGCCGAACATTGCAATTATGGGACGCTGCACGACGAGCTTATAAGGGATAGAATTGTTGTGGGCTTGGCAGACACCAGACTGTCCGAGCGGATGCAGATGGAGAAAGAGTTGGACTTAGAGAGCTGTAAATATGGCCAGACAGTCGGAGGAGGTCAAGAAGCAGCAAACGGCCTTGCGGTGCGACAGTACCGCCCTGCAGTATAACGTGAATGCTGTGCAGACACCACTGGACGCCAGACGCAGGCCAGAGGCCTCGAAAGGTTGGGGCAAGCCCTTGGCACCGATTTTTCAGCGCCAGACGCAAAGAGTAAAGACGCCCGAGCTCGCAGTGTTACAGGTGTGGGGCCATTTCACCATAGACTCCTATGCCCGGCGACTGCTGCAAGATGTCGCTGGGAAGAAGGGCCACTACCAGCGGGTCTGCCGACAGTTCAAGGCGGTGCAGAGTATTGAGGAAGACGAGGAGCCGAGTGAGCGTGAAGAACAGGGGTTCTTCCTTGGTTCTGTCTCCTCCAGGAACCATTCCTGGATTGTGGAGGTGAAAATACAGGGCACACCTATGACTTTCAAGCTTGACACGGGGGCGGATGTTACTGTTATCTCCAAGTCAGACCTGCACAACTTGTTCAGTGGGAAGAATGCTCCTGTGCTCCAGCAGCCGGAGAAACCCTTGTTGGGTCCTGGAGGGATGCCACTGGAGGTTACAGGATCCTTGGAGCTTCAGCTTGGCTATGGACAAAGACAGACATGTGAGAAAGTGTATGTTGTAAAAAGACTGCTTTTAGGCCTTCCTGCTATTTTGGGACTGGGCCTCTTGAAACGTGTTGACACTATCACCATGGAGTCTTTGAAGACCTCATACCCGGACTTATGCTCTGGGTTGGGGGTAGTGCAGCGGAAATACCACATAAAGCTTCAGCCAAAGGCGGTGCCATACTCTCTGAAGACCCCCAGGAGGATACCACTGCCATTGATGGGAAAAGTGAAAGAGGAGTTAATGAGGATGGAGGTGCTGGGTGTCGTTACCAGAACGGAAGAACCTACTGATTGGTGTGCAGGCATGGTGGTAGTCCCAAAGAAAGACAGTAACAGGCTGAGACTATGTGTAGACTACACTAAGCTAAATGAATAATGCAGGGAAAGGTTCTGCTGCCCTCGGTTGAGCAGAGTCTTGGGATGCTTGCTAAGGTGTTTAGCAAACTGGATGCCAATATGGGATTTTGGCAAATTCCTTTGTCAGAGGAGTCGGCCGCTTACCACATTCATAACCCCTTTTGTTTCAATCGCCTTCCCTTTGGCATTAATTCTGCACCCGAACACTTTCAACGCATGATGGCAGAGGTCATTGAAGGATTAGAGGGTGTGATTTGTCACATGGGCGATGTGTTGGTCTGGGCCAGGAGGAGCACGATGCCCGGCTTCACGCGGTATTAAAGAGACTGGAAGAAGCAGGTATTACGTTGAATGTAGGGAAATGTGACCTGTCGAGGGGCACAGTGACTTTCTTGGGCCATGTCATTACGAATGCTGGTATAAGCCCGGACGTCCATCACGGAGATGGCGGCACCTGCTACAGTAGGAGAACTTAGGAGTTTCCTGGGCATGGTGAATCAGGTGGGGAAGTTCATCCCTCATTTGGCTGAGAGGGACAGAGCTTTGAGAGACTTATTATCAAAAAAGAACAGCTGGTACTGGGGTGGGGACCAGGAAAAGGCATTCAAGGACTTAAAAGAGGCAATCACCTCACCTCCAGTTTTGGCTGTGTATGACCCGAGAGGGATACGAGGTTTCTTCTTCCTTTGGGTTAGGGAGTGTGTTGCAGCAACAATGGGAGGACGGCTGGAGACCCGTGGCATACGCATCAAGGTCACTCTCACCCACAGAGCAACGATATGCACAGGTTGAGAAAGAGGCTCTAGCGTCTACCTGGGCATGTGAACGCTTTCGAGATTACCTATTAGGCAAATCGTTCTGTCTAGAGACTGATCACAAACCCCTGGTTTCATTGCTGGGAGGTCAGGCGCTGGATCTTCTACCCCAGAATCCAACGCTTTAGGATGAGATTGATGCAGTTCTCATACACGGTGCAGAAATCACTGTGGGTGGCAGATGCCCTGTCACGTTCTCCACTTAAAACCAAGCTAACCCGGAGGAAACGGGGTTAATGGGGGACACGGACATCTACGTGAGCAGTGTTGTGGAAAACATGCAGGTGAAGCCATCCTTCCTCCAAACACTACGGAGCAGCTGAAAGCGGACAGTGTGTGCTGGTCATGGACTTGTGCAGCCAGGGGTGGCAGCTGTATGCGAACCAGGAACCCTTACTGAAGAGCTACTGGCCAGATCGGTCCACACTAACAGTGAAAGATGGGTTGCTTTTAAAGATTCGCCTTGTTCCCTGCCATGCGTAATGAGGTGTTGTTGAAATTGCATGAGGGACATCAAGGCATTGTGAAGTGCAAAGCCAGATCCTGTCAGACCGTCTGGTGGCCTGGACTTAGCCAGCAGATAAATGACATGGTTTTAAGATGCAGGACGTGCATCTCAGAGAAGGAATCCTCCTGAGCCCCTCATCCCAACAGAATGTCCTGACCGACCATGGCAAAGAGTGGGCTTATTTGAACTAAAAGGTCATACTTACCTTCTTGCTGTGGACTACTTATCCAGGTTTCTTGAGATCGCATTGTTGAAACATAGCAAATCCAACGAGGTCATCACCCACCTAAAATCTTTCTTGCCATGGTATCCCAGAGGTACTTGTGTCTGATAATGGACCTCAGTTTTCAGGGCAGTCTTTTGTGGCCTTTGCAACCGAGCATGTCACAAGCAGCCCCAGGTTCCCGCCAAGTAGCGGGAGGCAGGGTGCAGACGGTGAAGAACCTGCTAAAAAGTGCTGATCCGTACATGGCTCTCTTGGCGTGCAGGACAACGCCACTGCAGAATGGTTATAGCCCTGAACTTCTTATGACCTCTCTTCCGATTCATCCTTCGCAGTTGGACCCTGTGCTGCGGACTGGAGAAGGCTCATGGGGAAAGAGGGGAGAAGAGGGTGTATAATGGCGAAAACTACAACAGACGCCATCGGGCAAGGCCGCTGGGGATGTGTTGCCCGTGACCAGGTGTGGGTGACAGATATGAAGACCCCAGGTACTGTAGATCAAAACATTACTCGCCGAGGTCATTTAAGGTAGATGTGCCCCAAGGGACTGTGCGCGAAAACCGTGTGCATTTGATTCCCTTATCTGAGCCTGACTGTGAATCAAACCCTGGGTGTCCGGAAAGTGTGCTAAGTAAGACCGATGAGGCCTTGCCATTTTGCAATGGCCTTCCCAACCCGGGCACACAGTGATGTTGTGAGGACCAGATCAGGAAGAGTTATTAACAAGCCGGACCGTTTGGATCTGTGAAGATCAGGGTATAAATAACAATGTCATTTGGGGTTTATAGTAATCTGAATGTGGCTAAGTGAGCATTTGGTGTCAATGTACCAAGTTCGTAGTGAAGTGGAAGAAATTGAATAGATCTGGGTTTTGTGTTAAGTGAAAAGGGGCCTTATGGAAAAGGAGATGTGGTGTATTCAATGGACTGTGTTGTCTTGCCTTAGCTAGTGCTCTTTGGGGGCGGAGGAAAGTGCATTGAGACAGGAAGTTGTTGTGTATTGTAAGGTATGTTGGCGGTCAATAAAGTTTGGAGTTGGTACCAACTGCACATCTTTCTAAGGTAAAAGAATACGACAGTTAGGGTAAAAAATATAAAAAAATAAAAAACTTACAATACACTGGTTGCATAAGCGTGGGCACCCTTAAACTAATACTTTGTTGAATTGTACAGGTTCTCTGTACTAAATAGCAATCATCACCTGTAGGTATTAGTAATACAAAGTTTATCCATGGCTGATGTCATACCTCTCAATTTCTTAGTACAAGAATTCTGGACAAAGCCATAATTAATTGGAGGGAGGGTAGACAAAGGACCAAAATCGGAGAAAGATTTTAAATATTGCTCTTATAAACTTGGAGAGTATCTGGCATAATAGTTGTTCATTAGTATGCATTTTGTGAAGGGTACGAAGTTTGAAACTCAAATGTCTGTCATTTAGTCAATGCCTTTAATTGTGAGTGATTTGATGAAAACAACACATTTTTATGGAAAAAACAAGAACATAAATCAAAAATCTGGGCATTCTGCAAAATTCTGGACAGTTGGGAAGCATGCTTAATGTTGCTTTCAAAATTAAGGAGAAGAACAATTAACACAATATGCATTATCATTACCTTGCATGTGATGATTGCCATTACGCAGAAAGTGTATTTTTTCTAGGTTTTATTTATTTATTAATTTATTTATTTAGTTAATTAGTTAATTTGTTTGTTTGTTTGTTTGTTTCCAGGGTAGTGCTCTGATCAAGATTGGCCATTTAGAGGCACAGCCCTTCTAAAAGCTTTCACATGCACCTATGTCTTTGGCACAAGGTGTAAGTGCACTAGGTAACGAACACAGGTGATTAATGGTTCAAATCCAGCTAAAAGATACTTTAGACTTCTTTTGTGGTGCTTGCAACTAATACTGTGCTCCTTAGAGTGTGTAACTAGATTGGTATAAGGTTTGATGCTCAATGTGGGAACTGTGTGTGTAAAACACCCGGTGCTCCATCTACTTCCCCCGAGGAAAACAAATTTAAGAAGAGGTAGGTTTGGCATAATGGTTTAGTTTGTCACCTCATAGACACAAGGAATAGGGTTTGATTTGGCATAATAGTTTAGATTTGCACCTCATAGACACAAGCAGCAGAGTTTGATTCTAATCTTGGGTTATTGCCTAGGATTAAAATGGCTTTTCAACGCAGTCAGGCTAATATTCACCTATGAAAGTGGATAGGTTCATAGGTACTTACTAAACTTTTGATCTGTGAGGATCTTACAAAACTTAGCCTTACATTCCTGTGGTAGCTTTTGACTTTTATATTTTGCATGTAAATTACTCAGAGATAGGCCGGACAAGGATATTTTGGGGCATTTACATGTTTCTCCTATCCATGAAGGGCAGGAGTAGAAAACGTGGGATGAATTTGCAGTTAACCATACATTTGTCCAAATTATATTTTACTATAGTGAGAGAAGTACTTGTTTTATGTGGAGAGAAAAACAGTTTTATAAAAATGGTATCTTCTGTGATACAAACATATCTCTCCAACATTTTCTATTTATTTTGTAAAAGAGCTTGAGATCCCTAGTGTAGGTGTTTATGATACCATTGAAGTTGTGAATGCATAATAAGTCTGATAAAATGGGCAAAGGTCACTCTGTAGTAGACTACATGATACTGAGAAGAGAGATGAGGCTTTGAGATGGTCTGCATAGGATTTACAATTTAGGCCCTAGACTTTTTTAGTGAGGAAAGCAGTGTCATCATTCCAGCTGTGATAAGTGTTTGGACAACTACATGCAGAAAAGGGCCTTATACTCAACAAGTGGGCTAATGAGTGCCAAGTACAGTTGGACAATTAGATCCCTGGATCTGGCTGCTATACCTTTAGATATGTCTGTTTTTCTTTCCGCTTTTCCCGGTTAGGGGTTGCCACAGTGGAACGTCGGTCCGCTAATGATTGGCAGTCAATTTTTATGGTGCCGAGTTGCCAGCCCAATGCTCAACATCACTCGACTGTGGGGAGGACATGCAGACTCCACACAGAAGGCACTCCAGCCGAGAATCAAACAGGAGAACCTCTTGCTGTGAGGTGACAACACTACCGCTGCACCACCGTGGCTTGTGAAATGAAAATGGATTTCCTTACAACAGTAGATACATGGGGATCAAAGGACAGTTCATTGTTGAAGTAGGTTCCAAGATCTTAACTATTAAGAAATCTAAGAAAAATCAACAATAAAATATAAGCAATGTAAAAATAATACTGTATAAGATATACAAAGCTGTAAGTTTCATGTGAATCACAAAAATATAACAGTACAGTAAGTACACATTCTGCATACAAATATACAAGTAAATATATGAAAAATCTTGAAAACAGTGCACAGACTGTATTGTCAGAATGTCAGAGATTCTATTTATCATAGCATTTCAGTAAAAAGTACAGAGCAAATCTGCACTACAACTCTGATTCATTTATGTTGTTTTATATGATTGTTATTTCAAATTTCAGTAGCACATGTTGGTTTATATGATTCTGAGCAATCAGATCATGTCTAGCCTATTTCTAATGTTATGTATTTGTTATTAACCAATGGACTGGCAAATAGCTCTCATTACCTTAAGTCAAGAGTCAGAGTCAACACTCTGGAAATGAAGATCAAAGGTTCCAAATAAGAAACACTTTTGAAATGCTAATGTGCCTCCTTTAGAAGGTCAATAGAGAATTTGCATTAGCTTGTGTTTTCTGAAGAACAACAAGCCCCTAACTGTAAACCTCTGATACTATTCAGTGCCTTTAAGACTTTCTGCTTTTGCCATAAACTTGCAGTTTTATTTTAGACACAGCAAGAAGTCTGTGTCAAATGACTCACAATAGAAAGATACATCAGAAGACTGAGTAGTTTGTGACCAGCTAATAATTATAATCTATAGCCATAATGTGGAAGTTGCCACTGATGGACCAGTAAGAAGTCATAATTTATCTATTTCCTAAATGACCAAGAATAATGCCCAAATGGGTGGGCGTGTTAAGGAAATAATATACCACCTAGTGGCATTCTGATATCTGCCACTGCAGGCAATACTTAACGATGATCTGTTACTAGTAATAATTCAGGCAATTGTTTTCACTTTTGCCAGTTACTAATGCTAGGTCAGTAGAAACTAAATTAATTTGTTATCTTAGTTAATTGGTTGTACTTTGACAGCACTGGGGTTGTTGCATTGCTGCTTATTGTTGATTTTTGTACTGTTAAGCCCATTTAAAACTATTACTCTACAATGTTGTACTAAAGAGTATTAGATTACCCTACCTGATATCTTGCTAGCTGCTATATGTAGATCATTGCTGCAAATAGTTAGGTAGAGATCAAATTAACCTGTCGGGCTGGGTTCCAAAAGAAATTTGCAGACAGTGCAGCACACAGAAGGAAGACTTCAGCGCACCAGCAGTGAATGTGATTACATAAAGTACTCTAAAAGAAGCCTGAGTAATTATCTATTCAGTGTATGATAATTACAGACTCCACACATGCTTACCAAATTCTAAAACTAATCATACATGCCTAAAGCAAATTAAATTCTCCAAAGCATTATGCTGACCACTTTATAAAAACAGTTGGTGGAGGCCGTAGTTATATCCCAAGACAGCAAGCTATTTATTACTGAATTCTGTGTAATCTGCAACATCACTCACAAAAAAGAAAAATACAATAAGTATTTAATGAATTACAGGAGGCTGGGATACTGCAAGCCATACAGGAAGACATGGAAATGCATTGTAGGAGACAGCCAGCTAGATGCTGCAGCGGCTACATCTAAGCCAGCTCTCTGATTAGGAAATATTAGGTGCCAATTAGACAGGGAGCTAGCGCAGGCTGTGTGTAATGTGTGCACCCTGCACATGTATGCATATATAGCTGTCTTAGGCACAGGCCATCTAGGCAGCTGCCTAGTGCGCTGCTCTAGCAGGGGCACTTTTCCAGTAATCCAGATGGTGTAGGTAGACCAGGATGGAGGCAGTGAGTGGTGTGAGGGGGCACTGTGGAGCCCTTTTGCATAGGGTACTACTTGACCAAAGGCCAACACTGTATGCATGTACATTGTGAGGTAACCCAATACCTGTAGAAAACAAAGTATGTCTGAGCCTAGGTATACTAGCTTCTGAAACAGTTCAGCTGCATATGTGAGATGCAGTAGGAGTGCCCCAGACAACTGGCATGTTTCATTGTCTTGACTATTCCTGGCAGCAATGTGAAACAAGGTGGATAAGTACATCCACTTCCCATCTTCAGTTGTGGAAAGAAGAAATGATATACACCATTTCTACACCATTTAGTCTAGTACTAATCTATGAACCTATGAATCTCTGAACAAATATCATGGCTACACACCCTGGTAGTTTACATGATGCATCCATATGGAGGGTAAGTGATCTGAGGGCTACTTTCCAGCACAGCGAAATACCTGATGGACTACTACTTGGTAAGTACAGGAATACAGATGTGCTATAATCAGAATTCAAACCTGTCAACAGTACACATGATGAGAACATGTGTTTTCTTCTTCCCACCAGCAGGTAACTGCAGTTATCCAATGGGCCGATGACTAATGACGCCATACAGAGCTCTATCCAACCCTGCTGAGAATGCATACAATAGATCAGACACTGCCACATGAAACACCAATGAGCATGTGTTTGGCGTGCTGAAATGCAGAGTCAGATCTCTGTGCACATAAAGCTTGAATTGCAATAGACACCTAGAAAAGGAGCTTAGTTGATTACTGTGTGTGCCATGCTACACAGCATGTTAAAGGCAAAACATGGTGGGATGCCAGCTGCAGGTATATGTAATCTACCCCAGGAACTCCAGATGTCTAAAGATGACATATCAAAGCTTTCAGAGGAGGAAGAGGACTTGCGGGGAGTGGAAATAGGAGTGGGCAGTGAAGGATGATGCCACAAGTCCTAGCTCAGACAACAAGGCAGTATCTGACACACACTTTTGAGTTATGACTAGCCACAGGTACATAAGCCACATACATATTACTTTATCAGTGGTCACAGAATAAACATTGATTTGCACGTTTTACCCCACAAAAGTAGCACAGATCACTACTAATGGAAATCATCCATTAGGTATACACATTGAACATAATACATAATATAATCTTAATGTATACCAGTATGATCATATACAAAACACTGAGAGAAAGCATCAGTGCAGGATAAACTGTCTGCAAGGTACCTCAGCAAGGTGGAGCACACATTCACATGTGTGGGATGCAGAAGGTTTGTACAATAGAAGTAGTCATTGGACAGGCAGGATTTCATCATATAATGTAATAACATGGAACATTACCCATCAGACAGCCACTATCACAAGAAATCTTGGTCCATTACGTACTATTGCACAAAATCCTACCTAACCAAAACCAAAATGGACGAACACACTTTAGCGAAAGTGCTTTTCACCGAAAAAGCACTTTCGCTAAACTGTGCAAAAATTAAAAAAAAAAAAAAAAAAAATATATATATATATATATATATATATATATATATATATATATATATATAAAAATAACAAAATTTAAAAAATATATATTATGTTTATGCAGGGGGGCAAGCCCCACTGCACCCCCCATGTGGGGGAGCTGTGCCACCACACACCCTTTCTTTTATATTCTCACTCCAAGATCGCACTATAGTGGGGAAAAGGGAATATTGTGTTATCTCCACTGTTCTATAATCTCAGCAACAGCCATTCCCTCACGTTTTTGTTTTTTTTAGCACACTTTTGCGAAAGTGTGCTCAGCTGTTTCACTTTCGGTGAAATGGCTGTTCGATGAACAGTACGGATCCCCATTACATGTATGAGAATGTACTGGCAAATACATACCCTAAAACAGTGGCTGTACAATAATAGTGCTGCCTCCCTTATACATGTTATCCTTGCAACATGGGTCATTTCCAGGTAACATATGTGAAAATATGCAGAGTATCAGTGACAGTGACCACACAACATACCTGCAACATACATCAGTGTTAGGGATACAGGAATATAGGTGTATATAGATATGTGTGCAGATTCAGTCAGATACAGGTAGGCATATAGAGGCATAGTTGTCCATGTGTAAATGGCAGACAACACCAAAAAGTGTAATGCAAACCTCACTCCTATCTGTTCACTATCATGGAAGCATGACATCACATATTGCATTACTGTTGTCACAATCATTACTAACATATGTCAATGTCAAACAGGTAATACATATCAACAGTTGAACCTAGTTCCCTTGTTGTGGAAATATTGATAGACCTAGGCAATTGAAAAAGAAAAACATGACATATGCCACTGGAAGTGTTATGTATGTACTGTGTTGGTAAGACAATATGCTGTAACACTTACATTGGACATCCACATCATGTTTGTTTCCACATTCATGGCACAGTTCTGATCCTGGACACAAACACAGCAATAAATTAATATTTGTGAAGTAAAGTTAATTGATGAGGTAGTGTATATTCTGCAGTGTTTTGAAATGTATGACGTACATGTATGTCCTGAAATACCTGCTTCAATACCTCCACTGGATTTACAACAGTCATGACTGGTGGTATAATGGGATGCCAGGAATATCATTATCTTGTCCCAGGGAATCAAGTGTGGCCAACCTCAATGGCAATCCCTACCCTCTCATAGTGTTGAATTCTGTTAGCTACATGGGTGATCACTGAGCAATGTCACCGACAAACCTCCCTGGATTTATTGTGACCACCTACAGAATTGATTATGTTCTTCAGGTTTGTCCAATCTTCATTCCTCCATGCAGTAGTTCCTACCTGTCCATGGAGGTTGCAAACTTCATTTTCTGTGTGATGAAATATGCCTCCCTTATTTCAGTTAGACATCTGGAAGACAGTGTGAGATGCGCATGTTATACTTTATATAGAAGCTCACATATTGTCATGCCGATGTTGTAAGCATATCTCAAATGACTTGTTCTCCTCTCATTTCCAATGCAAAGCTATGCAAAATAATCCTTTTCATGAATATTACTGTTATGTATAAAATAACATAATGATATGAAAACAACATCTATATATGTAAACACATGTAACAAGCCATTACATCATCTTTGTGGTTTGAACCCATTGCACTGGATACCACAACAAGGAAAGGACACCCACACAACCATTGTGCTACATAACCATTACTATAGTAGCGGTGTTTACACAGTTTCATACACATTAGAACAAAATGAGCTTGTGTAACCCAATAATGCCGGATGCCTACCATACACAACCACAGTCAGTGGCACACATCATAGCAATTGTCACTGTCATTATATGGCATGCAACACACATAATGAGACTTACAGAAATAGTGAAAAAAAGTCATTCATATTAAAATGAACTTTTATGCACTCATGGTTACATATCAAAACAATAAACAGTGAACTGTCAAAGCCACCCCTATGTTTTGTTTTTTTTTTGCTATCAGATTAAATGTACTAACAATTACTGTGTTTAATGCTTTTATGGACCTGATGAGTTTTCCAGAAGTGCTTGTCCTTGTATGAATTAAAGTTTTATGCTTTTCAGCGTGCTGGTCTGCATGCTTCTTCCAGTGTTTGTTCTACTTTTTTGTCAATGCGGGCCTATCTTCCTTTTGGGCTTCTTTTTGCTAACGTTTTTTCTTGGTTTTAAGCCTGAAGGATGGAAATGGAGTCAATTGCTTGGATCTGGAATATGTACCTGTTACACCTGTAACTAGAACTTTCAGGAAGAGAGGAAAGAGGCTGGCCTGTTTTATTGTAAATCCACTCCTATGTCTACAACTATCAGACACTTACACCAGTGAGCAATCAATAAGAGATAATGATGATAATATTTTTAATAGTTTGTTCCAGGACTTGGAAAATGCTTTATACAAGCTAAAATGTATGCAATGGCAGCATATGCATTTAGAAGCATGCATGCATTTCAAAATAATACCTAGGGGCCTTCGGGTCTTATGTATGCTGACTTATGGCAACTTGTTTCCTGAGCTACTAGCAAAATGGCAATAGATAAATACTGGCACCAGCTTCCAGTAAATCTGACTGCTTTTAGAGTTTTTTTTGATCCCTTGGAAAAGCAGTGGATTGCTGATATAGAGAGCAAAGAGAATGAACTAGAAAGATGGTTTTCTAGTGATTTTATATATACAAATTGGATACTCTTTTTCAGAATATAGTTCTTTTTGACGATAAACTTCAGCATGTCAAATTAAACTATGACTATACAGATTTTAAGAATGGGAACATCTTTATATGGGATTCTAAGAAGAGTAATAGATTTCCCACTAAAGATGCCACCAGAGCTACTTCTGTAGATTCCGGTAATGTGAGCAAACAGAATTCTAATTTGAATGTTGTCATGAATGGGGGAATGAATGTGACTGTTGAGGCTGCAGTAACCATTGTGGAGAATGTATCAACGAAAGAAGGACTTATTCAAACTATACCTGATCAACATATACATGCTCCCTTAATTAATGATACTGCCCTGATGAATGCATCGGTGTCAGATGTAGCAGAAAGTGATGTAAGGTCCTTAAATCAGAAAGGAAGTGCTCTGCCTACTGTGAAAACAAATATGAATGAGGCTCTATCAAAAAACACCATTCATCATTATTTACTTGGAGTCAGACAGCTACAGAATGCCATGGCTTTATGCAAACTGCTGGCACCTGTGAAAATGAAAAGCCAGCACAACGCAATCGTTCTCACAGCCAAGGAAGGAAGTGACGAAAAGTTCTGCTGTAGTAAGAGGCTGTGTAGAGGACTGTCCAGTATTTAACTTATCAGATTGTTTTCTTAATAGCAATCATTTAAATGTGTTAAATAAGGGTCTTAGCTTTATTCCATCTGTTTCAGCTAAAATAAATGACACTGATTGATTTTAAACTTTTTGCTCGCAATTTAGCGTTGAAATATATGTTTGGTGAACAAGATGATGCAAATAGAACATGTTTTAGAAAGCCTAGTACCTATGTCCTGATATCACATCCAAGTATAGAAACCTTTGTTAAGACATGTGCGATGGATTTGGTCAACAAGATGTCAGGGGAGAAATGTTCTACTTTCTTCAACTTGAAGAGTGAGGAAAAGTCTGCTCTAAGAGAGTTGGAGCAGGATACTGATTTAGTCATTATGTACGCTGCAAAGGGGGAGGCATTGTAGTCATGAACGCTGCTTTTTATGAATGTAAAATGAGAGCAATGCTCACAAATAGGTCTACTTATAAGTTAATAGATAGAAATGAATGTGACAGTATTATCGCTTGCTTCACAATTGAATTGATTTGACTCTTTACTGAGTTTAGAATAGACAAAAAATCTTATATGATTTTTTTATTGATTTTCCATGTATACCCTTAATCAAGGGCTTACCAAAGATACATATGGATGCTGTGGACCCCCCCACTCAGACCCATTGTTTATGGGAGGGATTGGTCCACTAAACCTATGTCTTATTGGTTAGAAGTGCAATTGAAGCCCTTGTTAGTAGATAGACAAACAGTGTCAAAGGATTCTGCTCATTTCCCTCAATGTTTCGTTGAAATTGTTGGTGACTTACCATTGACTTATTTGTTTTTAAAACGATGTTAACAGCTTGTTTACAGCGATACCTAACTCCTATGAGCTAACTGCAATTAGGTACTTTATGGAATGATCTGATATGTATGGGGTGGAAAAGATGGATTTAATATGTTTTGCTATTCAAGATGTCTTAGAAAATATATTTTTTTTATTTTTGGATGACCTTTACTTACAGAATAGTGGCATTGCGATGGGTACCCCATGCGCAAATACCTATGCTAATCTGACTCTAGCTTACTGGGAAGGAATATAAGTCATTAAGAAGGTTAATAGATGGAGGATGAATATATTGTTCTACGTTCGATTTGTGGATGATATATTTATGATTTGGGATACTTCTCAGGAAGCCCTTACTATATTTATACAGGATTTGGAGGATACGACTAATTTTCTAAGATTGCCAGTGCAGAGTTCAGTAGATGCCATAGATTTTTTGAATGTTAAAATAAATAAGAACATGGATGGGAGTATTGATATGTCTATTTTTAGGAAATCATGCTAGAAGAATCACTATTTATCAAGAGATAGTATGCACCCTAAATGGACTTTTAAAACTATCATAAAAGGACAAGCTCTTAGACCTTCTAGATTATGCACTAATGATAATGTTTTTAATAAGGAAATGTTGATGTTACACTCTAGGTTATGAACACTGGGGTACAAGGATTTCAAATTAGGTAATATTATGAATGAAGTAAGAGGTTTAAGGGAAATATGAGGTAAACCATGGTTTCATGATAGGAATGTAAAGGCTCAAACTACAGGGAATACTAACCCTAATTCACTGAGGTTTTTCTTAAAATATACTAATGATGTCAATATGATTTGTAATATATAAAGAAAACCAGGCACTACAAACTAGAAAGTAACAAACAAATAGACAAAACGGCAAAGCAGTCTGTACGAAGGTTTAATAAACAAATCCAAGTCCAACACAGTAACTTTCTTTAAGCGCTTTTCGTTTGTTCAAAATAGACAAACTTCTTCAGAAGTACTAACTGACACAACTACAAGCAATTAATACAAAAAAGTGCGGGAAGACCAGATCAAATTAATAATTAAACAATTAAGAAGAATTAAAAAGGAATGTCACATACCTTAAAAATGTATAGAATAAAAGTATTTATAAGATGTTATAAAAGTGTATTTTGATTTTTAACAATATATCCACCAAAGGCATACACTTCCATATAAAGACTACACACAGTTAATACACAGTGTTTCAAACTATGTCAAATTTAAAAAATAAAAGAATCAATGGTAACTAGTATTATCTTTGTAAATTTTTAAGTTTCAATATGCTGGTAATTGAACATGCCTCATTTAACCCAGGATAGTTGAAAGCATTCAACTTAAGCTGCCATAATAGATTGAGTTCTTCCAGTTTAAAAGAAGCAGGACCACCTCTTATATCAGGAACCATGTTGTTAATAACTAAAAATTTAAGTTATTATGGCAGCTTAAGTTGAATGCTTTCAACTATCCTGGGTTAAATAAGGCATGTTCAATTACCAGCATACTGAAACTTTAAAATTTACAAAGATAATACTAGTTACCATCGATTCTTTTATTTTTTAAATTTGACATAGTTTGAAACACTGTGTATTAACTGTGTGTAGTCTTTATATGGAAGTGTATGCCTTTGGTGGATATATTGTTAAAAATCAAAATACACTTTTATAACATCTTAGAAATACTTTTATTCTATACATTTTTAAGGTATGTGACATTCCTTAATTGTTTAATTATTAATTTGATCTGGTCTTCCCGCACTTTTTTGTATTAATTGCTTGTAGTTGTGTCAGTTAGTACTTCTGAAGAAGTTTGTCTATTTTGAACAAACGTAAAAGCTTTTAAAGTTACTGTGTTGGACTTGGATTTGTTTATTAAACCTTCGTACAGACTGCTTTGCCGTTTCGTCTATTTGTTTGTTACTTTCTGATTTGTAATATATGAAAGATAATTGGAAAATTCTGTTGACAGATGAGAAGCTAAAGAAATGTGTAGGTGATCAACCCCAATTTGTATTTAAAAACTATTTACATCTTAAGAGAAGGTTGTGTAAAGGATTACAACAAAAGAAGGCCCCACAGTCCAATATGAATGGGACTTTTCCATGTCATTGTTGTAAAGCTTGTATATATATATATATTGTTACAGATTATAAATAAAATTGTTCATCCAGTCAGCAATTATGTTTACCAAAAATGTCTTTATGCTAACTGCAATACTATGAATATTATTTACTTAGCTAAGTGTGGACAATGTTCTTCATTTTATGTAGGAAAGACCAATCGGCAACTGAAAGACATAGATAGTGGGCATGTATTTTCATTCATGCTATTGCAAGTTGTTAATATTAATGCTATGGGAGATGACATTAGAAATATAACTGAGAGCTGAGAATCCTACTGGATAGCTGAATTTTTGGTGGACAAAAAACAAGTTTGAATTGTGTTCTCCCAATTAAACCTGTTTTGGAGGGGAAGAGATTTGAATGTTGAATGTAATTTAGAATGTGATTTGTTAGTAGTTAGTATATATGTTTGGTTGTGTTTAATGTTTTTATGGACCTGATGAAGGTTTTTCCGAAAGAGCTTGTCCTTGTGTGAATTCAAGTTTTATGCTTTTCAGCGTGGTGGTCTACGTGCTTCCCCCAGTGTTTTTTTGCCATACACAACCACAGTCAGTGGCACACATCATAGCGATTGTCATTGTCATTATATGGTATGGAACACACATAGTGAGAGTTATAGAGAAATATTGAAAAAAGCCATTCATATTAAAATGAACTATCATGCACTCATGGTTACATATCAACATAATAAACGGTGAACAGTCAAAGCCACCCCCATTTTTTTGTTGTTGTTGTTATCAGATTAAATGTACTAACAATTACTATTCTATTACTAAGCATCAGAGAGTATCCATAAACTAGTCAGTGAACATATAACTAACAGAACCCTTCTGAACTCATCAGTTTCCATAAGCATACAACGGATAGTACAGGTTAACTAGAACTGAATATGGATATATTTTCATTCCAGCCTTATCTATATTACATGTATTACTAAACATCAGTTAATATCCCTAAAGGAGTGACTGAACATATAACTTATGGAAACCCTTGGAACTCATAGGTTTCCATAAGTATACCATAGACATCGAAGGTTAATCAGACATTACTACAGATGTATTTTTATTTTGTCTTTATCTACTGTTCACTGGGGCTGTTTATCCATACAACTGCATATATGGAACATATTCTTGTCAGTGATGCACATTTACCTATCTGTATAGATATTGTTCAACCCTACACCCTTTCATTATGTCACATACAAGTTGTGGTGCAGACAGTTTTGCCCAAATAAGGCCTGTCAACATGTATAATTTGATTTATAAACATTAATGATAGCATAGATATGTAATAAGAGCAGTCTATTCCACCACAACTTTGAAGTTAGGTGTACATCAGCTATACCTTAACGTGAGTTCAGATATGCTCACATAGCTTTTAAGTACCATTTGCACCATGCATAATTAATGAGGTTCATTAACATTCAATGTTTTGGAATTCCATTTGCATGTGCCTGCTTAAGTTCTTGAAATTCAGCACATTAGCCAGTAGCTCGGCATAATAGGAAGGTGCTTTGAGCAAGTACCCAATAAGTATCAGTAAACAGGACTATCTATAACATGTGCCTAATATCATCTAATGGTCTGATGCTATTCTACATGCACTGACTTTAAAACATGATTTGGATACATTTATTGGTCATACCACTGAAATCTCAAAACTGAGTGGGACCTCAGTTAACATTTTTCGCAAGGAGTTTTTTGGAATAAGTTTCACCTTCTAGACTGAGGATTTCAACTATGAGGAGACTTAAGTGTGTTTGGGTGCTTAATTAGACCAAGAAGTCGACGACTAAGATGCTTATGGTCTATGCTGGACATTAGCAGAGAATGTAAGCATGCCCCAGGAACATTGCCATGATCGAGGTATGGAACCAGACTGAGCGGGAGCACCATAGATGGACTGGAATCTAGCAGACTGGCATGCAAGTCAGTCACCATTAAGATGACTTGCATCAGAGGGACACTGAGGTTCTTTGCCTGAGGGTCGTAGAGGTGCAACACCAGCCTGCAGATGCTTACAGTTAGTGTAATAATCCACACCTTAACATCAACATAATAATAAATGTATTTCTTAGATATATCTGTTTATGAGACTAGTTTAATTGTCTTTAATGAGTGTCTGTAATATAATAGTAGTGCAAATGTTGTTAACATTATTGTCAATGCCTTCTGAGGTTGTCTATAACTATACTGGGCCAGTGTGCACAGTCTGAGTAAACTTTGTGACTGAACATTCATATGTACATAACACATATAGCTGTGAATGATATGCCATAAATATTCCTTTTAGAATCATCAATAAACTGTTCTGTCAATTAGCTCAAATGTTTAAACAAAGAGCCAAAATGACAAACTGTGGGTTCAAATCCCATTGTAGTTCTTTTTTAAACAGTGATAGTTATGTAGATAATATTGTGGAAGACCTTTGTTTGGCTACTATATAGTACAGCTTTTCACACATTTAGTATGGCCATGGTTCAATGATGCCAATGACAGTTAGGCTGCAGATGGCTAGTCATTTCTCCATTATCTGTAAAGTTTAAGAAGCATCATAGTAAAATGCTAAGTAATAATACAGACATAAATACTCTGTTAAGGTCTACATTTTCGAGAGGTCATTACTGTGCTATCATTTTTATGGTACTCACTTTCATGAATGTAAGAGCAAGGCAGATCAGCATGGCTACCATATGTAGGATTTTGTAAAACATAATGCAACTATAGGACGATTAAACAATGACTCATCCTACTGCACTAAGACAAATGTTGCCATTATGCCAGACACATCCCACCGTAATGCTGTATGAAGAAAGGCATTGTGCTATCTCTTAGCTCAACCCATTAAGCTGTAGGCCACTGCGAGTACTTCATGGATGCATGTGGATTTTAATCCTTGTATAGAGAATTTTTGATTTTATTATGATAATTTATTTAATATTTAAAAACAGACATGGGAGACACTTGCTTGTTCAGTTTGCAGTCTAGCTTTCTACACACCTAGTATGTACATGGTACATTATCATCTACAGCTCTTACATCTTGGTTGATGCTTGTGTCTGTTATCCATCAAGATCTTAGAATATTCAACAGTAATTTTGTATGATGGAAGGTGCTGTCTTTTAGCTCGCCCACCATGTAAGCAATAGGCTAACATGAATGTATCATGGAAACATGTGGGTTCAAATCCTCATACAGAGTATTTTTGATGTTGTTTTGTTACTTCTGTCTTTACTAGTTAAAAACAGATACTGGGGATGCTTGATTGTTCAGTTATGCAGTATAGCTTTTTAGATATCTAGTATGTATATGGTGCATTAACACCCATAGCTCTTGGTTATCGGATGACTATGAATGCCTCCATTCTTTACAAAGTTTCTGGAAACATTCTAGCTATGTCAATATGGCTGTGTGTGTAAATTCTTGGCAATCCATATATAGGTTATCTGAACATTATTAGTGTCATAATGTTATGTCAAAATCCATTCTAGTTTAACATTGACTGCTGTCCTAACTAGCTTAAATTTTGATATATGAGATACCAATGATCATCATGACTTCATCTGACTTTATTTCTCTCAAATGCTTCTACATGTTTTATTGCAATGTCTGAGACTCTGAACTCTGAATTGTTACAGCTGTTTGTTATTGCTGTGACTAGTCAAATGGCATGCTTTTGTGTTTCAAATGCACAGCACATGGTGGAAGTTGAATTGTTCTTTTACCCATCCTAAAATTTAGGAGCATAAATCCATGTGTTTATATCTTCCCTACATAGTCATACAGTTGATTTATTTAACAAATGTCAATCCATGCAATTACAACCAAGATGGATGAGCTAGGCAGGTAGGTGTCAGGGTTGTAGTGCACCCAAAGATGAAAGTTGTAGGTTTGAATCTTACTCTATCCAGTTTGTTTACCATACTCTTCATGTGTGTGCAGTACTGACTGTAACACAACAATAATTAAATGTATAAAATGAGAAACTGTATTTCATTTCAAGGCTTGAGGATATGTAATGTGCACTATTTTTCACTGTTACTTTGTACATAGCGAACATCATATATCCATCTGATACAATACTTCCATGGCAGTAATACATCCATTTTCCCTTTTTGAAATTGATGAAGACCATGCTTGGATTCAGCCCTATTCATCGAGTGCATGCACAGGCTGGAAGAGCAGTGGAGGGAGAACAGTATGTGGTACAATTGTCAACATTATTTTCCAAAGAAACATTCATAACATCAGTGAAAAATCACTTTGGATTGCAGCATCAGACATAGTAATGTTAATGCCAGACTACCCACAATGCATCTGCAAGGTTAAAGCAATAATCATTAATTTCTCTTGAATGACATTATACATTTAACTTAAATGTTTTATATGAGTCATAAGCAGGGCATGTTTGAGAAATGGATTTTTTATGTCAACCCCTAAATAACAGACACCTCTGTGTACCTGTCAGTGTGCTTTTAATGTTAATGTTCCATGTGTAAGTTGATTGTGTTGATATTTAAGCAATAATCCATGACTGAGTGTTTGTATCTCAAGATGTACTCATTGCTGGTGTGGTTTGATCATGAGGGTGAATCTTGAGTGATAAAACAAGGCCAAATATGGGTAAATCCTGATATAACACCACACAAGGGTGGATTATTGCTATTATACAATTACATTATTTAAGAAAATGATTGCTTCCCTTTCTTAAATAATGTCTTTGTAAAGTGGCACTGTAGTCTTTCCCCATGTTTTTCTTTGTTTACTGATGTACTGTGCATGTGTATGGTACTTATGTTCCCACAATTGCACAGTACATCAGTACGATACAGGAAAAGCAATGGACAGAACCTCCGCTGCTGTTTTTTGTATATTTTTTTTAACTATGGAGATTTCAGAGGGACAGCACAGAAATACAGACAAAATCAGGTATGTTTTTGATTGTTTAATTTTGTAGAATGTAACTAACTTATCTCGTATTTTGTTCTGTCCATCAGTATATACCAATAAAAAGTCTGGCTGCGCAATGGTACTTCAGTGACCAGACTTTTTCTATTGGTAAATGCTTGATTTACAACTGGAACACTGATTGGGCAGTCCAGTTAGCATGCTCATTTTTGAATAGTAATGAGCAGCCATTGTATAGTGTGTTTTGAACAGCAGGTGGTGGTCCCTGACTGTTATGTTGTGCATAGCCTGCCTATTCTATTACTGAATGTGTGTATGCTGTAGCATCATTCTAAATGCTGTGGGTAGACAATGTCTAGCATGTACGTCAGTTCAATATGTCTAGCATTTCCACCTGTGATGGCGTATTTAACACAAACTTGTATTCTGTTTTCTATAACTGCTGTGCACAAAGCCAATCATGTTCTTTTGTTATGTCTGCTTGTTACATAATTACTGATTATCATTACAGTGTTTGAATAGTGCATGTACGTATGTATGAATACCTATAAATATAGATAGTGACACTGATACATTAGTTGATGTTCAGGAATGTGTATGTAACCTAACCTAAATTTTTCGATGTTGCATATTGTCACTATGGTTATCATTGTTTGGTTGTTCTAAGGTGTTGTATTGCATTTCAATGTTTTAAGTCTTATGGATTGCTCATCTATGCTTACTAATAAAGAAACTGTGAATACAACATATCCTGGATTGGAATTTTTACTTGATTTACTAAGTTTAAATAGATTTATTCAAGCAGACAGCTGTGCTTATTTATTTTTTATAACAGTTGATACCGGTACTAGGTTAATATTGTTTTAAATCTGGGGAGCATTTCTGTATAGTTAGAACACCTGGGTGAAAGTTTCTTACAGTGTTTGGCATTCCAATAATTTAGTGTTGAGATGTCAGCCATTAACCATGTTACATTTCAATCTCATTTGCATATTTTAAGTTTACCACTGCTTGATCTTCTTAATATATATTGATAAACATCTGATATTCAGAGCATGCCAACATGACTCATTATTTGCACACAAACCTCAGATGCAGTTGAATGTAATTCTCATACTGACACTTCAACATAATTGTGCAATGCATATGTATAAATTATGGATCATGAGAGTAAAGGTTTTCTGTTAGACTGTCTGTTTGACAGTGTTGTAAGATATATGTTAAGTGATTTGCCCCACAGGCCTCATTCAAAATGTTAGGCTGTTAGTGTCAGTGTGAGCTTAAAGTGCAGTAAGCATTTTGGAATGTAGAGTGACATTCTTGTCTTGATATGTGTTGATATATAGGTGTGCCAGCTCTGCACATGTTTGATTTTTATGCACAATGATGGCTGGTTAATAACTGACCAAGTAATAATAGCATTTTCTCAGATAAGCTGTGTATTGCATGCTGAGTAATGCACTAGAGTAAACTAATGACATGAACTAGTGGTCAACTCATGGCCTTCTGTTGATATCAATACTTATCAGTAATAAGACATTGGAACTGTTTCATAATCATGACAGTACAACTGCTACCATCACTTCTTTTTATTTTACAAGGTATAAATAGACCTTATGGGCCATATCATCTGACAAATACATTTTAATGACATCTGTAATGTATTCTGATATACATTGAGCAAGCATGTCACAATTACCATCTTATATGTTTGGATCATCTTAATAGCATGACATACACTATCTTATACATTATTGAGATGCCCATTGTGTTTTATGACAGACGTGTTGCACATGACTGAGATGCATGTTAGACAGCTGTTTTCACATTGATATGGATAAAAATCATGCGTTTCATTACAAATGGTGTTACAGTTACATAAGGTCATACATTAGTATAATGTGACATAAAGAACAGTTTCCACCTGTAGATCATATCAGATTGGTTAGGTTGTGTACTCATAGCTTTAGGAAAGTGCACGTTATGTATATTTGTTATTTTTAATGTGTTTAACCTTGACAGAGCATAGGACCCATGGTGGCTTTCCTATCGAATGCTGGAGACAATGATGAACCTGACCATTGCAAGGCAACTTGGACTCAGAAGACCAGTAGGATGGTAGGGTCAGTGATAATGATGACAGACCAGGACCTGAATGTGCCCTCATTCCTACTGCTTGATGTAGGAGACATTCATCACCACAAGGTGGAGATTATTTGAAAGACAAGATCCAAGAGATGATGAAAGAGGTCTTCCCAATGCAGATGAAGGACCTGATGGGGAATTTTTATCTGTACATGTTGTGAGCCATGCGCTACTCCTTCTGTGAGATCACATGTGAGATCATCCGTGATGTCTGACCCCATCAGTATGGCCACTCAGGACCATAAGTTTTGTATGCGTGATCCAGTTATGAAACGCTGCCACCATGATGTTTGCAATATCACAAAATGTACTGTATAGGCACAATTGTGCTGGCATAGCATATTGCTGTCATGGTGATATATGAACTACTGTACACTGCAGATATCATTTGTAGGTGGCATTATGTTTCATCTGCAGTATGACACACATTACCACATTACACATACATAAGTCAATTCAATGTACACAATGTACTGTACATAATGCATGCATTGTTCCATACTGGAAGGACTGCTAC
The DNA here is from genome assembly GCF_019279795.1 of Protopterus annectens. Lineage (NCBI taxonomy): Eukaryota > Metazoa > Chordata > Ceratodontiformes > Protopteridae > Protopterus > Protopterus annectens. The sequence goes on from NC_056732.1 coordinate 1,220,443,448, forward strand.
TCCTTATATGTGTGTGTGTGTGTGTGTGTATACGCATACATGTATGCACTCTTATGCATGCTCTTGTTATGTCCAATACATCATGCCCCTGTATGTGACAAATATAACTGTTGGAGTTACCATTATTTATTTATTTATTTTACATTTGTTGACTGGATTTGACCAGCTGAGCTGATAGCCCTTTTTCAGAGGAGGCCCGGGAAGAAAAGCTCCATAAAACTACAATTAAATTGTAAGGGAAAATTAGTATCATATATAAACATTAACATTATCAAGTCAGTACAGTAAAAGCATAAAAAAATATTAGAGAGCTAATTTTTCAGGGAGAAAAGCTCCACAAAATTACAATAAAACTGTAAGTGAAAAGTAGTATTATATACAAACATTAACTTTTTCAAGTTGGTACAGTAAGAATTATTTACAGAGCTAATTTTAACTAAACTTAAGATAGGTACAAACACAGTATGCAGAGTTAATTAAGTACAGCCACTGGTTAGAGTTGGCAAGAATTTGACAGCTAGTATATAAGAAGAAATATTTTAAGACTGAGTAAACAGGAAATTTCCTAGATAAGATGACTAAGAGAGCTATCACATGACAGAAGATACCACTGAGGGCAGAGAGAAAGCTACGTAAGACAGGCAGACAGGTTATGGAGGGTGAGTACAGTGACACGACCAGCAACTTTTTAGGTAGTCTTTCATAGCTGATTTAAAGTCTTTGAGTTGTTTCAGTGTTCTGATTTCCAGTCGGAGTTTGTTCCAAGAAATGGTAGGATAATAGCTACAGAGGTTTAGACCAATTTTGCTCTTGGGTTTATACATTTGTAGTAGTCTTGGTCTGACCTACGGGTCATCCTTGAAGGAGTGAAGAGGGTGATTAGAGGAGAAAGGCTAGGACAGAAAGATGGTTGGTACAAGAGAGAGTGGATAAGCTGAAGCTGAGAGAGGAGTAACAGGTGGGGGAATTCTAGCCAGTTTAAGTGTTTGAAAGAGAGACAGTGATGAGATCTATAGCTTTTATTTCCATCAAATCTGGCCATTTTGTTATAGGTAGTTTCAAGCTTGGGAGAGAGGTTTGGAGGATAGTAAGTATATGACAGCCATGCATTAGGCTTGATAGGCGATAGGCGTGAGAGAGGGAGACTTTAGCTTTGTTACAGATTAACTTTCTATTTCTGTGTGAGTCCAAGTTTTAGATGGTATTCTTAATGCTAGTGTTGACATGCAGATCAAATTTCAGTTGGTCATCTATCATGACCCGTAGAAGTTTTGTGTTGGGTTCAGCTATGATAGGTTTATAGGTTAATAGGTGTTTTATTTAGAGAATGGATAGTAAAAGTAGATTTAAGGTGGTTTAGGTTTTTGGGAAGAAAAAGTAAAAGTTTGGTCTTTTTAGGATTCAAAATTAGGTGATTGTTAGAGATCCAGGTTTCAACAGAGTTGAAGGATTTCTGAGTAATAGAATATAGGTCAGAGAGGGTGTCTGCAATTGTGATGATTGTAGAATCATCAGCATATTGGACAAGGGATGACAGAGGGCCAGAGGTATAGAGTAGATTAGTAAATATATTGAAGAGTAGTGAACCAAGAATGGATCATTGGGGAACACCCATTTTAATAGGGAGAGGAGGTGAAATAGCAGAGAGCCATTTTACTGACTGTAGTCAATCTGTGGGTAACTAGAAAACCAGGCAATGGTAGAGGTGGAAAGATTAAGATTAGTGAGTTTGTCCAGAAGAAAGGAGTGAGAGACTGTATCAAATACTTTAGAGAGATCTAGGAATAAGCATGACACTAGTTTATTGTTATCTCTGGCTAGAGAGATAGTGTTGATAAAGAACAGGAGGACAGTAGTTATGCTATGTTTTGGATGAAAGCCGTGTTATGTGGGAGTGAGCAGATTTTCTTGAAGTAAGTGTTCCATGATTTGCTTATGCATGCATTCTTCCTTTATTTTTGAGAGAGGTGACAAGATGACAATAGGTCTGAAACTGGAAATTTCTATGGAGTTACCTCCTTTGTGTATGGGTGGGGTATAGAATTCTTTCCAGATAGAAGGAACTTTAGATTCAGAAATAGAATTGTTTATGAGTATAGAGACTGGGAGAGCTAGAGAGTCAGCTGCTGTCTGAAAAAAGTAGGAAGGTATATTGTCAGCAGATCTAGAGCAGGGTTTCAGTTTGCGAAGTAGAGATTTAATGCAGCTAGTATTAATTGGTTTAAGGGGGGGTTTGTTAGTAGAATTCTGTCTGGAGGAGGGGTCAGGTGGATTTGTAGCACTACAATTAGAGGGAACAGGACTTATCAACTTGCTAATGGATTCAATGAAGTCGGAATTGAAGTTAGAAGCTGTTTCTTGGAGTGTGTTTGTTGGGCAGGGATTAGGAGATGACAGGTTCCCAGGTTGTAGTATTTGATTTATTGACTGCCAGAATTTCTTGGGAATTGACCTTTGTGAAGTAGGTGAAGTATTATGGAAATCTTTTTTGTCTTTGTTGGCATGCCTTTTATTAAAGTTTCTGAGTTCTTTATATTTTTGTAAGTGGATGGGGAGCTTAGTTTATACCCAGGTTTCCCACATTCTATCTCTTGTTTTCATCAAGCTGCTGGTAGCATTAATTAACCAGGGGGATATGTTATCTATGAGATGTACTATGCACAGGGGTGCCAATGAGAATATTTAGGAAGGTTGAGTTGAAAGAGTGTAAAGCTTTGTCACATACACATTATGCAAGTGGACACAATTGCTCTGCTTGTATTGTTTCACTGCATACAAGGGTTGGATAACAGCAAATCACATACTGCTTTATTCGTATGCTTCACACATAACACAGTAAGATGTGTCCATTTCATGTATTTACACATGTTATCCATGTGTATACATTGCACCCATTACTCTATTAGTTATTACCGTATTATGTCTGTTCAAAAATATGGCTGGTCTCTTGCCCCTGTAATTTCTGTAACGTTGTTGTGTCATGCTGTAACACTGGCACAATGATGTTGTGTGTGTAATGTAGTGGCAAGTATTTTGCCATGTTATATTAAATTACTGTGACTGATATATATGGGCAGGTGTCCTTCACATACTGCAGAGACAGTCACTGTTCCCTTACTGTATGTACAGTGGAGTTGATGCTTTATTTAGCATCATTCCTGAATGCCTTGTTTGTCATTCTCTGTTACATTACAGCATGCATGATCATATTTGCATACACGCCCATATTTAAGCAATTTGAGTACATATGCAATGATTTACATGCATATACGTGGCTCTGCACATATTATGACTGAGACACAAATGCCTTTCTACTTCAGAACTGTATGCATTCAGTTATTCCATGTTTGTGTCCAATGTTCCACATTCCTATGTGTGCTATACTATTGTTCACAAGTCTGTCTTTTGCTCAGTCATACACATGGATGGTGATATATGTATCAAAAAGGATGTTTGTTATGCCTATTGTGTTATATTGGCATGACAGTATATATATATATATATATATATATATATATATATATATATATATATATGTGTGTGTGTGTGTGTGTGTCTGTGATAGTGAATCTTATTTTGTGTATCTATATATCATGTTATTTAACAGTTGTGCATTACTGTTTTATGTAAAATTTGTACACAGACATATTTAGAGCCAACAGCAATGCAGTCTACCCATGTGACATACATTTGCCATTTGATTCAATGTAGGTTTTGCGGACTTCTACACCATGATATGTGATAAAAAGCATGCATCTGCAATACGTCCCCAACGTTATTGTGCCTACTTTCCTTTGCTAGCATGTCCTCACTGATGTGGATCTGTGTTGTCCGAATCCATTTTCCTTTTAGCTGCGTCTTCTGTGTTGTACATATATGTATGACATATGTTTAGCTTCCTCTATACATTCTCATCATTATCACATAGTTGCATTGTTGCAATATTACCTTGTGCCAATATTTTGAGCATTATGCACATCCAAATCATATTCATGCAAGGTGCTGGCAAGTGCTTGCATTGCATTATTGTTCCTGTTATACTTTTGTGTTGAATATTAACCAGGACTTTATTTTCTTCATTCCTATGCAGAAGCTGACATTCCATATATAGCATTATTCACACATTGCTTACATTTAGTTTTCCATGTCACTGATGTGTGTTTATATCCTGACATTGCTTTCTAATAGGATCATGGTAGTACACTACATGGGACACACATATGACAACACACCTGTGTTCTCTCTGACATGGCATTTGTCTTTGACATATGCATTCCATTTCATGTTTGTTGAGGTCTTGTACACTTATTTGTCCATTTAAAAGTCAAATACTTGCTTTGCTATAGGACTGATGTTTAGCACTGTGATTGGTTGTTTACCTTTTGCATGCGGAGATGGAGGGTCTATTTTATCCTTTCCTTGTCTTCTGCACTTCATTGGCTGGATTTCCTCATCCATGCTGTTGCTTGGCTTACACCTGCACTGCTGACAGACAACTTGATGACTGGCTTCAATATCCACTGCGTACTGCAATCCCCATTTATTTCCCACACACTTACCATCAGTTATACACATTCAGGTATGACTCTCACATAGTTTGCAAAATCTCAGAACTGTGTACTGCATATGTATATATGTATTTCTGCATTGCATCATGACTGGTATGAATCCCTACCCTGTTTGTCCATTTTCCCTAACCTATGTTGTACAGTGCACTGTCTGTGTAGATTACCTCTTGTGTGCCCTTTTTCATCACCCTTACCTCATATCTGCTTTTTTATCACCCTAGTTCCTTGCGTATGTGCATCACTTGTGTTCCCCACACAGATCTCACACACATTGTTAGTTACTGTCAGTGGCTGGATTGCCCTTTACCTTAATTATTTTTTTATTGAAGAAAATGATGTTGAAACTATGGCTTGAAAAGGGTGAAGAAAGGTCTAGTGTAAGGCCTACATATATATATTTTGAGACATAGGAAATGGCATAGTTTTGAATGAATTTAATGCAAATGGTAGATTGTTAAAGAATCTTGTGGGGGAAGCATATAGAATCAAATTATTATTATTTTTTGTAGCTGTTCAGAAGCTTACTGGATTTTGCCCAAAAGGAAAGATCAAAGAAGGACTGTTAAAGCTAACATTTGCAGTCAGTGGTGTGCTTATCAGCTTCTACCAGGATAATGTGCTCAGTAGAAAGTGTGAGATTTAAGTTAGGAAGGAGATCAATAAGGTTACTAACAATAACGGAGAACAGTACGGGGCCTACCACTGAGCCTTGGCAGAAACAGTTTTAAAGGTTCATAGTGACAAACACCAGTTGTACGAGCAGACCCGAAATATTCTGCTTTCGAGTTAACTTTGAAATCATCTGATAATATTTTGTCTGACGTAAATTTTTATAATTTAATGATGAATAGGTTATCATTTACAGTTTTGAAAGCCCTTGTCATGTGAACAGAAAAGCCCTTCATTAATGCTACACTGTATGGAGTCAGTGACTGCTAGAAGGGCATTTCTGAAGCCATGTTGCATATCAGATGGCAGACCATAGCTGTTGATTGTACCACCATTTGCTTCACTGTTGCCAACTTGCATGTATCTGTCTGACAATTAAGCGGCTCTGTGCAGGAATTTACACAATGAAAATGGTGCAAGACCAGCTTCTTTATGATCGCAGCTGATCCAGATATGATTTTAACAGCAATTGACAAGAATATGACCACATAATCTCATTCATTTCACTCATATTTATGTGCACCTCATTGCTGTTTGGAATTTGTGAACCATACTATGATCTTGTAAAAAGGTAGCAATAACACTTAAGGTGTAGATGACTTGAATCATTGCCTCTATAACATCATTATTTAAAATTTTATTAGAGAGTTCACATAAAAAGGCACTTTGTTTTCCTGTCAGATCTAGGTTATGGAAAACAGACAGCATTTTCCCAGTGGTAGACAGACTCCATAAACAGAACAATCTTCTTTCTTGGAAGGTATTTTCCATTTAAGCTTTTGAGTTAGCATCTCAGTTCTTCATGAGCAAAGAGGAATGTGTTAGAAATGACTTTCACTCTCTCATTCTCTCTCTCTCTCTCTCTGCTGTATTTGAAGTGCTTTTTTATTAAATGAATTCTGTGATATGCTGCATAATTGTGCATGCTGATTGTTAGTTGAAAAGACTTCATACACTTGTTTTAGGCCCGCATCCAGCTTCTTGTTTACTGTATATACTTATCTAAATATATAGAAAAGAAATTGTTAACAAAATAGATTGGTGGAATTTATGGTTTGCACAAGTTATTAATGTGGGAAAATGAAGAGTGTTTTGGATGCATTTCATGTAGATGTAAGAAATGTTGAAGTTCAGATGTACTTCATATTATACAACAGACTTATCCAAATCTAGATGTAAAGAAATCTGTTGTAGCAATGTTATCAAGGTGTAAATATTATGGTAAAATGAAAAGGAAAGATAGATGAGTGAGTTTGGTTGGTTAGGCTGTCTTGTCAGGTGTTTTCTAAGCATGTGCTTTTGGTTTCTGATAGTTGAGAATAAAATAAAAAGGTTAGGCTCTTGAAATGTTTGGTACTTTTTTAAAATAGTGCTGTAAAATTAGATTGGAATTATTCAGAAGTAAAGTTATATATTTTATTTTCTTACTGTTCAGTTGTGTTGGTTATTACAAGATTTTTTTTTTTCATTTTACAAATCTTTTCGTTTGTAAGGGATACCGGTGGATCCAAATGAGTCCATGGTTTTACTGTGAAGCAATGGACTCAGTAGAAGACATCAATAAAAATGAAAGAAATTAATTGCACTGATGATGTTTCAAGCAAGAATGCATGGGAGGGGGGGCACATTCTGCTTCTCAGTCATTGGACACTGAAGAACACGGGTACAGAGATGGAATGCCAAGGGCCTAATAAGAGTTTAGATAACTTGCATTTGTATGCATGAACATACTAGTACATATCGTATGATCTGAGAAAATAAAATACTGATGCAGCATGTATATCAGAGATGAACAGAGAATTGGGAGAGCTTATAGAACCTTTTAACATCATACCGATTTCTGTGTGATGTTTGAAACTAAAATACTAACAAGATTCACTGCAACTGAATGGAGAGAACAAATGGATGGGACATGAAAAGGGGTCTATGATTCTAAACAGCTAGAGGTCTGTCTACTAAAATTTGGAGAAAGGGAAGAATAGGAGAGTAGTTTATTTCTGAGTGATTTAGGATAACTTTCTGAAAGGTGCTGTACCTCTTCATTTTCCATGTGAGAAAGACATTTTTAACTGGAACACAATTTGACAGACTAAAGTAGAGTGGGAAATTGAAATGCTCCCATTATCACTTCTAGGATTTCTTCAAAGCACAATGTATTTGACATCTATGACAGTATGGCATGGTGTTCCATAAATCATATACTCTGTTATGAGGCAATGTGGAGAACTGAGTGTTTTAAAATATTTGAGGGATCCACACAAACATTTTATAACATGCTCCAGGGATGCAACTTGCGCTAATGTTATATATCATTATTATTCCACTGACATATACAATTTAGCATTCTGCTAACCATGTTTTCTCTTTCAGAGTCAAAGATTTCAAAATAAATGGGCTATAAATCAATGCCAGAAGCCTAATGTTGGCTATTAAGATGAACTATATCCATACCTTATTGAAATATGTATAATTTTCTAGAGTAACTACTAGCAGGAAGAATACATGTGTGTGTGTGTGTGTGTGTGTGTGTGTGTGTGTGTGTGTGTGTGTGTGTGTGTGTGTGTGCACACGCACCCGCATGCATGTGCATGTGTTTGTGTATGTATCTGCATGCGTGAGTGCATGCGTGGATGTTCACATGAAAGCTACCTTGCAGTCATCTAAAGCTTACATCCCACTATTTCCATGTTATCTAAGTATGCTATGCTTCCTGAGAAACGTGAGTAATACCAGCAAAGAATAGAAAACAAACAGTATGAAGGTTGTACCTTTGTGAAACAAACAAGGAACAAAATAATAGCATTTTTCAGAAAACAAAACAAAAGGAATATAGGGATAAAAAGTCAGTGTTGCTCACAAAGTAAAGCCTTTTTTCATTAAAGATACTGAAGGGTACATTTAGTAGTATTCCATACTAGGTTATGGATATGGAGATAATAAAATGTTTCAGAAGTATGCCTACTCAATAAAATTAAAAAGGAAAAGAAAAATGGTATTTAATTTAGTTAAATAAATCTTGTGAATCTTTTAATTAAGTCTGGGCAAACTCTTTAAGTGAATTTGTTTTACATTCTGTCAAAATTCATGTTTTCCTCACTTGTCAAATAAATGAATCACGTAATGTATAATATCCGGAACCAGTCTAATAAAATGAATGGCTTAAAGTTTACAAATAATACATGTCACCCACTTTCATATAAACCTGAATAACGCACATCAGATTGTTTCATGTATACAAAAGCATTATTCTGAAGCCAAAAGTAGCTGTCTGTGCATAACTAGTGTGGTTCGCGGACCTCATTGACTTCTTACTACTCTTGTGATCTTTCCTTTAATTGCTGATGGCATGCAATTTGCAGTACATTACTTTGACACTGTTGCTGAACTGTGAATTAATTCCCTTTCTAATCGTACTCTAATGAAATGCTCTGCTAAAAGTTTAAACTGCACTAAAAGATCATTTAGCTGTCCACCTTCAGAATTTTCTGCTTAGAAAATCTCTCAGAAGCTTCCTCTTTTATTTTTGAAAGTCTGTGCAAGTGAGATAAGCAAAATGATGCTTCTGCACAATTAAGAAATATATTCAAGCAGGAATATACCAGCTGCTACTGTGACAATAGCCCTGTCTATGGCAACCATGTTCTTTTAAGCAATCTTCTGAGAATAGTTTGTGACATGACATTCTTCATTTGTATTTATGATAATCCAAAATATTTTAGGCATCTTTTTCCTTTGGTTTAAAAAGTATATTCATTCATACCTATTTGTTAATAAAATATAAAAGTTATTTGCTGGCTGAGTAGTCCTGCAGCGACCACATATGCTTAGTAGAGGTACAAAGAAATTAACCACACATGCACACACACACACACACACACACACACACACACACACACACACACACACACACATATATATATATATATATATATATATATATATGCACAAATTTATATACATAGTGCTCTATGGCTAAATTGTGAGCCTTATATAATTAATTCTCATCGTGATCCAAAAATGTATCAACATGTAGGTCATAACAGCTCCTATTACATATATATATATACATATGTATATATATATATATATATATATATATATATATATATATATATATATATATATATATATATATATACCAACTGCATGATCACTGCATCTCAAGCTCCTGCCTGGTCTTTAAAGGTAAATTCTACAATCACATATTCACACATTAGTAATTGTACATTAGAGTATCAGTCTGTTAATTACAGGCCTAGCACCAATATATGTCCCTCCTTAAATCTATTACAGTGGAAGATGGTATATTTATAGCCAATACATAATGAATGGCAATTATTTCAGTTTCTTTTAATTAAAAAAATGCATATTAGTTGAAGTTCACATAGTTTTTAAACTGTCTAATTCAATGCAATTAATGTTTAAAAAATGTTTTTGATATGTGACATTTTCCTGATTATTTGTAGTTTTGTCCCTAATTTGAACATAAAAAATTAAAAGCTAAGCATACCATCTCACATATTTTTGAATATCTACCCCCTGGATTCACGAACACTCCGTGCAAGAAGAGCTTCTTCTTGCACAGAGCATTCTGTGTCCGTGTAGAGCAGCAGCGCACCTTGCATATGCATGAAGGCACACTGCTGAACTCTCTACATGAACATGATTCATGAACGAGTGCAGGGGGGCATGTCCGTGCAGTGTACTGACACTAAACACACTCCCTGCACTTAGAAAGTGCTGTACGGTACTTCCTAAGTCATACTGGCATAATATTAGAGCTTAGCTCTAATATTATGCCAGTATTTTAGTGTCCGCAGACACTGAAATGTAAAATAGAGCATTTCAGTGTCCACAGACACTGAAATCAAAATGGCACTAGGAAAGCAATATAGAAGGTGTGCCACAGCCTCTGTGACATCCCCCCTGAATTGCTAAAGCGTTGTACGGCACTTCTGCATTCTGCAGAAGCAGGATATGCATGTAAATGCACACATAACAGGGGATAAATACCCCTAATGTACAGAAGCACAACTACAGCCCCACAAAATAAATAAAGCCCATACTGAACATGTCATGCATCAGAATGAAACAAGGACACAATCCTGAAAGTCCAATTATTGCCATTATGTCGCAAACACATTCCCAAGTAGTTGTCACAACTCCGCAATACACACCATTGTAACATACAAAAATAATACTAATATAGCCTTGTTTTTAATGCCCTAAGGGATTTTTAAGTGTAGCTAGGTGGGTGTGTACATTACAGCTTAAACATCCCATAGGAGCTAAATGAAAATAGACAAGCAAAATATCCAAACAAAGATAGTGTAGTGGTTAGAATTGCAGCTTTATATGTAGGTGTTCATGGCTTTATTCCCAAAACAAGCAACTTATTTTATCATGTGAAAGTAGTGTGAAACTTATTTTAGTAAACATAAATTATGTACCAATTATTTTTTTTAAACAGGGTAGTGTAGCAGTTCTAAAAGTGAGCTGTCAGGCTAGAAAAGATGTGAAACCCCCATATAAACACACATGCCCCATACAGTATAACCGCACAAGAATGCAATGTAATGAAAGCACATAGGGAGATGTTATGGAAGGTAAACGAAAAATTATAAATGTGTATGTAAATATTTATTTTATATTATATAATGACTGGCCTTTAACATACAAAAATGAGCATGCTAATTGGCCAGCCCAAACAGTGTGCCCATTGTAAATCCGAGAGTATGCAAATGGAAAAAGGTCCAGATGCCTGGACTATTTCCGTTTGTATATCACCTATGTTTTATTTTTAGTCTGCAGAGATAGCAATGGGGAAATGATGACCTCCGTTGCTTTTTTTGAACATATCTCTCTATGTGTTACGAGTTGAAGAACTCATATAACATAACAAGATATAAAAAAAATGCAATGGAAATCTTCCTTTCAAAAGAGAAAGGAAGAACTCCATTACCTTCTTATTATATCTCACTATGTTATACAAGTTCATCAACTCTTATAACATACCGAGATATGTCTAAAAAAGCTGTCAAGATCTCCCAATCTCTGTTACTACCTCTGCACAGCACTGATGTACAGCATAAGTGTAGGAACACATCCCTTACATATGTGCAGTATATCAGAAATGGCTCAGGATACCGGAAAACTGTGAAAGGGCAGCATGGAGGCATGATACAATGACATTATTTAAGAAAGGTAAGTATTGTTTTTCTTAAATAATGTCATTGTATAATAGCAATAACACATGACTGGGTGTAGGCAATGCTGAACTTACCTACGGTTGGCATTCTTTGGTCATGAGGGCATTGCCCTTGTGACCAAACCACACTCCAGAATTACCAACACCGAGTTGTGGGTTATTGCTTAAATAGAACACTATACGTATGAATCTGCATAAATGTGCATTAATCAGTTTGTATCCATCAGAACTTGTTCTGCCCAGCAACAAAACAGTCAGCCCTGCTAAGTTTCAAACTCATGTCACTGTTCTCAACAATCAAACCAACATGCAACTACACCATCTGAGCTATATGAATTTGCAGTGCTTTAACCAACATATCCCGCATACAGGTCATTTAACATTAATTAAAAAAAAAAAAAGAACAACAGTCTTAAGTGTTGAACCTACGACCTTTCCCATTATAATGCTTTTTCAAACATATCATGCAATAGAGGCATACAACACTAATGGGAAAGCTTAGTGGAACCCTTTGTGTGTATATATATATATATATATATATATATATATATATATATATATATATATATATATATATATGTCTAATGAAACATATATATAAATGTACAGTTTTATAGGGTTCCTATCAGTTTGTCGAAACTTCAGCAGTTCGAACACCATAAGTTTGAACTGTGAAGTTCGAAAACTGATTATTGCAAAGCCGTGGAACACCAAATTTTTTCCCAGGGAAAGAATTCTGTGGGCCATTTCTGTGGCTTTGCGATTTTCAGCACTGTGGTGGGTCGGGTTCAGGTAAGTGTGCGATTGTGTGGACGTTAGGGTTAGGGTGCGGGTTAGGGTTAGGGCGCGGGTGAGGTGGGTGTGCGATAGTGACGGACCTTAGGGTTAGGGTTTGGGTTAAGGTAAGTGGATAGATAGTAGTGTATGTACAGTTTAGTGTAGGGTTAGATGTAGGATTTTAAGTGTATGTGTGTGGATTGCTGTTTTTTTTGGTGTGCTTGTGTTGTGTGTGTGTTTCTTGGAACAGCGATTTTTTTCCCTGGAAAAAAAAATCGCTGTTCTAAGCCTTCGATGGTTTTGCACTTCAAGGTTATAAGTTCAAACATATGGTGTTCAAACTTCTGCCATTTCGACGAAGTGATATAGACCCGTTTTTTTATATATGTATATATATATATATATATATATATATATATATATAAAATATAAAGGAAGAAAAATGGAAAATAAGTAGGCACTAGGCTATCGGCCCAAAGACCTAAGTAAGCCTGGCCAACAAGGTTCCCTGCCTTACATCACCCAAGAAAGTTATAGGTTCATAGGTAGGTACTAGTCTAAGCCTATGGATCCACACAAATGAAGCCAGCAGCTCTAGGTATCAGCATATATATATATATATATATATATATATATATATATATATATATATATATATTCATATATATATATATATATATATATATATATATATATATATATATATATATATATATATATATATATATATATATATATATATATATATATATATATATATATATATATATATATATATATATATATATATATATATATATATATATATATATATATATATATATATATATATATATATATATATATATATATATATATATATATATATATATATATCTATATATATATATATATATATAGATATATATATATATATATATATAGATATATATATATATATATATATATATATATATATATATATGGTGCAGTTATATCTCAGAACCATCCTTCTTAACCTGGTAGTGCAAGCAACCTGTACAAAGACTGTAAAATGGGTGGGGGATGGGCTACATATACGGACATACTTCAAAAATCGCTGTTACAAATGAAGACAACTTATACCAACAGTGTGTTTTTCAGCAGACAATCACTGAAGGATATGATGACGGGAACAGAAATGTCATGTCATTTATTTACTGACATAAATCCTTGGATCATCACCATGATTTACCAGACAAATAGAAATAAATTGTGGAACTGAACAGTCTGTGGAAAATCTGGCAGTGGAGAGATATGCTCAGAACCTCTTAATGCAATAAATGTGGATCAAGACTGACAAAGTGGGGGGACAAAGGCCTGAAAATAAAGACATGTCCAAAATACGTCAGTAGATAAGCTGAGAACATTCATGTAGTAACAGTGTACATCCTAACATATATCAACTGACATAGCACAATTCCAGGACTCAGTTGCTTCTCATTAGTTACTGACCTCAATCCCCACATCATCCCATTGATGTGTCTTGTATACGTGACAGTTATGGGGACCAGACCAAAGATATTGGCCACACAACTGGATGTCCTACGAATATGTGGACATAACACAACATTAGGGAAACTACACTGAGCTACCGAGCAATGTTCAGACTGCAAGCAGACTGACATAACACTACCCAGGTCCAGCTCTGGGGCTGTGCACATGCATTTGCAAATATAACAGTCAGTACAGGGATGTAATACTAGTGGAACACAGACACTGGTGTGAAAGAGCATACCCCCAAACAAGTGCACCACAGTCACAACAACATACAAGTAAGCAAACTGAACAAGACAGTATAATATTTTGAGAGCAACCACATACTGTTTGCCACTCACACATTACCCCTACATATCCTGCCCCAGTTCACAGTGTACTGGGAATCCTGAGGTGTTACATGACATTTCCCAGTCAGCCTCTAAATGCATATGGACCTGATAGACCACCAGCAGCTGTAGCAGCATGCATAGTCTGACAGGTAAAGGATGTATGGCACTCACAGCTGCTACTCTCCATACCCAGCCTAAAAAATATATACACACAACACTGCTACACAGTCTTTGCAGTCTGTTCACAATGGCCAGACAGACATACTGTCATATGTGCAGATTTCCACAAAATTACCATGGTGTGTACCCACAACCCTGGCCACCGCTGCATACCATGGCCAGGAGTCTGGCAGGTCATTGTCATGCTAACTGGAGTGTGGTTGGTAATTAATGATATACCATATCTCTGCATCTTGTAGTGCAGGACATCTGGACAATGCATGGCATACTTATGGGACAGGGGGCTGGAAAGAGGGACATATCACACATAATGGCCTTACAAACTGAAACAGTAGCTGCTGTTACACGTGTTGTTGTAACATTTCATCCCTGAAGGAAATGATGTGTGAAACACCAATGGATGGCAACACTTACTGACTACAATCCTCACATTATCCCACCAACCCCAAAAAAACAGATGTTAGTTGAGGAACAGACGAAGCATAATAGGCAAACATCTGGGCAGTCTGTGGACAACATGCCAGTTGAGAGCTATGTCAGTGGCATATCACTGTCAGATGTCAAGTCACTCATTAAATGCATGTCCAGACAAACCCTGTCAATGTAACTACTCCCCATGTGTATAACAACACTAATGACATACAAGCTGTATCAAACTCTCAAGCTTTATCCCCCATGTTGCTGGGCTCTCTCCACATGTCCTATCCTGTTAGGTATTTCCACCTACTGTCTGTGAAGTGGTAGCTCCCACACTTACCCAATGTCCTCCGCACAGGCCAGGTAAATGGGCAAGGCCTACATGAAGGGCATCCCATATGTTGGAACTATCAACTGTGTCCAGGCCCACAACACAATATTATGTGGGCACCTACATAGCTTTATGGCCTCAGCAATACCTGACAGGACATTGACCCCCTCAAGGTAGGCTGAATGCTTGTGGTGGACATCAGTAATGCACAAACCACAGACTGTAAGGCTAGCTATGAGTACAAATTGGAAATATCCACCAAGGCCAATTACAAGTCCATCTTCAAATATGTCTGCAATCTCTGAGGCCACAAACCAACCCACCCTGTAATGGTGGCCAACATGCACACACAAAATAGCTATAGGCAACCTGCTGCAATAGATTTAGGGCAAACATCACCCCCAGGATCAGCAGCACTATAGCTGGATATGTACAGCACACACACACACACACCTTTCCTCATCCCCAGTGAGCAGGTACATATTGCCTACTGAAAGGCAACAAAAGTAAGTACCCATGGCACCTGATAACATCCCTGTCTGTATCCTGCATGAACTCAGCCATGTGCTCCCAGCTCCATTACACACCATAGTCACACCAAGCCTTGGCACCATCCACACCACATCCACATGGAAGATGGCCAATGTCATCCCTCGACACAGACATGAATGAGGAGTACAGGAGAAGGAAATTAAGTAGCCCTCATTGGGGGGAATATGGCACCTCAGGGTCAGCAGTACAATGCAAGGAGATACAGCGCTGATACAGTACAGGGCTATGGTGTGGTTGTGAGTGTTGACTGCTGGTATTCAATGTAGATGTGTAGGCTCTGTACATACTGTTGCCAAATGTATGATGTCTTGTGATGTGTCTCTCATGTTATGTCTCCAGGTGCAATGTCGCATCAGGAAAGTTCGACCTTCTCAGTGGCTGAGACAAATATAATCTTAGAAGCCATACTACACAACCATGCCATAATGTTTGGCTGCAGCCAGCAACATCTGCAGGAGAGGACTGGCCTGTGGGCCGACCTTGTCTACAGGGTAAACAATGTCAGCCTGCATGCATATACATATGAGCAGGTCTGGCATCATGAAAATGAGCTCACACTCCATGCCCAGCAAAGAGCTGCTGCAGTGGCCAGGGACTGCACAGCCACAGGCATGGGCCTGACCTTGCAGCCCCACTGACACCCACTGGGGAGCTCCACGGGTACCTTGTGGCACCCATGCCAGTACAACATCAGAGTACAGACCTCCCACATACTGGAGGTAGTTGGCACCCAGACAATGGACGAGGAGTGTGCAGGTAAGACCCCAGTGCAGATTACTAGACTAGTGTACCAGACATGCATGTAATTGAAGAGTATCTACGTGCTTGTGTCATGTCAGATTGCAGTTGTGGA
The DNA here is from genome assembly GCF_019279795.1 of Protopterus annectens. Lineage (NCBI taxonomy): Eukaryota > Metazoa > Chordata > Ceratodontiformes > Protopteridae > Protopterus > Protopterus annectens. The sequence continues at coordinate 1,220,459,850 of NC_056732.1, forward strand.
TGGGGTGTTCTAATGCACAGACGTGCACATCTATGGTCAAGGAAAGCAAATTGTGTAGTATTGGGGGTTGTACTGTAAATGTGCAGACATGCTGCATCCCATCCTGTACCAATGCCACATGTGGGTCTGCTGACCAAACTCCACTCACACAACTACCTAGGTCCCTCTGGTCTGCATGTGGGATAGCAGCCTGCAGCTGGTGAGTATGCAATTGTACTGTTGTGGTTTGCCAATACCCCAGGCATGTGAAGGCCATGCAATGTACCATGCACACAACTGTTACTCATAGCCATATTGCTTTATGTGCATGTTCACTTTTGTTGGAGTCAACTGCATTACATCACAGTGGTCACTACAGGGGCTTATCTGATGAGGATGTATCATCCCTGTAGCATAACTCACTGCCTGTCAGTGCAAAACTTCTGCACAGAGAGCAACAAAATGGGTGGACAAATGGCCTAAGGTAGAGACATGTGTGAAACATTATTGTCATATAGTGGATATAAACAGTGTGCACATCCCTGTTAAGATGTCAGGTGTTTGTGATGTATATACAAATTGAGACCACAATATGTCAGTCCTCATATTTTCCAAAATGTAATGTGACCTATGACATGAACAATTCCTGTTCAAACAATCAATCTATTGGCCACCAAATATGGAGTATACAAACCTCATAACATGCTGGATGCATGTGTGTGTGCACACCCTTCAAATAATATGTTATTGCAGCAGCTTGTGATTTACTAACAGCATACAGTCTGCTTGGGTACACACCAGCCATCAAGTAAAGGCAATCTGACTAACACCAAATAACAGTCTGCTGTCCAAGTGAGATAATCATGACATTTGCTCAGTTGCCTGCAACAGCAACAGCCATGGTTTGCAGACAGCGTACAAAGTAGCAATGGTATTTCATATTTTAAAGCTATCAGTCAAGAGTAGGATACAATAACATTACCACAGCATCGCATACACCATGAAATACAGTGGAGACAGTTGTTAAAAGGTGGAATGAATATGGGACAACAGTGCTGTTGAAATTAAACTGATGTCCATCCAAAAATGATGACAACACATGTCAAGACCTAGTCAGGGAGGTCGTCAGGGAACATCCAGCAACACCGAGGGAGTTGCAAGAACCTCTTTCTAGTACTGGTGTTCTATACTACCTGTGAGAACACCCTCCCATATTCTGCATACGTCTGGCCTATGGGGTAGGGACAGAAGATGGAAGCATTTCCACACACCAGAAACATCCAGGGGTTGGATACAAATTGCAATACAGCACATCACAAAGGCATGTGTGAAAATGTGTTATGGTGTAATGAGCCTAGGGATCAACCTCACAGCCACAAAGCCAACAGGTATGAGTGGTGCACAAGCAACACCTCTCATAACCTGAAGATCAACATCACCATGGTGAATCACACTGGTGGCACTGGCCTGCTGTGGGGCTGCCATTCCACAGACAGAACAGGGTCTGTAGTTACAGTGGTAGGAATTCTGAACATTTCCTAATAACACCCACTTCTGCCCAAAATCCATCAGCCTTCTGCAAGAATGCTGAAGATGAGGAGGTGTGTTAGCCTTCAACATGACAAAGAACTGAAGCATACATCCAAAGCTACCTAAGAATGGGTCCACCTGAACACAAACATGGTTATGGATTGGCCCAGCCAGTGCCTAGACCCACACCAGGCAGAAAACCCCAGTATAACTTGGTGAGGGCTGTCACATGAGCTGCCCTTATAATCCGACAGTTTTGGGTGATCTTTGTATAGAAGGGTGGCCAAATAATGCCAAGTCAAGATGTGCCATGCTGATAGGCACCTTCACAAGAAGAGTGAATGTTGTAAGCCACTTACAAGGTGCTTCAACAACTTATCATTTTAAAAGTGTGCACACTTATGCAATCACCATATTGTACATATTGCAGTAATTATATTTTATACATAACACATGTGTTTGTTTATCGAATGGATTACACAGGTCATATGTCACATGGAAGGTGGGTGACATATTTGAATGCATTATTTCTGTCACATCCTCTATATTACAATAACATGGCATGTTAATAGGGTTGTGTACACTTATCATATCCACTGTAAGCTTACAAGACTGGTAGTGTAACAGGAATTGTGAGACCATACATTCACTGCTCATTTGGAGATCTGACACTCACATATATGTCATTAATCAGTGATGTCACTCCTCAGATAATCCCACTTATGTAACAGAGAAACACAGGGATTATGAGAAATAGAGCAAACATATGAGACAGACCTCTATACATCCTGTGAGGATATGTACAGTTGTGAGATATGTTCTGTAGTACTTGCCACTGTGCTTTACAGGTGAAAAGCAATGATGTGTACATGGGTGCAGTCTGTGCTGGGGAACGGCCATCACATACTAACACTAATCACGTATCCCAGAACTCTATATTGTCAGTTACATGTAGTAAAACTGGCTGCGATGCATGTTGTTGAGGGTCATGTGTCATGCATGTCTTCATGTGGGTAATGTGTGGTCTATGTAACAGATTTGTGCCACCTCACCTGTAAGTGTGTGTGTGTGTGTGTGTGTGTGTGTGTGTGTGTGTGTGTGTGTGTGTGTGTGTGTGTGTGTGTGTGTGTGTGTGTGTGTGTGTGTGTGTGTGTGTGTGTGTGTGTGTACCAGCCAACATCAAAGTGCAGGTATTAATGTGCATATGTTGTCTTCCCCTCACAGGTGGCGATGGGGTTTGGGTTTCCCACCTTTTGGAAAAAGATGTCATTATCTCTGCAGACTCTGACAATGATGATAGGAATAGTGAGGTATAGGTGGAGTTGTCAGGGGCTAAATCTGTGTCATTAGTTGGCATCCCACTCTTGTGCACACCATCACTGCACACAGTGACAATGCCCACATATACCCTGTCACCACTGGCCACAGATGATGGACAGTTGGCAGGTGGTGGCATCAAACAGGCTAGTGTGGAGATGATGGCATGGGTGAGTGTAGACACTGCCCATAGCCAGAGTGCAGGCAAGATCCCACACAGGCGGATGGACAGCGGTGCTGGCAGGAGGAATTCAGCTCATTGGGCCACTGTTGCACGTGTCACAGAAGGAGACACTAGATGCATGCTCCAGGCTGTCATGGATGCACAGACACATAATGAACACCACAACACACAAATACTCAGGGTGGTGGATGCAACTCTCCCTGATGTACATGGTGGCATACATGACCTTGTTGGGTCCACACATCAAAACACTGAGGTCATTAATAGACGGTGAGGTGAGACCTTGGCAATCCCTGACTATAGCATGTCTATGCTAGAGCATCTGATGAGAGATGGCCATTGGCCACGTAGATGTAGGTCATCACCAACAACAGCTGAGAGTGTATGGGAGCTGTGCACCTTCCCACTTCCTTAGTGGCAGTGACACCAGCACTACAAAAGGGAGATTGCCATCCATATCACACCAGAGCAGGCCATGGCCACATGGTCCTGTCCAGTCCTGTCAGGGGCAAAGATCCAGTGGACAGCCGTCACCATCAGGAAGGAGTACTGCATCTAACCTTGGGTGTGGTGGTGCCAGTGATACCCCTGGCAGACCAGTTCTCATGTCTGTGTCCAGAAATGGTGACTTGGACACCCTGGCATGTACAACCCACAGCTGTCCAACATACCCCTGTGTAGGGCTGCAACATCGTGTGACTATGTGCATGTACACACACACACACACACACACACACACACACACACACACACACACACACACACACACATCTGTATCACAGGCAGGTCATCTCCAGACACACACAACACCACTGCATAGCCCATCTATTAAATACCCCTCCAAACACACACACACACATGATATCAACTGTATGGCCAAGCCTAGGCCTCTGGCAAACCCACACAACACCATGTGCACATAATGGTACCTGTGCCACATCCCTGTCATCCATACCATTGATGCAGGGACATGCTAATATGGGTCTGATGCACAGGGTGAATATAGTACAGTGTAGGTATGTAATCCTATGTAAGGTGCTGTCTGCTTGCATTTCTTATGGGTACACAGACAGGTGTATGTATCTTATTAGCCAGGATACATTATTGCTGTTAGTACCACTGACTGAATGTAGTCTGACATAATGTATTCTGTTTGCGTCCCATGTGTCTGTGTGTCTGCAAGCTGTGACCCTGCAGACATTCCCAAGAGGGAGTATGACAGACTGGAAATACACTGACCGTGCCATAGGGAAGGTACAGCTTCATATGTACATGTACCAGGTGTATATGCATGCCACAGTGTGTGACGGACACTGTTGTCAGACAGTGTCACCTTGCATACATACCCCTTGTCACAGACAGTTAGCCCTCAGACATGTCAGCTGAGTGTTGTGTACTACCTCAGGCTCAAACATCCATAACAGGTTATTGCAGTACTGTCAGCAGATCAATCACAAGTTTAGCCATTACATTAACTGCAACAGATTCACCAGTCAACACCTGTTGGCCCAGCCATGTCTTTCACATACACTCAACCCTGGTACAGTTGATGAGGGCATGCATGATACTGTGTATGATAGGTCTGTGGTGTGTATCCCTGAGTCCACCAGGTGGAACAGTGAGATAAAATGGTATATCCTTGCAATACACACAGTAAGGATGGACACACGGGGTGTGCACACAATATCATCAACACAGCTGACAATACACAAATTAGTAAACCTACATTTCCACCATTATGTACTGTACTACTACATGCACATTACATGCCCCACATGTATTATAAGCATGTGACATATCACACTATCTCCTACAATGTGTAATGTTCTGAATGCCTACATGGATGGTGAGATGACCCACCACACATAGGATGTGGAGTCATGTATTGTTCCTATAGGCCGGCCTGGACAAGTGATAGTGTAGCAGATGTTGTATCAGCATGATGTTTCAGGCAGGTATGATGCATGATGCTGATATGTGTGTCACTACCCTCACTGTGGTCAGTTAGGCAACAATATCACATACATGGGCATTGTTAAGGGACACAGACAACATACAGTTTGCCAAAATAATAGAATAAAATAAAAGGTCTACTCATGTTTCCTGCCTTCCCTTTAACTAGTCTAGTCCACATAGAGCTTTGCTTTAACTGGGCCTATTTGTAAGCCTCTGAGCAGTGCCAAAAGGTCTGCTGTTCAATTGTTCCCTTACATCTGCTAGTTCTCTCCTCTGTTGCACTTTTACTAGTTTATTACTCTAGCATTTTACCAAACTTCTTGTAGCAATTATTGCAGCACACAAAAGTGCTAGCAGCACTAAACGTTCTACAAAGAAACAGCTCAAGTGCTTATTATTTATGCCCACCCCTCCAGGCATGGGTAAAGGTCATTTCCCCTGTGCTTTCTCCTATTAACCTGGTGAATTGGGCATCCTGTAGCAATGTAGCAACTGCCTCATGTACAGTGATAACCCTCTCCTCTTACCTCCCAACACTCAGACTTGTGAGAGATGTACTTATATATGCAAATTGGAAGCCACACACTTCCCAGCCAAGACCAGAATAGCTGGTCAAGAGGAGGTCAACACATGCACTACACCACATGGAACACGTAGCCCTCCAAAACACACACCAGCATTTCCTACACATAACAACACACACCACACACCCACCTTCAAAGAGGTTCTCATTATAAATCTACCCAAACAGCAGAGGCCTCCAACGGAGAAATGCAGTCGACCACCACAACTCAACACCAATCACGATGCACATAACTTTTCTAAATAGTGTGCCACTCAACCAAATACCCTAAGGCAAAACAGCATGAACAACACACTAGTCATATGTGACTCAATAGTGAGGCACACTGATGTCCCACTCACTAGGTTGAATAAGGAGAACGTAACAGTCAGCTACCTGTCAGGTGCCAGGATCTGCCACATAACACATGCAATTAGGTCCCTCAAGAACAGGTACAAATATGACTATGTCATTATGCATGTGGGTGTGAATGACCTGAGATATCCCTCCCTGGACTACATGAAGAAAGACATGGAGGTGCTCATGGATTATGAAGCCCAGCCGGGTATGACCCTAGGGCTGAGCAGCATCCTACCATCATCCAGAATTATACCACAGTACAAGCAGAAAATGATTGACTTCAACAATTGGCTATGTTTCTGGTATCATTCCAAGGGGGGTCCAGTGTCTGTCTGCCTGGAATAACATGATTGACAGACCTTGATGCTTTTCCAGGGATGGCCTGCATCTGTCACCCTGGCCTTCTGGATACTGGCCAAGGCTCTTGCCACCCATACAGTGCCTTGTTTAGGCTGTGTACCAAAGACCAAATTACCACCATAACAGCTACAAACAACTGCAATCTGAGGGTCATGCTGCTCAATGCTAGAAGTGTAACTCTCAAAATGCACTCACTTGAAGCACTCCTTAAAATGTCAAACATCAACATTAGTGTTGTAACAGAGACCTAGTTCAAAGTAGCAGAAAGCACCCCTGCACTACCAGGCTATACCTAATTCCACACCTTTTGGTAGCCCAGCATAATGCATCAAAGATAAGGCAGGTGCAGCTAACAATGGGTAATACAGCAATTCAGGTCATAGACTGCTATAGGTCCCCGACCATATCCCAAGACTCACAGTCCTTGTTCCTAAGCACCCAGGAGAATATTAGGGTCCAACCTAACACTCTCAAACTGGGTGACTACAACTACTCCCTCCATTAACAGGGAAAACTACTCATGTACCAGTACACTTGCCGAATGTTTCCTGGAATTCATTAATTACAATGCCCTGGACCAGCTCATTCATACCCCAACTACAGGTGGCAACATCCTTGAACTGGTCATTACTAACATGGGAAAATGTTGCTCTACACCAGTAGTCAAATCCTCCCTGGTTAGATCCAACCACAAGCTAATCACCTTGGGAATCCACATTCCTCCCACCCCCAACCCTGCAAAGGTAACCACCATGACAAACATCTACAGAGCTAACCTTGGGCTCCTTAAAAAAGAGGTGGCTAACTTCATGGCACCCATGCAAATGGAGAATAGTTGCATGACCACCAAATCATACACCAATGCACTGTACAAACACATACACATATGCATGGATCTCGCCATACCCAACAGAACCAAGACGCTGCCCTCCAAAACAGGAAGTAAATCTGGTGGTCCTCTGCTATACACAAACTTGACAACAGAACAAATAAACTGATGCGGAATAAGGTGAAGTCCCAAGACTGGAACAACTCCCTTATTGGCCTTAACAAAAGGTTGAGTCCACTCATCAAATCCTCTAAAGCTAGCTATGAAAACAGAATTGCAGCAGATAGTAAAGACAACCACAAGGCCTTCTATAGTTATGTATATAATCTCCACACCAATACCCAGATGTGCTCTGAGCTACTGCACAATGGTACCTCCTATACCGAGACAACAGATATTGATAATATATTGTCTGACAGATGCAGTGCCAACCTTACCCCTCTCTCCCCCACCAAAGGACCAATCACAATACCAGTAGATTGCCAGACATCCAGTATTACTGCTGCACAGGTTAAAATAGCACTGTCCAAGGCCAAGAATACATCTTCTATGGGACCTGACAATATCACTGCCTGTGTTCTACATGAACTACAGAGTGACCTGGTACCACACCTATGTGCCCTGTTCAATCACAGCTTCACCTCAGGCTTTGTCACTACCAAATGGCACACTGCTACAATCATCCCTCTCCACAAAGGAGGAGCGACTACAGACCCTGGGAACTAACACCCCATTAGCCTGATGAGTCTGATATGCAAAGCTATGGAACACATCCTCATGGACCTAATAAACAAGGATATAGGGAATCTTCAAACTCTAGAGCCCACACAGTTTGGTTTTGTGATGGGTAGATCATGCCTGCTCAACCTGGTCAACTTCTTTGAGTCAGTCACCAGAGCTGTGGATGATGACAAGGTAGTCAAACAACCTACCTTTATCTGGCCAAGCCCTTTGATACCATTCCCAGGTCTGGAATCATAGAAAACTCACTAAGGTAGGCATCAACCCTTATATCACTAGGTGGATTGCAAACCAGCTCAGAGATATAACCCACTGTGTGAAAGTAGCTGACTCCAAGTCAGACTGCTGACCAGTCATGAGTGGTGTCCCACAATGTTCAGTCCTGGGTCCTCTCCTGTTTCTTATCTACTTCTCTGAAGTCCAGGCCATCACAAAGGTACTCTGGTTGATAAAGTTCACAGACAATTGCATGTTGGGAGCTATTATTAACTACCCAAGTGATGTTGACATCCAGCAGAAAAGTCTCACTGAGACCAACGTATGCTGTCAGAAGCATGGCCTGAAGCTCATTGGCCAAATATGTGTCAGCATCCCCTTTCGGAAAAACTCAGTTCCTATAAATTACCACATCAATGGTAGTCCATTGAACACAGAATGCATTATAAGAGATCTGTGAACACAGGTTGACAGCAACCTCTCTTTTGACCACCACCTTGCCACTGTGGTCCAACAGTCCTTCTATGTAGCACATCTGATTACTAATGGTTTTGCATCCAGGAACTAAGGGTTCATTGTCTCCCTGTACTCTTCCCTCATTAAGCCAATCATCAAGTACAATGCCCATTTGGCATGTACCTCAATGTACACCTGCAACAACTGGAGAGGCCACAAACTTATCTCATAAAGATGATCCTAGGCCTTAAAATGTTGTCCTATATGGACAGACTCAAAACACTCCAACTATTCTCTGTCTCATATAGATGACCTCTGCTTGACTTACAATGTCATATCTGACCCAGCTCTGTTAGAAATGTTACATCCAATGATATCCCAATCCCTCCGCACCACATGCTCCAGAGACCTTAACCTCATTACCACAATCAACAGAACATGCCAGAGCGATGGGTTCATAATCCAGAACATGACCATTCTATGGATTAGACTTCCCATACATGTCAAAAAAAGCATCTCACTGGCCCTCTTCAAGAGAAATCTTGATGAATGGATGGGAAATAGACAATTCTCCCTGGGGATCACTCCAGTGGCTCTACTCCAGAGAGGCACTAGGAAATAATGTCAGGTGGCACAATGCCAGGGTAATCCTCTGGCTAGGCTTGTAAAGCCTCCATGGCCATTAGCCTAGTACACACCTATGAACCTAAATGTCTGTATATTCCATACACATCTGTGCAGAGGACTGGAGTGGCCTGTATAATAGTTTAGCATGCTGCATGTGAGGCAGATGCCATTACCATGTTATATAAAGTAATGCCATTGGGAGGTGGTAAACAATCATGGATGGTACACCAATCAAAATACTATCAGCCAAACAGGATATGATCTTTGCTGAAAGAGACACATACACACACACACACACACACACACACACACACACACACACACACACACACACACACACACACACACACACACACACACACAGTTGCCAGTATTGAAATAAGAACCCCTAGCTATCTAGTTATGTCTACTATAGTGTTATGCACTCATAAGATGCACCACAGAGCTTATATGATTTCCCTTAGTCTCAAGGTACTTCAAGGGTGAATGACATCAGCTGGCGTAGTAAAGTAAGGTGATGGGACATTTACCGGGTGGTACACAAATCAAAATGGTATAACCCATACAGTATATGATTTGTACACTCACACACAAACAGTTGGCAGTACTGAGATTAAAACCCCTACTTACCTAGTTATTTATACTACAGTGTTACACATTTATCAGATGCAACACAGGGCTTACATGAGGACTTTTAGTCCCAAGGTACTTCTAACATGAATGGCATCAGCAGGCCAAGTAAAGTAGGGCTTATAGGTTTATAGGTTCATAGGCTAATGGCCCTGGAGCCTGTACAAGCCTAGCCATAGGATTACCCTGGCATCGTGCCACCTAACCTTAGTTCCAAGTGCCTCTGTTGAGTAGAGCCACTGGACCGATCCCTGGGGTGAATTCCCTATTTCCCATCCACTCATCAAGATTTCTCTTGAAGAGGGCCACTGAGGTGCTCTGCTTGACATGTATGGGAAGTCTATTCCATATCATGGGCAGTCTCTGGGTTATGAACCTGTCCCTCCAGCATGTTCTGTTGATTGTGGTAATGAGGTTGAGGTCTCTGGAGCATGTGGTGAGGAGGTATTGGGATTTCTTTAGATGTAGCATTTCTAACAGATCTGGGTCAGGCATGGCTTTGTAAGTCAGGCAGAGATCGCCTCTAAGTAGGTGATATGGACAGAGAATAGTTGGAGTTTTTTGAGTCTGTCCATATAGGAGAAGTGTTTAAGGCCTAGGATCCTCTTTGTGAGGTACTTTTGTGGCCTCTCCAGTTGTTGCAGGTGTCTAGTGAGGTACATGCCAAATGACTGTCCTAATGAGGGAAGAGTAGAGGGAGACAATTACCTCTTTCTTCCTTGATGCAAAACCCTTAGTAATGAGATGTGGCGCAAAGAAGGACTTTCTGACCACAGTGGCAACGTGGTGGTCAAAAGAGAGCTTGCTGTCAGCCTGTGTTCCCAGATCTGTTATAACACCTTCTGTGTTTGGTGGACTACCATCGATGTTGTAATTCATGGGAAGTGGGTTTTTCCCAAAGGGGATCATGACACAATGTATGGCATTGAGCTTAAGGCCATGATTCTGACACCAGTCATTGGTCTCAGTGAGGCCTTTCTGTAGGATGTCAACATCACTTGTGGAGTTAATAATAGCACCCAACTTGCAATTGTCTGTGAACTGTGTCAGCTAAAGTCCCTTTGTGTTTGCCTGGACTTCAGAGAAGTAGCTACCAAACAGGAGAGGACACAGGACAAAACACTGTGGGACTCCACTCTTGACCAGTTGACAGATTGAGTTGGAGTCCACTACTTTCTCACTGTGGGTTCTATCTGTGAGCCAGTTTGCAACTCACCTAGTGATGTAGGGGTCGATGCCTAGCTTAGTGAGTTTGTCTATGATTCCTGAGTGGGGAATGGTATCAAAGGCCTTGGCCAGATCAAGGTAGGCTGTATGAACCACCTTGCCTTCATCCACAGCTCTGGTGACTGACTCAAAGAAGTCAACCACTTTGAGCAGGCATTATCTACCCTTCACGAAACCAAACTGTGTGTGATCCAGAGTTTGGAGGTTCCCTATATCCTTGCTTTTTACATCCATGATGATGCGTTCCATAGCTTTGCATATCAGGCTCGTCAGGCTAATGGGGCGGTAGTTCCTAGTGTCTGTAGTCACTCCTCCTTTGTGGAGATGGATGACCGTATCAGTGTGCCATTTGGTAGAGACAAATCCTGAGCTGAGGCTGTGATTGAACAGGGCACACAGCTGAGGTGCCAGTTCACTCTGTAGTTCATGTATAGCACAGCCAGGTATATTGTCAGGTCCCATAGAAGCTGTATTCTTGGCCTTTGACAGTACTGTTTTAAACTGTGCAGCAATAATACTGGGTGCCTGGCAATCTACTGGTATTGTGATTGGTCCTTGGGGGGAGGGCTAAAGTTGGCACTGAATCTGTTGGCCAGTATATTGGCGATATCTGTTGGCTCTCTATAGGAGGTACCATTGTGCAGTAGCTCAGAGCACATCTGGGTATTGCCGTGGAGATTCTTTACATAAGTATAGAAGCCCTTGTGATTGTCTTTACTATCTTCTGCAATTCTGTTTTCATAGCTGGCTTTAGAGGATTTGATGAGGGATCTCACCTTTCTGTTAAGGCTGATAAGGGGTGTTTTCCAGTCTCGGGGCTACAACTTATTCTGCATCAGTTTCCTCCTTCTGTTGCACAGTTTGTTTATGGCAGGGGACCACTAGATTGGCTTCCATTTTTTTTTGGAGGAGAGAGTCTTGGTTCTATTGGGTATGGCAAGATCCATGCATTTGTGTATGTGTTTGTACAGTGCATTGGTGTCTGATTTGGTGGTCATGCAACTATTCTCAATTTGCATAGGTGCCGTGAAGTTAGCCACCTCTGTTTTTAGGAGCTCAAAGTTAGCATTGGAGAAATGTTTCATGGTGGTTTCCCCTTGCAGGGGGAGGTGGGAGGGATATGGATTTCCAAGGTCATTATTTTGTGGTTGGATCTAACCATGGAGGAGTTGATTGTTGGTGTAGAGCAATGATCACCCATGTTAGCAATGACCAGGTCAAGGATATTTATTTATTTATTTTATTTATTTACATTTGTTGACCAGGCTAGTCTAGCTGGACACATGCCCATTTTCAGTAGAGGCCCGGGGAGAAAAGCTCCAAGCATAAGTAAATTACAAAATACAATAATTAAAAAATGACTAGATTCAAATACATTAGAGAGCAAAAATGCTTGGAAGAAAAAATAAAAATTGTTTCTATGAACAATAGTAAAGAGTCTTTGTGTCTGTTTAGATACAATCATGTACAGAGTCTTTGTGTAGGTTTAAGATACAATCAAGTACAAGTTTACACAATATTTTGAAATTATCATTCATTAAGTCAAAGAAGGAGGAAGGGAAAAGGTAGGAAAACACAAGGGCTAGTATAAAGTTAGCTTCTATTGATTAATGCTGCAGAGGGACCATAGCCCAGGAGGAAGGGGTATAGCAAGAAGAGAAATAAGAGGAAAAGTATGATTCAGTCAGTCTTAGAGCAGGGACAAAGCCAATGTATTTTTAGATCTTCTTTGAGATGTTTCTTGAAGAGTGGTGTAGATGAGAGAGATGTGAGTGTTCTAGGAAGCTTGTTCCAGATTCTGCCCACAACATTGGTAAAAAGTGAGTCCCCAGCTTTATTATTAGATTTAATATTGGAAATTAGTAGCTTATTAGCTGAGCATAGTTTTGTAAGATTTTTATATGGGGAGATCAGGTTAGAGAGGATAGGGGTATTATCTGGGTGATAAAGAATTTTTTGTGTGATCACAAGTTGATTATGTAGTAGTTGGTTTTGTAGTTCAGACCATCCGAGTTGTTTAAGGTTGAGACAGTGGTGGGTTCTAAAAGGGGAGCCAGTGGCAAATCTGACTATATTATTATAGCTAGTTTCAAGCTTGCTAAGATTATGTTTTGATAGATTGGTATATATGGCAGAAGCATAGAATAGGGTAGAAGTGAGATGAGTCCGGGCAATGGTGGTTCTAGCTAGCGGTGTGAGGAAGGATTTGATTCTATACAGGGAGCCTAGTTTTTTATTGACAGTTTTTATAGTATTGTTGATATGATCATCATAGCTGAGGTTATGATCTATGGTTATGCCCAGGAGATGTGTAGTAGTATCAGGGGAAATACTAGTTCCATTATTAGAGGTAATTGTGAAGTGAATCTGTGGTGACTTTTGGGTGGGAGCAAAAAGTAATAATTTTTTTTTTTTTATTTGATATTGTTACCTCTAGTGGGGTTAAGAATGAGCTGGTCCAGTGCATTGTAATTAACTAATTCCAGGTAATGTTGGGCAAGTGTATTGGCACATTATTTATTTATTATTTATTTATTCCAGTTTGGTGACCGGGGAGGTCCATTGGGCTTCAGAGCCCATTTTCAGTGGAGGCCCGGGGAGAAAAGCTCCACAATACAAAGTTACATTACATAGAGAATTACAAGAAAAATATTTGCATTGCAATCAACAGGTAGTATAACAATCAACAGGTAGTATTGCAGTCAAAACAGGTATCATTCAGTAAAGACAGCAAAACAATTAAAAATTTTCAAGAGAAAGACAGGCATACAGCATAATGGCTGGATGTTATTGTTTAGTTACATTTATAATCTAAGTATATGAGAGAAATTAGGAAGGTATGAAGGTTAGCCAGGAGAGAAGGAGGAGCAGAGCTTGGGAAGTATGAGTTGAAGAGTGCAGTTACATTTCCTGTGAAGAAACAGGTAAGAATGAAGTTGTTTTTGAAGGTGTGTGGATTGTCTCAGGTTCTCAGAGTAGAGGGCAGGGCATTCCATTGTTTGGCTAGGGAAAAGGAGAATAGAAGCTGACCAGCTGGGCGCTTGGGGTTTTGGATGATTATAAGGTTTTGGTGAGTAGATCTAAGGGGTCTAAGGGGGGCATTTGGTTGTAGGATATTAGATAATGCAGGGCAGCTAGTAAGTTTGAATAATAATTTGTGGGCTGCAATGATTTGAAGGAAGTCAAGCTGATTTGAGAGTTCAAGCCAATTTAAAGAGTGTAGGGAGGTGCAGTGATGGGAGGAGGATTTTGCCTTGGTAGTGAATCTGGAGATTTTGTTGTAGCACACTTCCAGTTTGAAGGTGAGTGTGGAAGATAGATTGGTAAGCAGGGGAGGGCCATACAAAAGAGAAGGGGGGAGATAGGTAGTGGCCAAAGTTTGTCTGGTGGAGGGAGTGAGGAAGTGGTTGTTTCTGTAGAGTAGGCCAAGTTTTATGTGGGTTTTCTTGATGTTAAGTTGGACGTGAGTATTGACTTTTAAGTGGTTGCCGATGGTGACCCCCAGGAGTTTGGCAGAGGGAATGACTTTGATAATGGAATTGTTAAGGCTGGTAATTTGAAGTGAGTTTTTATCAATGGGAGTGAATTTTGAGGGAATGAATAGAAGAATATTAGTTTTGTTAGCGTTTAGTGAGAGGTGGTTTTGGTGCATCCAGTTTTCAGTAGTTGAGAAGGCAGTTTGAGTTAGAGACTGAAGATCAAATAGGTTAGAGATGCAGCAGATCAAAGTGGAATCGTCTGCGTATTGGACAATTTTGGTATTGGGTATGGCTTTGTAGAAATCATTAATAAAGATGTTAAATAGCAAAGGGCCTAGTATGGAACCTTGAGGTACTCCTGTAGGGGTGGGGTGTAGCTTTCCCAGTTAATGGAGGGGTAGTTGAAGTCACCCAGTATGAGAGTTTATGGTTGGACCCTAACATTCTCCAGGGTGCTTAGGAATGTGGAGTGTGAGTACTGGGACATGTTTGGGGACCTATAGCAGGTTACAACCTGAATCTCTGTCTTACCCAATGTTAGCTGCATCTGAAGTATCTCAGATGCATTATGTTGGGCTACCAGTCTGTAGGTGTGCACATCCTTTATGAATATGGAAACACCACTGGCTTTGGACCATCGGTCCAAAAAGGTGTTGGGACATTTACATGGTGGTACATAAATCAAAATGGTATAACCCACACAGTATATGATTCTCACACTCACAAACAGTTGCTAGTACTGAGATTAGAACCCCTGCCTATCCAGTTTTTTTCTCCTACAGTGTTACACACTTATCAGATGTGCCACAAAGCTTACATGAAATGTATTACTCCCAAGGTACTTCTAAGGTAAATGACATCTGCAGGCCTAGTAAAGTAGGGTTAGTGGACAATTACAGAGTGGTACACAAATCAAAATGGTATAACCCACACAGTACATGATCCTCTCTCTTACGCGCACACACACACACACACACACACACACACACACACACACACACACACACACACACACACACGCACACACACATACACACACACACACTTACTTGCCGATATTGAGATTAGAACCCCTGCCTATCTAGTTGTGTATAGTAGAGTGTTATGCGTTTATCACACATGGTACTGAACTTATTGGGTTGACAACTGGCCAAAGGTGCTGATAACTACACAGCTGAGGTGAACTGTTACAGATGCCAGAAAGTCTGTCTTCAGTCTTTCCATTAGATCTTGCTCGTTGTTTCTTTCCTGCACTTCAAATAGCCTAATAGATTTGCACTTCAACAGGTTTATTTATCAGGTATTCTAGCACACCTGAGAACTATCAGCAGTCACCATTCCTCACAGAATTAGCTTCAGTACTTAGTTGTTATGATCACCCCTTCTGGCATGATTGAAGTGCAGTTTTCTGTGCTTTTGCCCATTAACCTGGTGCACTTGGACATTCTGCGGCACTGTTGAAACTCCCTCTTGTACACAGACAATCCTCTCCTCTAAACTCCCAGCACTCAGACTTGTGAGAGATACCCCTATATCGCCATATTGGAAGATATGCAATCTCCAGCGAAAACTGCACTAGCTGGTCAAGAGGAGAAGGGTCAACACCTGCAAAACACCACATAGACCACATAACCCCTGCAGAATATACAGTATCACAGCTCTGACATACAAACAATAACCACACACCCACCTTCACAGTGCCACTCAATAGACATTTACCTAAACAGTGGAGAACACCAAGACAGACACACACTCCACCACCACAACACAGCACAATCCTCAGGGCACATATCTCACCTACACAGTTTTCCCCTTAATCTAAGCCCCAAAGGCTAAACACCTTGCCTGATACAGTCACCAAAGATGACTCAATTGTGAAGCAGATGGATGTGCCACTCACTGGTTTGAACATGGAGAAGGTAACAGTCAGCTTTCTATCAGATGCCAGACTCCAGTACATAACACACCCAGTCAGGTCACTCCACATCAACTACAAGTATCACTCTGTCATTGTCCATGTGTGTGTGGATGACCTGAGATGCGCATTCATGGTCTATATGAAATGAGACATGGTTCAGCTATCAGATTATGTGGGCCAGGCAGGTATGGCAGCAGCCCTGAGCAGTATACTACTGTCACCCTGAATGATACCACAGTACAAACAACACACAATTGACTTTAACAATTGGATTATGTGTCTGGTTTCACTGTCATGGGAACCAGTATCTATCTTCTTGGAATGACAAGATCGACAGACTGACATAGCTTGAAACAGATGGCCTGCATCTGTCACCTGTGGATTTCCAGGTACTGGCTAAGTGTCTTGCCACCACTATAGTGGGTTTTTCAGTGGTGGCCCAGATCACATTGCCACCATAACAGCTACACATATATGCAAACATAAGGTCATGCTGCTCAACACCAGACATCTACATCTTGAGATGCAGCCACTCACAGCACTCCTCAAAATGGTGAACATTGCCATTTGTGCTGTAACAGAGACCTGTTTTACAGCAGCAGACAGCATCCCTGCACAACCAGCCTACAACTTATTCCACACCTGTCAGCCCCAAAACGTGGGCCACAGCTCCAAAGGGGGTAGTGTGTCCATACTGATAATGGATATGTATACATCCAGAGTACTATTCCAGTATAATGCATCTGACATATTTCAGGTGCAACTGACATTGGGTGGTAGTGCAATCCAGGTCTTAGCCTGCTATAGGTCCACATCCATGTCCCTAGACTCTCAAGTCACATTCCTCAACACCCTGGAATCTATCAAGGTCCAACCCAACACTCACATACTAGGGGAGTTCAACTACCCTTCCATCAAGTGGGAAAGATTCTCATGCACCAATACACTGGCCCAACACGTCCTGGAATACATCAGTTCCAATGCCCTGGAACAGCTCATACTGACACCCAGTAGAGGAAGCAGCATCCTTGACCTATGTTGATTACCAACATATGGAGCCATTGCATGACAACAGTAGTCAATTGCTACCTGGGAGGATCAAACATAGAGTAATCACCATGGTAATCCACATCTCAAGGGCTCATAAGAATAGAGGTGGCTAACTTCACAGCACCCATGCTAATGGAAAACACCTGCATGACTGCCAAATCATACACAAGTGCACTGTACAAACAAGTACATAAATGCATGGAACTAGCCATATCCAACAGAAGCCTGACACGCCGCTCTAAACACTGGAGGCCAATCAGGTGGTACCCTGCCTAATAAGGCAGGGTACCACCTGTCTCCCCCTAGAGGAACACTCAAAATGGCAGAGGAATATCAGCCACTTAGGTGTACTCCTTTCAGGTTACACCTGCATTGTTCACAGGTGAGAATTCAGAAACAGCTTCCATGGGACCCCAAATAATCACAGGCTGTGTGCTACAATATAGCATGTATTGCTTTATATAAAATGTTTTGCTGATTATTTTTAAGGGTATTTGAAGTGTAAGTATTAACAGGGTTAATGACATAATGAAATAATTATTTAATAGATTAACTGATGAGTATATAAAAAGAGGATGTGTTCATATGGTTATTTGTTCCACTGAAGGCGAATTGCCGAGGTACCAGGACGGATGTATTAAATGGACTAAAAGGACTTTCTCTTTCATCTCACCATTTGATTGCTTCCTTATTTGGTGTTTTTTGAATATTGCTGTGCTGTGCTCTCTTTGTCTTTTGTTGCAGAAAATTATAAAGTCTGAAACTTAAATCTCTGTCATTATTTTCTAACATCGATCTTTACTGATTTGCCACTACTTTGCCAGAAAAGCATAAGTTTGTCAGAATTAGACCAAACATATGAGGCAGACATCTGGACATTATGCAAAAATCTGTACAGTTGAGAGGTATGCCTATGTACCCATAAGGGGGGTGACATCAGCATGGCTGATAAAGTAGGCTAGTAACTTATCAAAATACTTTGTCATACAAATACATTTGCTGGATTTCAGAATAGAACCCCTCTCTACCTAGTTCTTTGTGCTACAGTGTTACACAATTATCACATGTGCTACAGAGCTTGCCAGCCTTACAACTTGCCAAAAGTGCTGATAAGGGGAATTACATCAGCAGAGTTGATAAAGTAGGCTTGTGGCTGTGAGACGTATCAAAATACTTATTCTTACACACACACACACACACACACACACACACACACACACACACACACACACACACACACACACACACACAAACACAATCATTTACCAGATCTGTAATGAGAACCCCTGTCTATCTATTGAGTTGTACCATAGTGTTACACACTTATTAAACACACTGCAGAGCTTACTGGACTGACAGCTGGCCAAAGGTAACAATAAGGGGAATGACATCAGCAGGACTGATATACTGGGTTACTGGGAAGTGTTGTGGGTGTGAATGGCCTACAACTGTTTCACCTATATAAAATCATTCTCACATACACAACTATCCCACACAGGTGCCAATATTGAGATTAGATCCCCTACCTATCTAGCAATTTGTAATATAGTGTTGTGCAGTTATTGCATGTGCTACAGAGCTTATAGGGGGTGATTGGTGTGCAATAGTACCTCTAAGGTGAATGACAGGAGCAGATGTTGTGAAATAGTGCACTGTGAAGTGTACTGAGTGGGAAGAGTCTCCTAATACTTGGACCTATGGAGACACACACTCACACAGGCAGATGACGTGATATTATAAACTTAACCGCAGTACTGTTTTACAATGTAGCTCACCTTTTATGCTAGCATGTACAACTGTTTATGACTGGTATGCCACTGTCCACAGAAGAACATCACTGTATGCCATTCAAGGTATCCATGTGTGTGACTCTCTCTGTCCCCACGTCTCTCTCTGTATCACTGTCTGACTCTCAGTTCCCCACATCCATGTGTGTGTATGCTTGACATATGTTATCTGTTGCCCATATATATATGCGTGTGTATCTGACACAACAGATGCAGATATATCACATATGGACCACCTACAGGTAGCTGAGGGTATTCCTGTATGATGTGTGTGTGTGAGGACAGTGGAGGTGTACATAGCTGTCTGTATGCACGGACAGATATACACAATACAGTCATATATTCTGATGTAGGTTCCAACATGTCCTGTGATTTTCTAAGTGTAGGACCATGTCCAGTGGTGACCTTCTATAGTTAGGGTGGGACTCCATTATAAAGATAGGTGTACTCCAGTCCAGGGTTTTGTGTGCTACAGCCATACCTCTCAGTAGTGCACAGCAGTTTCATCAGTGTACTTGTTTTGTTTAACAGACATTTTCTGACATATCCATAGTCTGTAACTGTAATATATTGTGGCATTACGTAGTGCCAGACATCCCAAGATCATCACAGTGCTTTACCAGAGGAATACTAGTTGTATGATGCATAGACCAATATTATGAGGGCACAGGGCAGCTATGCAAATTCTTCCCAATAAGGCCATTTTTGAGGTATAGCTACAGGCAGTGTAATAATGACACATAGCTGTGTAAATAGTCCAGGAAGCTGGTGATATACTGGCTGGGGATCTCCTGCTTGTGTGGTATCTTTCTAACCTGAGATGTCATATCCTTGTGTGTGCATACTTCTGACTTGTACATTTTTAGGCAGGTTGTCCAGGTGTTTGGCTAGAGGTTTTATCCTTTCTACATAAACGTGTTTTATAGCAAGTTAGTTACATATGATTGAAGTGTGATGTTACATAATAATACAGACATTACTTTCTCAGAATCTTCTTCTTTCAACTGCTCCCATCAGGGGTCACCACAGCAGATCAACTGTTTCCATTTCTTCCTGTCCTCTGCATCTTGCTCTGTCACACCAACCACCTGCATGTCCTCTCTCACCACATCCATAAACCTTATCTTAGGCCTTCCTCTTTTCCTGTTACCTGGCAGCTTCATCCTTAGCATCTTTTTCCCAATATACTCTGCATCCCTCCTCAGCACATGTCCAAACCAACGTAATCTTGCCTCTCTGGCTTTGTCTCCAAACCTTCCAACTTGGGCTGACCCTCTAACATACTTATTTCTAATCCTGTCCATCCTTGTCACACCCAGTGCAAATCTTAACATCTTCAACTCTGCCACGTCAAGCTCTGACTCCTGCCTTTTTGTCAATGCCACTGTCTCCAACCTATATACCATAGCTGGTCTCACTACCCTCTGGTAGACCTTCCCTTTCACTCTTACTCGTACTCGTCTGTCACAAATCACTCCTGACACTCTTCTCCACCCACTCCATCCTGCCTGTACTCTCTTCTTCACCTCTCTTCCACACTCAACATTACTCTGAACTGTTGATCCCAAGTAATTAAACTCATCCATCTTCGCCACCTCTACTCCCTGCATCCTCACCGTTGCTGTATCCTCCCTCTCATTCACACACATATATTCTGTCTTAGTCCTGCTGACCTTCATTCCTCTTCTTACTAGAGCATATCTCCACCTCTCCATGGTCTCCTCCACCTGTTCCCTACTCTCACTACAGATCACAATGTCATCTGCAATCATCATAGTCCATGGGAACTCCTGTCTGATCTCGTCTGTCAACCTGTCCATCACCATTACAAATAAGAAAGGGCTCAGAGCTGAACCTTGATGCAATCCCACCTCCACCTTAAACGCATCCATCACTCCCACCGCAGACCTCACCACTGTCATACTGCCCTCGTACATATCCTGTACCACTCTTACATACTTCTCTGACACTCCCGACTTCCTCATACAATACCACAACTTCTCTCTAGGCACCCTGTCATATGCTTTCCCTAAATCCACAAAGACACAATGCAACTCCTTCTGACATTCTCTGTACTTCTCCATCAATACTTTCTCAGAATACATTTCCTTAAAACCATTTCCGCTACTACAAACCCCTCACCCTAACAACGTTTTCAGTATGTAAAGGCAGTATTTACAACACATGCCTATCATTGTGCCTTTGTTCCACTTTTATTTCTGCCTTTGTCCTGACGTCTTACTGTCAGAGGTTGGGAGTTGTGGGTGTGGGTATAGTGTGCATTCAACTGAGCAAGCATGTCCATTCTTTGTAAAAGCATAGATAAGAAAACAGGATTATTGAGAATGACCACTGGTAACAGTACTACAAAGCACTTATATTCACAAAAGCCCTGGCACCTCTGCTACACATCCTTCAAGATGTCACTAATATGTTTAGTATATTCCACAAAGCACTGTGACATCCAGGTTTGTCAGTAGCAGAGCAGTGGGTGCCACTGACATGCATAACAGTTGGCACTGCAGTTATCTGAACATGGCCCTGTCAAAGGCAACACTATACCTAGCGCAGTACAAGACGGCTGCCAGGAAAAAATGTTTGCCAGATCCAAACAGTATTAACCACACATACACATAGCTCATTGATCCTTACATTTTGTGGACAGACAACACATTTTCATATGTATTGGTACAGCCCTTCCAATGTGTGCTATGCTACTATTTCCATGCATAAATATATGTTACTGCATTTGTGTGGGTATATGGGGGAGGGCACACCTGTCAACTGTACACATTTGCACAGACTGTGCTGATATTTTCTTTACATTTTGGTTCCATTTACCATAGTATAATGCCCTGTCTTGGAGAGTGGAGGCATATCAGTGCAGAGGCCAGGTCAGATGGTACTGGCATACATTTCAGTTTCAGACTTCTTACCCTTCATAACCTTTCTGCAACTGTGAGTCCTGCTGTGCAATGACTGTGTGAGTCTGTAGGGGGCTAATTTAACATTGCCACCATTTGTGTGCCTTTAGCAGACATTTATCTGTGGTTTTCTGCAGCTGACTTGCTCTGTGGATGTGAGAGGTAGTTATGGGGCTCCCACCCTGACATCCATGCCTGTGACCTATGATCCCCCCAGTTAGTTGTCCCCACACATATACTGCAGTGGGATTCGCCACCTTGGGTACTACTGCATAATGATTGGAGGCCAGATTTGGCCAGACATTTCCTGCTATCCCACATAACTGTCATTTGTGCTATCCCAGTAGGCCACCCCATTCCCTTGCATGCATGCAACATTACCATAGATATGCTAGCAGATCATACTATTCCATTCCTTTATTGTTAAGAAGACTGGCTTACCTTGTGCCTGCATCAGTTGTGGGGCCAGTGCTTGAGGGCCGCCTATGTTGGATGCACACAGTACACTGCCTATACACGGTAAGTTACAGGTAATGTGATGTGTGTGTCATCCATTTTACTGTGTGTGGTGAGTCAGAGAGAGGTGTCAATCCCTGGGGTCCCTACAGTGTCAGTGTGTGTACTATGAATTGCCTTTTTGTCAAGGTGTGAGCATACTGGGCACGCCTCCGTCTGCCTATTTGGGCAAGCTCAGGGGCCTCCTCTTGTGAGTCCATCTGTGCCTATGGGGACCTTAGCAATGGTGGTGGGCTGTGTGGCTCTTACCCATGCTGTTCCTGCTACAGCTGTTTCCACAGGATCATATTGTGTAGCATGGCACATACTATGAACATGTGTGCACATGTGGCTCAAGAGTAAAGCAAGGCTCCAACAGATATGTAAAGGCAGCAGAACTGTGACTTGAGCATCCCAAACACATGCTCTATAATGACCCTGGTTTGTGCGTGTGCCCCATTATGGCATTCTTGTGTGGGTGTGTGTGCATTTCTGATGGGTGTCATCATTCGCAGCTCCAGTGCATAGCCGGCATCCCCCACCAGATGGCATTACAGAATGCCCCCACTGGCAAATGCCTGGTACAGCTGTGACAAATGCCAGATGTGGGAGTCGTGATAGCTTCCAGGACTGACAGCACACACATTCATGATAATGCCCTGGGCACTGCACACAACCTGTCAGTAGATGGAGGGAACCCCTTGCGGTTTACATAGACCCCACCCTGTTCACCGGGTGGTGCTTTGATGTAGATGTGCATGCAGTCTATGGCACCCAGTACCTCCGGGTATTGTGCTACATGGTGGAGGATACACATATTTCTGGTCCTCTCGTCATGGATGTTGGGGTATTAAATGTGCTCAACAGCATGCGTCAGCATGGCATCCAGGAAGTGGATGCAGATGCCTGTGAAACCCCCATGATGTACCCAGTAGGTCTTTGGAAAGTACCTGTAGCTAGAATTGTTAAGGCTACACATACCTTGGTATCCACTGGGATGGGTTCGACTCTGTTGGTTCTAGCTCTGAGTAGAGGCCGGCACACCTCAGTGATTTGCTGACGTATGTCTATGTCCACTCTGTAGCACTCTACTATCCCCAGCTTATGTAGCTCCTGGTAGGTTACCCTGGGTCTTTACATTGTTGTCTTCTTCCTTGGTCTGTGGCAGTTGTCAGCATTATCCTCCTCTTTGCCATCAGCCTCTAGCACATACTGCTGGATCAAAGCAATGGCAGTACCTAACATTTTTCAAGTTAACATTCTCCTGCAAGTATACACTAATGGTGCAGAGTTTGTGGGAAAAACCAGACTAAGGTGTTTCCATACTTTATATTGTTGTGCTGCTGATGCTGACTGTATGATTGGCTGACTATGATACATTCCACTTGCCACCTATATTACTCATGCCTTTGCTTTGGCCACTGTGAGTATTAGAGGCATTAGTGTTAATTTGTGCACGATTGCCTTTATTCTGCTGCTGCCCATTTTGTAATTAATTTTTACTTACATCTCCTCCCATTTACAGCTATGTGGCCACCTGTCAGCTGTATTATATTTGCATGGCCCATTCTGAGTTGCAAGACTCCCATAGTAGTGATTTCTACATCATCTCACTTTTATTTTGTGCTGTTGCCCTTTAATTTTTTTTACATGTCCTCCCATCTTCAGCTCTGCAGCCACCTGCCTGCTGTATTATATTTGCATGGCCCATTCCGACTTGCAAATATCCCATAGTAGTGATTTCTACTTCATTTCTCCTTTTTTTATGCTGTTGCCCCTTATTTTTTTTAATTTACATGTCCACCCATCTTCAGCTGCCACTTGCCAGCTGTATTATATTTGCATGTCCCATTCTGAGTTGCAAGACTCCCATAGTAGTGATTTCTATGTCAGTTCACCTTTATTTTGTGCTATTGCCCTTTAATTCTATTTTACATGTCCTCCCATCTTCAGCTCTGCAGCCACCTGCCAGCTGTATTATTGAGTGCTTTCATTGGCCCATTGTGGGTTGCAGACTCCCATATTGCTGATTTGTACAGCATTTCCCTTGTTCTGCTACTTCCTTTGCCTTTTCCTATATCCTTCCTCTTCCTGCCTGTAGCTAGTGTAAACATCAAGAAATGGCCCTCCCCTGGCAGTGAACATGCTCCTCAGTTCATGGAATAAGTGTAAACAGCCTCAAACATGCCCCCTCACTTAGTTGTGCTTAGTGAAGCTGAATCTAGCCAATAGAGCTTCAGTGTGCTTACAGAAAACATGACGCACCCCCTTTTCATGTTTCTTGCTCCTCCTGCCTACACAATCGTGTTAGAGCACCTACACGGTTAGGTGCAGTCTGACACTTAGAAAAAATCCTAACAAAGTTGTGATTCAGTATAAGTCTCCTCATTAACATACCCCACTGCCTTAAGCCCTAGTTATTGCATTAATCACGAGCCTTCCCCCTTAGCAACCACTGTTGCCTGTCTATGTACTTTCTGCATGCCATTGACTATAATGGCAATATGCAGAAAGTAGTAATAATGAAGTTCCTCCCCCCATTTCTACATTTTCTCCCCCTTCCCACTAGCGTACAACTTCCCCTGCCCACAATGGCTGAGTTTGGCCAACTAAAATAAAAGATTATATAGTTTTTTTAAATAGTTTTGCATGCCAATGGCCATATATTTGGCCATTGGCATGCATAACCTATTGAATACATGGTTTCTGGAGCAATGACATATCTCCATTGTGTAATTTGCAGAAATGTATTCGGTTATTTACAGTGTTCCAGCACGGAGACATGCTGCTTTGCTGGATCACTAAACCAGCTCATTTGCATGGTTTTCTCGAGCAAATTAGCTGATTAGCATCCAGCAGTGTAGGGCCGCTCATGCACATCAAAACAGCACATATCTGGATCAGAAAGCAGACATTTTCTGTGCAGGAGTGGCTACACTGTTCCTGCATGGAAAATTATGCTTTGTGTATCCTGGGGTATATCTATATCTATATCTATATCTATATCTATATCTATATCTATATCTATATCTATATCTATATCTATATATAGGTTCATAGGTTCATACTAGGCTATCTGCCCAAGGGCATTTTTATAAGCCTAGCCCATAGTTATGTGGTTTTCGCCACCCCTTTAGTTTGAATAAAAACTATGCCTATCATTTTGCTGTGCCTCTGTCAAGCAGTGACACTGAAGTAATCCCTGGGGTATATCTGCAATCTCCCATCCATTGGTCAAGATTCCTCTTGAACAAGGCCAGAGAGGTGCTCTGCCTCACATGTACCGGGATTTTGTTCCACAGCATAGGGAGTCTCTGGGTGATGAATCTGTCCCTCCAGCACGTTCTATTTATAACCGTGTCAAGGTTTAAGTCTCCCGCCCTTGTGGTTCTGAGGGATCTAGATTTTTGAGGTGAAGCATATTCATCAAATCTGGGTTTGACATGGCCTTATATGTCAGGCACAGGTCACCTCTGAGCAAGCGGTATGAGACTGAATAGAGCTGGAGTTCTTTCAGTCGGGCAGCATAAGACATATTTTTGAGACCCTTTATCCTTTTGGTGAGGAACTATTGGGGCCTTTCAAGTTGCAGCACGTGTCTGGTCAGATACATTCCGTACGGGCATTGTACTCAATCATAGGTCTAATGAGTGATGAGTACAGGGGGACGATGACCTCCCTTGATCTAGATGTGAATCCCTTCATGATCAGGTGGGTGATATAGAAGGTTTTCCTAACTACTTTAGCAACATGAGTGTCAAACGAAAGGCTACTGTCAACCTGGGTCCCCAGATCTCTGATGACTTTTTCTGTGCTCAGTGGATTGCTACCTATATGGTAGCTAGGGGTAACCTTGTTTTTCCCGAAGGGTATGACTATGCATTTTTTGGCGTTTAACTTCAGGCCATGGCTCTGGCACCAGTTATCTATATCTATATATATTTATATCTATATATATCTATATATATATATATATATATATATATATATATATATATATATATATATATATATAGATATAGATATATATTTTTATTATTTATTTTATTTATTTATTTTACATTTGTTGACTGGGATAGTCCGACTGGATACATGTCCATTTTCAGCAGAGGCCCGGGGAGAAAAGCTCCAACAGAGTTACAATGAACAAATTGTTACAAAAAATAGTATTTAAGATGAACAAAAATGAAGAAGAGAGAAAAAAGAAAAAAACAAATTACATACTATTATAAAACTACCATGCTCTAACAAATGCAGAATGCTACTATTCATTACATTATACATTAATAACATGCTGGCAGAGTCATTAGGACGTAATATAGCTTAGAGTTTGGCAACATACATAGTTCTTTTAACCCTTGCTAGGTTGTTCTTTTTGGGAATGGATAATACGAAGAACTAGTATGGGCTTGGTTTTGGTTTTAGTTTACGGCAAGGAGCTAGTCTGGGTTTGTGCAAGGACAAAGCCAATGTGACTTAAAGTGGAGTTTTAGACTCTTTTTGAATTGAACTAGTGAAGTTATAAGCATGAGGTTGTTGGGGAGGGAGTTCCATATTTTTCCAGTGGTATTGGCAAACAGTGCGTCACCACCTAGGTTGTAAGATTTAGTTGTTTGGACAAGGATTCTATTTGCTGAGCGAAGGCAACTTAGAGTAGAGTAAGGAGTCATTAAATATTTTAGAGCAGGGGTATTCTCAGGTTGTTTAAGGATTTTGAATGCCTCTATGAGTTGGTACTGCTGGAGAAGGTATGGGAATTCTATCCATCCAAGTTTTTTCAGGTTGATACAATGGTGCGTTCTGTAGGGTAAGCCAGTTACGAATCTGGCAATATGATTGTAACAAGATGAGAGCTTGTTTAGGTCAGATTTGTTAAGGTTAGTAAGCACAGGAGAGGCATATAGTAGGGTAGAGAGAAGGTGTGAGCGGGCTGTGGCTGCCCTGGCAGTTGGAGTAAGGAAGGTTTTTATCCTGTATAAGGTCCCAAGTTTCTTGTTTACTGATTTAATGGTTTAGTTGATATGCATGTCAAATCTGAGTTTATTGTCAATGTTAACTCCTAGTAGCTTTGCATAGGTGTCAGGAGAGATAATGGTCCCATTATTGGATTGTATAGTAAAGTATGCGGTAGGTGATTTATTAGTTGGGTAGAAGAGAAGTAGTTTGGTTTTATTTGGATTTAAGATCAGGTGATGGTTGGCGAGCCAGTTTTCGACTGTTGTAAAACTGTGCTGGGTTGTAGTTAGTAAATTTTCTAGAGAGGCATTGGAACATATTAGAGTTGAGTCATCTGCATACTGAATACAGGTGGCTTCGGGGATGACTGGAGGTCGTTTATAAAGACTGAAAAGAGAAGAGGTCCTAATATGGAGCCTTGGGGAACTCCTATGGTATTTGGTAGCATGCAAGAGAGCTTGTTCTGCCACAGTACTGCTTGTTGTCTCCCAGTGAGGTAGGCTTGAAACCAGTCAAGAGCTGGAATATCTAGATGCAGGGTTTCTAGAGTATGAAGAAGTAACTGGTGGTTTACCATATCGAAGGCTTTCGACAGGTCCAGGGAGAGAGCAGAGGATATTTTTTTGTTATTCCGGTTAAGGTTTATTTTTTCAGTAAAAGAGAGGAGGGCAGTTGTTGTACTGTGATGGGGTCTGAATCCATGTTGAGAGTCTGTTAGTAGTTTATTCTGGGTGAGATAGAGCATTAGTTGGTTGTGCACACACTTTTCCATAATTTTGGCAAGTGGTGATAGTATGGCTATTGGTCTATAGTTAGATAGTTCTGTGGATGTACCACCTTTATGGAGTGGTATAACATAGGATATTTTCCATATTGAGGGGATTGTGGCTTCGGTTATGGTTCTGTTAATTAAAATCGAGATAGGGTAGGCTATGACATCTGCAGCTATTTGCAGATATTCAGCTGGGAGAAGATCGGCAGAAAGGGTGGTTGGCTTTAGCTTTTTCAAAATGGATCTGATAAAGGATGTGGACACAGGTTGGAGGTTAAAAGAGAGTAGCGAGTCGGGTGTAGCATTTTTTGATGTGGAGGGAGGAGATAGTTGGTTAGCTAAGGACTGAATGGTTTCGGTGAAGAAAGTGTTGAAGGAATTTGCTACTTCTTCTTGGATCTTGTCAGATAATGTTCCTGGGGTAGGAGTGGTGGATTTGCCTGGTTGGAGAAGTTTATTTAAGCCTGCCCAGTACTTTTGAGGGTTATTTTAGTGTTTATGTTGCAGATGGTAAAAGTAGTTTTTCTTGTCTAGTGTGATGGCGTTTTTAGTCTCATTTCTTAGTTGTTGGAATTTAATGCGATCTAGGGGTAACTTGGTAGTACGCCATTTATCCCATGCTTTATCTCTAGTTGTTATTTTAGATTTGGATTCTGTTGTTAGCCAGGGTGCTAGTTGAGTTTTAATTCTGGGTGACCATTTTGGAGCATGAGAGTCAAGTATGGTAAGGAATATATTATTAAAGAATGACACTGCTTCATCAAGGGGAAGGTACTTTAGTTTTGACCAGTTACAGGATTTGAGTTCTAAATGAAATTTTGTTGGGTCAAAGGTTTTCTTGGTTCTGATGGTCATATAGATAGGCAAGCTTGTGCAGATGGTTTTGTCTTTCATAATGTATGTGATCAGGTGATCACTAAGATCATTGGGGAGACTCCCAGACATATAGTTCTGGGGGTGTCTGTTGGTGAGTATCCAGTCAAGTATACTCTCTTTTTGGTTAGAATTTCCTAGTCTGGTGGTAAAGGATATGATCTGAGAGAATCCATGTAGGTTAATAGAGATGGGGTTGGACTGTGTGGAACATTGGTTCCAGTCAATATTAACATCGCCCAGGACAATAGTTTCTTGAGGGTAGTTGTTAGCTATCCAATGTAGAATGATCTCGAGTGTTTCTAAATTATTCTCAGGGGGGGTGTAGATAACAATTAGATTTATGCTTTTTTGATTGTTTAGTAGAAGTTTTAGAGCTAGTATTTCAGCATTGGAGACCTGGGGTGGTTGTTTGGGATTAGTTATGATGTTAAGTGTGCTATTATATAAGACAGCTATCCCACCTCCCCTTTTCTTTATGCGATCAACCCTAAGTATATTGAATCCGGGTGGCAAGATCTCATTATCTTTGGTTGATGGCCTAAGCCAGGTTTCAGATAGAAACATTATGTCAGGGAGGTAGGTAGCTAGCACAGCATGCAGGTTTTGTACCTTGTTGTTTAGGCTTCTTATGTTTAAGTGGCAAATTAGAAGGGAGTTAACCAGTCTGTGGGAGAGTGGAGGGCTAGTAGAGTTTGGAGTTGAGGTTGGGCCTGGATTAGGATGAATGTCTCCATCTTTGGTTATGTTTTTTCTTAGATAAGCTAGTAGTCTTAGGACTTTAAATAATAGTTTTAGACCATATTTAGATTTTGGGGTTGTTTGGAACGGTTTATTGAGAAACAGGTTGTTAGAATTTGTTGTTTTTGGGGTTGTATAGTAGTGGGAAACTTCAGCAAAAGGTGGAGGTGAGGGGGTACTGGTTTGAAGTTTTGGATAGGAGAAACCTAAGAATGGTAGATGTTCATAGCTAGTAAGGAAGTATGGTAGAATTATGAGTGGTAAGATAAGGGGAAGGATTTTACAATTTGGTTTTGACATGGTGTATGGAATGGTATTTTTCGTCTATGGATGGGGGTGAAATACTTTAGAGGAGTGGTAGTGATTAATCTTTAAAGTGGTGGGAGGGGGAGGGAGATGATAGAGAGGAAGTTATGTAGGTTGGAAAGGATGTGGGGGTGTGGCTTGGTGGCTATAAATGTGGAGGTAGTGGGGGCGGGTGGGATAAGGGGGCAGGGTGGGGCGCGTAGCGAGCCCGAGCGCAGCGGAGCGGGGCTAAACCTGCCTCAGACTTTTCAGGGCCTGTGAGCAGAGTAAGTAAACTTTAATCAAGTACAGGCTACAATTTCTACTGTTTATTATACTGGAAGTGGATTTATTTGGTAACTAAGGGGTTTACTGCTGTGTTTTTGAACCCAGTATATGGCTTTGACTGAAATAAGTAAGGGTGTTTTTTTGCTTAAATACAGGACATATTAACCTTGGGCGAGTGTTTGGTGGTGGTGGGCTATAGTGTTGACCTTGTCTGTGCGTTCACACCTGGTGAGGCGACCTTCCCTTAAAGTAGAATTTCTAGTTTGTAGCCAAGTACGGAAGTACTGGACAGTACCTGAGTGGAGATACAATGCAGTAACACAGTTTATTTAATAGGGCTGGTATCACATTGAATACAGTTTAAATTTGTCATGCAGTCAAGTAGCAATCAGGTTACAAGTTATTATATCAAATGAGCGTGTTTAAATAGTTTGCTCAATAGCAGCTAGGACATAATAGCTGTGTCATACTTAATCCAGTAGTGAATCTATGCAACTTTAGGCACGTCGGCAGAAAAGTTTGTTAAACACAATGAAATTTTAGCCCACAGTTAGCGATAAACACAGTAACTTAATTATACAGACAACATCTGCTGAGCCTTCTTGAAATAAGCATTTTAGGTATATTTCCTTGTTCAAACATGCCCTTATAACAGTTAAGCCAGTTTAAGATATACAGACTCTAGCGACTAGTCAATTAGGTATTCACAGGAAAATTTACTCAGTTGCTGTTAAAATGCAAGCTTAAAGTAGACAAATGTGTTTACGTTTCCCAGAGAACCTAACGCTTTACATAGGTTTCAGTTTCAGCGTTCCTATGACACGCTGCTGCCTGGAGAAAAACCACATGCGATATACAAGTTTACTGCATTTACGTTGTTTAAGATCAAATACTCTAGCAGGTAATCACTAGTATAGACTCCTCTAGCAGACGCAAAAAGATATTAACACAAATATGATCTCCTCTAGTAGTCGCTATGAGATATATGCAAACATAGTCATGTAGACCAACAACATTCAGTCGCTAAGAGATATTTACACAAATATGAACTCCTTTAGCAGTCGCTAAGAGATATTTACAAAAATAGTCATGTAGACCAACAACAAATTACGTACCCTGTTTTTCAGAGGCCGACTAGGTTCAGGAGCCAGCAGCATTTGAAAAAAGGCAGAAAACTACAGGGATAAGTAAATTCGCTTATGTCAGAGGGGGGAGGGAGGAGTTACAAGCAGGACATTCTCAGGTGGATATCCAGAATTAAACCACCTTTATAAACCTGCCTCAGACTTTTCAGGGCCTGTGAGCAGGTTTAATGCATTTTACGTCTGATGAAGCGAGCTGTGTACTCGTGAAAGCGCTTACATTGTCCTTGTTTTACTTTTTGCTATTAAATACAGTCTGAATTTACTTATTGGACTTCTGTGGACTTTATACCATGAATATATTGGTATCCTACGCTGCCTCTGCTTACTGTTTTTAATATATCTTTTTGGGTCGTTGTTGGTTTACTATATATATATATATATATATATATATATATATATATATATCAGTATTGATATATCTAACAACACCAATTATATATATTTATATATATATATATATATATATATATATATATATATATATATATAAAAGAGAGCGAGAGACACCAACAGGTGCCGACTGCAAACGTAGATTGTGTATAAAAGTTATGTAGTAGACAGAAATAAGTAAAGTGGCAAAGAACACTTCCCCATTAGCTCAGTCTGATGAGGGCTAGGTCTATAGCTCCCATTTGCACACACACCATGGTTCAAATCCAGGGACTGATACTAACATGTTGTTCCAGTTCCACAGTTGTAAACCTAAATATTTGTAGAAACACTCATCTATTGTGAACAGATATTTTCATCACAGGGCTCACAAGTAAAGAAATATTTGCAGAAGCAGTATGATAGGTATGTCTGTGAAATGTAAACAAATGTACTGTTGAGCAGCCCAAGTCCTACAAATAGAAGCAGGATAGCCATCTGCAGTATGCAGTCTGGCCAATAAAAGCCTGTCAAGTGTCCATGGTTGCCAAGAAACCTGCACCCAAGTAACATCACAGAACAAGTATGCCGAATGCACACTTACAGAACAGCAAGACAGGGAACACATTGTCACTTGTACCACTAAGTATGACAGGTATGAGTCCCTCATGCCTATGTTCTTAGACTTGTCATACGTTGCCCCATTGTACTCCATGTCCACATATGTACAGGTGTGTATGTGCTGTAGTAGCTCCATGGTCCAGGCAGAAGTTAAGGGAGGGCAGATCTGTACACTATTAAACAGTAATGTATTGAGAAGTATCAGTGAATGCAGTTGTTAATGGAATAATGTACTCATCCCCCACCACTCATCTGCTCCAATATTATCAAAAAATGTAATATGGGTATGTTGTTACCACAACTTACTGTTGTAACCTTTGATTTTGTTTTGGTTATTCTATTTGAAACTGTGTGCATACTAACATACCTTGTTGAATAACCATTGTTGTTGGTCTGCTGCCCTAATTATAACTGGCATGTTTTTGCAATCTTGACTGCCATACCATTTCTGCATGTGTACTGTTTGCCATGCCATTGTTAAAATTCCATTGTTCTGGGTGAATTGGAACACCCATGCATGCTGTTTTGATTAATGTGGCAATGTTTTGTGCATGACCAACCAATACACCTTGTTGATTCCCACACCATAGCACATTTGGGAATGCCCATCCTGGTGGATCCGCCACTCCCTCAGAAGGAACCACTTGCAGGGGACAGGGCTCATCCACCCCTGGCACATGGGTGTAGTGAAGCACTTGTCACCCCGTGAGAGGTCCGTGGCCCGGTGCGCAGTGTCCCCCAGTCAGAACTAGGTGACCAACTGTGCCAGGTGGAGGGCAGACTGGCGCAGCTTGAGAGGCAGCCGGCCCTTCCAGCTCAACTCTCAGCATAGCACCCTTCGGGGATGTGATAGGGTAGTGGTGACTGCCATTGGGTGGGGAAATCAGGCACAGTACTGCCATCTAGGGGGCTCATGGGTATCTGATTCCCAACCACCCTTCCCATCCAAGATGTCTCCCCAGATGTGTCACACACCGCCCCTTTCTTCTGTCTTGTGTGTCTTGTCTGTCTGCAAATGCAACCTCTCCTATGAATTGCTCCTCCCCACACTTACCTACACTCCTTCCCCAACATCCCACTCACACCCAAAAAAAAAAGGCATCTTTCCCAAAAGAAAATTATGTCCCATATATAGCTCTGCTTTTCGCACACAGACATGGTCCTCTTACTCAATCTACCCCACTAGCTGCCTCTCATCTTGTTTTACCCCTTGCTTGCCCCATTATATAACTTCCCTGTCTGCCTTTTTTTATTTTCATTATTTCAAATTAGCATGGGTTCAAATGGACTTAAGCAAAGCTAAGCTGACGTAATGAATGTAAGTGTCGCTTAGCTTTGCTTAGCTCCACACAATGCATGCAAACCCGTGAAAACCCACTTATAACAGCTTAAAACTGCCCTAATCCCCCTGTCTCTATCAGCCACTGTTCTGCCTAGCAACAAAATAATAAGGCCTTGCAAGTCCTGAAGCCAGGACCCTGTACATCATAGCCACAAGTTACCACTAAACCATCTGACCTGTAAGATGTTGGGATGATTTCTCTAACATATCATGCAGAACAGTCAGTCTACCATAGGGAATGTATAATGTGGAAGCACTAAACATTGTAATGATACACACACACACACACACACACACACACACACACACACACACACACACACACACACACACACACACACACACACACACACACACACACACAAACACACACACACAAACACACACACACACATATAAATACTTATATATATATATATATATATATATATATATATATATATATATATATA
The DNA here is from genome assembly GCF_019279795.1 of Protopterus annectens. NCBI lineage: Eukaryota > Metazoa > Chordata > Ceratodontiformes > Protopteridae > Protopterus > Protopterus annectens. The sequence goes on from NC_056732.1 coordinate 1,220,494,321, forward strand.
TATATATATATATATATATATATACATATATATAAAGATATTTTATATAGAGGGTGCACAGAATGTCAAACAGTGATTATTTCTACAGTTGCCACCTTTTTAAACGGCCAGAGTTTGATTCTTTCCTACAAATGAGAATTATTGCATTACAGCATATACCCACACACAATGCAAAGGACATGACACCACACATTTTGCATACATATAAATTTTTATGTGTGTACTATTTCAGTTGTTTATGCCATTTCTTATAGCATTTAGGTGTTTGAAATACATAACAACTGATTAATGCAACTCTCAAGGAAAACATATGATACAGTAATCCACAAAAAATAAGATACTTTGCTGTCTATGCTAAAGCCTTCAAGTAGTACAACAGTAAAAAACATACTTGCCTTGAAGACAAGAATCAATCAACACTTAATTACAGATGTAGTTCAGCAGCCTCCAATTACAGTCTGTAGTCAACCCACTAGGGGGAAAAGTATCAATTGTCACAATGTAAATGCATCTGTTACATAACATTGCTTAACTTAAAATGGTAATATCACACTGACAAACAGAACTGTGTGCAAAACAGTAAGCTCTAGCCCACCATTATCCCAATGGTGAAATGTATGACAATTTACAGCCATATACCTTTTATGTTTCTTATTACTGATATTCTTCACATGTTCTAACAGCCTAGGTTAAAACATTTAATATCCCTACCCCATTAAATGTCTTACAAGGGCATATAGCAGTGTTCTCTATACACTGACCTCTTGACTGTACAGGGTGACACATGTTGTCCAGCTGTAGCCCTCATATATATGGACCCTACCCCACAACTTGTGTGGGGGTCCACAACATCACTGGAATGATAGCAGGAATGACAGCACTAAATAATGATAGACCATACCTATCAACCTCTTACTGCATGACATCTCGACAAAGCCTGGTATATAAATGGAGAACAGAGGCCGCAACACAGGGCCATATTTGAAATATTGCTATTATACACTGTGAAAGTTGCTGGTGTTACAGGATTGTTTGCAACATACCCTTACTGAGGAATATGAAGTCAGAAACACAAATGGATGTTGCTATGTACTGATAGCAATCAACAAAGAGAATGCCATTGATTTGTTAAAGACAAGACCTTTGTGGGAAACAGACAAAATATAACAGTCAAACCCCTGGCCATCATGTGGATAGTCCCACAGCTGAGAGCTATGCAGACAGACAACATTCCATGCAAAACTAGCATGTACATACAAACCCTGTAAAACTAGAAGTATTCAATGCATATAACAGCAAGACTCACATACTGTCCTAGGTCTGGAGCCTTATACAAACATGTAGTTGGCCTGTGTCCACAAGTCTTGTAAGAGGTATTCCTACCTGCTGTCTGTAACACTGCTGCCCCCACATATGAAGGATGTCTTCCATACATGAAAGGTAGAGGGACAACACCCACATGATGTAGTTATTTATAATAGTGGGTTGCTATGACATTGGCTATTGGAAGAACTACACAGCTGCCTGCATGCAATTAGCAAGTGGGGAACAGAAACTGGTGCAGAGGCCATCACCTGAACATGAGTATCACCTACAAAAGCTATGCTGCAACCTATTCAAACCAGCTCAATCCCAGTAGTGGAGAGAGAGAGAGAGAGAGAGAGAGAGAGAGAGAGAGAGAGAGAGAGAGACAAAAAAAATTAGACACAACATAAACAAAACCTAAAAAAAATAAGAAACAAGAAGACAACTTGTACACAGGTGAAACATGTAAGCATGTAATTGAATGTAATACTTGGTCTGTAATAATGGGCTAGATGATTATGAAAGATGTATATGTGCCATCAATACTTGCTGTAATGATGTCCTGTTGAACAACTGCTATGGACATAGCATCTGGCTCTGTCTGCAGTTGATCATACCTGTCAACTGTGCAGACCTTCACAGAATGTGAAGATTTAGCCATCATTGTGTTTGTTCTGTTTCTCCAAACATCTATATTAGTCTGGCTAATAGCTGGAGATAGATGTAATGAAGTAATGACAGACACATGAGTTTCAGACCCCACCACCTTCAGAACAGTCATGGTAATGCAAAATGTGTCATGCTACAAACTTCATACATTTGTAATAGGCATATCAGCAATCTGTTTCTATATACCCTCTAATGTTAGACTTTGTCCACATGTGATGCTCTAAGAGGTGGATAGGTCAGATCACAGCTGAGGAGCCTGACACACATTGGGAAAGGACAGCTCACATATGGCAACCAATAGAATGTCTGTTAAACAGTCATGCCGTGCCTCTGCTAGGCCAGTTAATGGGATGTTGACCATATCCATGTGTTACCTGTGAATATGAGTATTATACATTTTTGTATTGTAAACCTAGGATACCTATATAGGGCATTAGCATAGTAATGCACTGTTGTAGATGTGTGTGTTAAACTGCATGTGATATATTGAATTATTAACATTCAACTGTAGAGTGCTCTGCTGGATACTGTTCACAGTTGTGACAGATATCTGTAGTCACATACACATAAACTTGTGTTATGTCAGCTATGTTAGTACTTTATCAAAATTGATTTCTCTGTTGTCACCCAGTGATGTGGACCAATGCATAGAAGTCCAGTTATAACAGGTCAACATGTATTATTGAGCTGCAAGACTGTAAATACAGTGTGCCATATTGGCATAGAACACAAATGTATACCTGGTATCCCCTGAGCATGTGTATGTATGCGTATGTTCAGCTGAAAGGCACAGAAGTAATAACATGGGTCACAAGCAGTCCAGAAAATAGGATGTGCATGTTGCACATGTGTAATATCACTGTCACTGCATACAACAAAATAAAATGTGTACTGCTACTGCTTGTTGCATTGCCATGATGCTGATATGGGTACTATAGTAGGCATGTTTATCAGGTAGTAATCAGAGAAGTGTACAACTGTGTTATGACCCACAGTCCATGCCTACCACTAACAGCTATATCAACACCCATATACACTAGATATCAAAATGTACACACCCTTGTTGGAATGAAATGTCTGTGCGTTGTATGTCAAGGAGACCACACAAAGTCATGTCAAAATATTTCTCACCTCAAATGTGACCCATAACCTGTACAATTTTATTGAAAAAGAAACAAAGCTGTTTCATGGAATGTGAGCAACCATTGCCAATTGAAGATGTGATATGATGTGAGTACAAAGCAAGGCAAATGAATTCTGTAATCACCTCAGCAGGTGTTTACACAACATATCAATGTAAGGGTGTGCACACACATTCAGCTGGCTTACTGTACTGAGATTAATTCCCATATGTTTTCACAGGACAGGTTGTTATGTTCACTATTGAACTGAGCAGGCTATAGGTCACATCACAGGTGGGTATTTTGTTGACATGTGCTTTTGTGGGGTCATGTTTCAATTGCACAACTACCATGCATTGTAACAGGGATGTGTACACTTTATATCCACTGTAGCTATATGGAATCAGCAGTACCTGACCTGTACAATCAGCCTCCACCAACGATAGAGTAATCTCCCTTGGTGGACAGCAGCAAAACACAAAGCACATGATAGGTTGCTATAGTGGCTGTACAGGGACACATAGGTGCGGACCACAACTTGGAAGCAAGTGCACCTCTATCCGAGCAAGCATGTAGGTTCACAGGTGACTACCTGTAAGGCTGACTATGACTAGAAATCAGACATGTCCAAACCACCAAGGCCAATTGCAACCATGTCTCCACATATGTACGCAGTCTCAGAGGCAGTAACACAAGTCAACCTGTTCTGAGGGTGAAGCACATCTCATACACACATGCCATGGATACAGGCAACCTGCATCAGACAGGATAGGTGGGAACAGTGGCACCCTGTCCACAATATTTGTACAGAGGGATATGCACATCAACCACACTCCTGCCTGCATCAATAATGAGCATGTACATAATGCCGACTGGTGGCAACAACAGCAAGTCTCCATGATGCATGACAACATCACAGTTTGCCTCCTACATGAAGTCAGGCATGTGCTCACAGCTCCATCACACACTACAGCCAATCACAGACTTGCCACCATCCACACACCATACACATGGAAGATGGCCACTGTCATCTCTCTACACATTAATGAATGCAGAATAGTGGATTATGCCATTAAGTGTCTAACACTGGGGGAACTGGACAGGTCAGGGCCAGGAGTGTAATGCAAGATGTCAAAACCATGATAGCTTACAGTGTTATGGTACAGTCTAGATAATTTCCAAGTAATATCGACTGTTGATGTGCACATGGATAACCGTATGAGGTCCTGTGACCTTTTTTCCTGTTTATGTCTTCCAGCTACAATGCCCTGAGAACATTTTCCAGCATTCATGAACCTTGAGAATGACACAATTATCCAATTCATCATCCAGCATTATGGCATACTATTCAGCCGCAGGGCTCAGGATCTGCAGGAGAGGACCGCCCTGTGGAATGAGCTCATCCACAGGGTAAATGATGTTGGCCTGCACAGCTGAAATTATGAACAGATGTGGCATTGTTGCACTGACCTAATCTGCCATGCCCATCAGCATACTGCTGCTGTTAGGAGGGACCAGCTAGCCACAGGTGGGAGTAATGCCATCCAGGCGAGGAACTCCTCACCAGCCTTGGGGCACCTGCCCACTAGACAAGCCAGTAGGCTGAAGACAGCATTGTGGAGGTGGGTGCCACCCACACAATGGACAAGTAACGTGCAGGTAAGGCCCCAGGGCACATTAGTAGAACACTGTTGCTTATGCATTTTTATCTGTAAATAATCTACATGCATATGTCAGATAAGATAATCTATTGCTGGAGTGTAGTAATGAACAGATGTGCATAATCCTTAGTATTGTGAGTTTGTACTGTTGATGTGCTGAAATACTGCTTCCACCCTGTACCAATGCCACAGGTGTGGCTACTGACATTACTTCTTTCACACAACTATTTAGGTCCCTCTGGTATAAACTGGGGCAGCAGCCTATAGCTGGTGAGTATGGAGTTTTTTTGTTCAGGTTTGCCAATACACTGGCCACGTTATGGCCATGCTATTTGTCATGCACACATTTAACACACCTCCCCATAATGCATGCTGTACATGTTCATTTTTGTTGGTGTTAACTGCACTGCATCACAGTGGTCACCATGGTGGCATATCTGAAGGGTATGTAATATTCCTGCAGTATACCTAACAACCTGTCAATGCAAGATGTGTGGACAGAGATGAACATAATGGTGGGACAAATGGCCTACAGTAGGGACATGTCTGAAACATTAACCTCATGTTGTGGATACAACAGTGTATACACCACTATTACAGTGGCAACTGTTCCTGATATAAACAAAGGCAGACCACAATAACACATTCCACACCTTTTACAACCTGTAATATGATCCTAACATGAGCAATGAATGTGTAATATAGCATCCTATGTCAGGACAACAAATATGGGGAATACAAACCTTACTAAACAGTGGAAGCATATGTGTGCACACACTCCAAATAACATATTGTGGAAGCAGCTTGTGATGTACTGACAACATTCACTCTTCTTGAGTACACACCTGCCATCAAGTACAGGGCCTCAATGTCACATCAAGTAATGGTCTTCTGTCCAAGAAGTATATCCATGACATTTGCCCCCTCACCTCAACAGAGGCAGCCGTAGCTTGCACACATCTTACAAACCATGAAATGGATCTCATATCCGAAAGGTAGCACTCAGGAATGGGAAAAGTAGCCTTACCTCACCATTGCATATACTATGGCAAACAGTGCAAACAGTTATCTATGTGTGTATGAACTATGGGACAACATTGATGTAGAAAATAAACAGATGCCCATCCAAAATAGATGACAAAACATGTTGCAAACTGGTCATGGAGGCTGCCCAGAAACATGCAGCAACACTGAGGGACTTGCAGGAATTTCTAGCAGGTACTGCATGTGCACTACCTGTGTCAACAATCACCTGGATTCTGAATAAGTGTGGCCTATGGGTTAGGGTAATCAGATGGAAGAGTTGTCCCACATGAAACATAATCCAGGACTCTGTACAGGTAGCATAAGCATAACTTCAAGTCTCCCAAACGTATGTGTTGCAATGTGTAATGGTGTCATGAGACCACGGATCAAACCTACAGACAGTATTCATAAAGATACATGTGGTGCACAAGCAACACCTCACTCCACCTCAGGACCACCATCCCCAATATTTAGCTTGCTGGTGCCAGTGTACACCTTTACAGTTGCTGTTCATTAGCTGGAACTAGGCCGGTAGACATGGTGTTTGGAATTTGAAACACTATAAAATAACACTCATGTGTGGCCCATAGTTGTCAGGCATCTGCAATAAGGCTGAGGATGGGGAGGGGTTTCAGAGTGAAACACAACAGTGAATGGAAGCATACAGCCAAAGCTCACTATGAATGGCTGTATCTGAACACAGTCAAGGTTATGAATTGTACCAGACATAACCCAGACTCTACAGCAATAGTGAAGCCACTGTGTGACCTCCAAGGGTTGTGCAAATGAGCTGACTTTGCAATCTGGCAGAGTTGGGGGACCTTTGTAGGGCAGACTGACCAAATAATGTCAAGTGAAGATAGGCCATGCTAGTATACGCCTTCCAGGAATAGTGACTGCGGTAGTTCACTGAACAGGTGCTTCAACAAACCATCATGTTAAGGGTGTGCACACTTATGAAACCCACATATTGTATGCATTTCATTCAGCATTTGCACAACTAACACATTTGTTTGATACTGCATTGGATTGCACAGGTCATATGTCAACATATCAGGTGTGTGTAATGTTAACAAATGTAGTATTGTGGCCCCATTGCATATCATAGAAGAGGCTGGCATTTTAACAAGGGTGTGTACACTCCTATTATTCATGTTAAGCTTTGAAGGTTGTCATCGTAACCAGATTTTATTGCACATACATGCACTGCTGATGATGAGATCTGCAAATCAAATGTTAGGCATTAATTATTGACAAATCCTCACATCATCCCAGGTATGTGTCAGACAAGCACATAGTAAGTGAGTAAGAGAGCAACCATAACTGCCACACATATACACATTCAGCAATGGTCTGTACACTTGTGAGGTATGGTGCACAGTACATGCCAGTGTGCTGTACAGGTGCACATCAATACTGTGTACATGGGTGCAGTGTGTTCCAGGGGAAGGGCCATCACCTACTAACACAAATCTTGCATCACAGAGATGTATAATATTGGTAACAAGGATTGAGTATGGCTGCAGTGCATGCTGTTGAGTGCTATATGTCATGCATGTTGACTGTTGGGTAATAAGAGGTCTGTGTAACATCTTTGTGCCACCTCACCTGCATGTGTGTGTGTGTGTGTGTGTGTGTGTGTGTGTGTGTGTGTGTGTGTGTGTGTAAACCATAACATACAGGTTTTAATTTAAATTTCTTGTCTGCCCATCACAGGTGGCGAGATGAGTCAGGGTTCCTCCTGCAGGCAAACTGATGTTAGTGTCCATACCGACTCTGATAATGATGATAGGCATAGTGAGGCACAGGCAGGGTTGTCATGGGGCTGAATCTGTGCCATTGGTTGCCATACCCCTTTTATCCACCCTGTCCTTGCACACAGTCACAATGCCCATACATACCCCATCACCAGTGGCCATAGATGAGGGACAGTTGGCGGGTGATGGCATGGGACAGGAAAGTGTTGTGACTATGGCAAGTGTGTCTGCACACAGCAGCCATAGATGGATGACCGGCGAGGTCCCACACAGGCAGATGTACAGGGGTGCTCATAGGAGGGCTGCTGGCCATCATGACCCTGACAGAAGTGCCAAAGCAGGTGTCACCAGACACATGTTTTGGGCCATCATGGAGGCACAGACACATATGGAACATTACACCAGAGATAGTCTGAGGCTGCAGAGGGATACTCTTCTTGCTGTACATGACTACATCCGTGATCTTGCAGATGTCCACCATTATTTTACAGAGGTCATGGATAGATGGTTGGGTGAGATGGTGTTAATCCTCAACTGTGTGGTGTCTGTGGTAGAGCATCTAGTGGGAGTAGGGCATTGGCCACATGGACCTAGGTCAGCAACACCAACAGGTGGAGGTCTACCTGGGCATGCAACATCTCACGGCTGCTCCTGTAGTGGCAGTACCAGCATCAGCACTGCAGGAGGGGTGTTGTCTACACCACAATGCAGCAGGCCACGTGCACATGGTCCTGGCCAGTCTCAACACAGATGTGGATCCAGTGGACAACAGTCATCATTAGGGGAGAGTACAATATCTTGGTTTCTGCCTGCTGGCACCCGTGCAACCCCAGGCAGGTGCAGTTCCCATGTCCTTGGCCGGACACAATGAACTGTACACCCTGCCATGTACGGTCTGCAGCTGTCCAATATACACTTGTATAGGGCAGCCACATGGCAGAACTGTGTGAATTACATACACACACACATCAACAACACAGCTAGGGCACCTCCATAATTACACACACCACGTCTGCACAGGCCATTTAATAAAGAACCCCCTAACCCACACACATGATGTCAACCAAACAGCTCAGCCTAGACCTTTGGCAAACCCACACCTCACCCTGTGCATATAATGATACATGTGCCACATCCCTGTCATCCATAGCATTGATGCAGGGACATGCTAATATGGTTCTGATGCACAGGGTGAATGTACTAAAGTTTAGCAATTTAATGCTGTTTAACGTGTTGTCAGCTGGAATGTTTAATGCTTACATGTCAGGGTGTGTAGCTGTCCAGCCATGATGCATTATAGCTGTTATTAACACTGACTGTGGTCTCCATAATGTATTCTGTTTGTGTTCTAGGTGTCTATGTACCAGGAGGATGTTGGTCTGTTGTCCTTTGCTACAAGGGGTGTGGCACTGTGGTGACACATTGACCATGTCATATCCCGGTTACAGCTGAAGACAAGTAACAGGTCTGTATAACAGTTACTTCATTTGCCACATGGCTGATAGGTCTGATGGGTGTATACTGGTGAGTGCATGGTGGCTGATGTAAGTAGCTCTTCTACAGTGGACAATGGTAAGTGTACTGGGTGGCACACACCAAATGTTTGTGAATAGCACACACACAGAGGTGCTTGTGTTGATGCAATACACAGAGAATACTATTCACATGGATGTACTTCTTTTTGCAGAGAACTCATTTTGGCATATGTAATTCCACCAAGACCAAATTGGCAAAACATCACATCAGTAAATAATCAGTCCGCCAGTTTAATGTCATTGAAAATGGTACTGGCAGGGTATATGTCCCCTTCCCCAGTGTAGTGCAATCCTGGAGTTGGTAAACATAGTGTGCTGGTGTGGGAGGCACAGCCCCCAACTTTGGAGGGTGTGGGGTGGTGTAGAACCACACATAGTGTGATTAACAACTACTTAACCTCCTAACATAAACTGTACAGTATAACAGCACCCTAAGTGGGGGATACACACAACAATAACCCCAATGTGAGTGGCTGTGCCCTCAACAACTACACCCAACTATATATACCAACTCCAGTATTGCTATACAGCTGTACAGTGGGAAAGATGGCATTTACACATCCACTACTAGTTTTGATGGAATGAATTTCCACAAGATGATTGCATTGAAATGTTACCTTTTGCCAGTTAGTTCTCGCATAAATGATCTCCTGGAAAATATATTTTCTGCAAACTGAAGTAGATCCCTTTACATACACACACACTTACTTGGCAACACTGAGAGTAGAACCCCTTCCTAGGCACTTATTGCTACTAATGTGTTTGGCCTTAATTGCACACACCACAGAGCTTGTAGGGTGAGGTGTGTTTCAAGCTTTCTGTAAAGTGAACAACTTCACCAGGCCTTGTACATTATGGTAATGGGGGATTTACTGGGTGTTAATGGACAATACATAGTATAGCATACTGTTACATACACATTGACAAACACATACAGTCATAGACACATTTGACAGATCTAGATTTAGCAGTTCTGACTACCTTGTCAGTGAGTCCATACTGTTATCAAGTTTTTGCACACAGCACATGCATCATTGGGCTGGATAGTGTCATCAATTACCTGTATGGTTGATGGTGACAGTGGTCCTCATACAGTGGATCTTGGGACATGTACTGGGGACACCAGGGTGTAGATAGTATACCCAGCACCTCCACCCCACATTGGATATTGCACACACTGAAACCCATGATAATGCTCTGACATACCCCACAATCACACATTGATCAGGACTGCAATACAAACCCTTATCTATCTAATTATTTCTACTTCATTGATATGCATTTATTGAACATGCCACAGAGATAGTAGGGTGAGGGTTTTGCCATGGCTCTCCTAAAGTCAACAACATCACCACCCCTTATAATGTATGGCAAGGTTTAGGGTATTTGGAGTATATGTCCTCGGATTTCTGTCTACTACAAATATGCACACTCACACACAATTGCACAAACATACACACACACACACATATTCACATTTGCCAGGACTCAGATGGTAACCCATGCCTATCTACCCATTTGTAGAGCACCCAAACACTGTTATACCTAATAATGAACACAAACACATTTGTCTGTACTGAGGTGCATAGGTGCGGGTGTTCCTAGGTGTGTACCAGGCTACTGTCCATGGAGAGATGAGAAGAGTAGGGCATGTGCGTACACTGGTATCATGGCACCTGATATTTGTCAGCAGCCAATCTATCAACTGATGCCACTTGAGTGATCCACATGGAGACAGTTATATTCAACATCCACTCATCTGATTTTCTCTTGAAGAGGGCTGGTGAGGAGCTCCACTTGACATGTGTGCAACACATATAGCATAACATGGCCAGTGTCTGGTTTGCGACCTGTACCTAAACATGTTCTGTTAATTGTGGTAGTCTGCTTGAGGTATCCGTGGCATGTGGTACATAAAGACTGGGGTTTCCTAGCTGTGGCATGCATAACCCAGCTGGGTAGACATGTCAGTGTCAGTCAATCAGAGATTGCCTGTAAGCAGTCAAGATGAATACCTGACATCTGCACATCTGTACAGAGGACAAACAGACAGCAGATAGGCAACAAGTTATGCATTTGGATGAATGTTTTGACAGACAGATGTCTGAAACTGATACGTATGCCATTACTACATTACAACAGTCCTCAATAACATGTCCATAAAAATATGGTAGTCTACAGTTACTATCAACATAGCAGATCAATATCCACTAGGAGATACATAAACGCATACAGCTCAAGCACTAAGAACACGATAGTTAGTACTTAGAGTCCACATTTGCATGCAGGAGTGTATGGTTCCAGTACTACAATCTGCAATCTTCTCTTACTTGGAAAAGCACTGTTAAAAGTAGTAATGTAATGATACCATACATGCAAGTGTGCCTGCATATAATCTGGGATACTACCCAAGTATGAAACACATACACAGAGAAAGGATTGTGGTACTACACATGTATATTCAGGTGTCCCATACAGTTTACTCATACCCCTTGCTACTGTAAAGACAGCACATAGAAGCATGTTATGTAAATGGAATTAAATACAGTTATTAAAGATGTCATTACCTTGCTATTTGATCAGACTGGAATGTGATCACTGGTTACAGGGCTGGGCTATGCATAGCAGGTGTAAGCATTGCTTAAATGTAAATGCTAAGCAGATTTGTGCACTGGTAAGCGAAGCCTACATGGTGTAAGTACATATTCGTTTAACCATAAGTTAGCAGCGCTTAGTGCAAACCTGCGCAAACCCACTTAAAGCTGCTTTAAAGCACCTTAATTATCCTATCTCCATCAGGCCTTGTTCTGCCAGCAGGTTTTGAAACCAGGACCCTGTACATTATAATCACAGCAGTTAACCACTAAGCCATCTGAGCTGTGAAGATGTTTGTTGCTTTTTCAAATATATAATTCAGTACACATACTGAATAGTAGTGACTACTACAATTGTTTAGTACTTGTAAGTCAATATAGTGTTGAATCAGTCATGTTCTTATATGTACATATGCACATATCAGATTAATATAGTGGGATACATCTGGGAAGGCATATACAACACTCATGTTTACACATAAAAGGATATATATATATATATATATATATATATATATATATATATATATATATATATATATATATATAATGTATATATATACACACACATATACATACACACATATCTCCCTCTCTCTATATATATAACATATGCCCATGACATGTAGTGGAGGCATACCTTAGCACCATAACTCTCAACCTCTTACTGCAAGGGAACGTAATGTACATATTGCAGTTATTAATGTAGAATGTTGCTACAGTGACAGGAGTTGTGTCAACACATATGTTGTGAAGGAAGGCTCATCTGAAACTGACATGTACGCTATCAGTTACTGACAGACATCATAAAATCATCATAGTGAAGTACCACACAAATCACAGTAATGATCCTGTGGAATACAGAAGAAATATGAGCAATAAACATGGACAGTCTAAAACAATCTGGTCAGTCATGAGGTATACACAGAACTCATTAGTGCAAGAAATGTGGAACAAGCCTGACAAAGGGGATGTTTAAAGCCATGGGAACGGGGATATATCACAAATACTGGAATGGATAAGCTCACACAGTTGATGCATTCACACCCTCCTGTCTGTTTTAACACATATTAACTGGAGGAGCAGAGGTCCCAAGCTTACATACTTCCCACTAGTTACTGAGATACATCTTCACAGCAGCCCACTGCTTTGTCAGAAATACATACACGTATGGTGGCCAGGCAACAGTATATCTGACAAATATCTGGAAATAACATCACACTATGGTAAATACACTGAGCTGCTATGCATGTCACCAAGCAATGTCTACACTACAGGCAGACTGCCACAACACTAACCCAATTTATCTATGCGGAATACACATGTAAATGCAAATATAGCAGACACTACAGGCATGTAACAGAATGGAGTAACAGACATAAGTATGAAAGTGCATACCCACAACCAGTCTCAACACAGTCACATACTGGTAAGCCTAAGTAATAGTACAGTATTTGGACTGTGTGAACAAAAGCCATCATCATGTTTGCCACTCACACACTAACCCTATATATACTGTCCCAATTCAAAGTGTAGTCTGATGTTTGACTGTGGTATGGGACATGTCTCAGTCTGGCCCTAGAAACATGTAGGTTGATAGCGTATCAGAAACTGGAGCAGCATGCAACGTCAGATAGAACAGGACCAAGAACACTGACATCTACCCCAGTCTGTACACAGGCCAAATAACATATTGACAATACACTGCTACATAATACAGACACTCTGTCAACAATCACCATAAGTACACAGACCTCACTACTGTACAGACTACAACAGAATGTCCAGGTTTTGTCCTCAAATATTAGGCTTGCTATACAATACATGTCTGGCAGTCTGATATATCACTGGCTTGATATCAGGAATTATGTCAGTAAATAATGATATACTGTACATATCCACCTCTCACTACATGACATATGAACAAAAGGTGACAGATGTGTAGCAAAGGCACAAACACAGGGACAATACTGACATATTGCAGTTATAAACTGAGAACATTGCTGGTTTAACAGGGTTTGTTGTGACTTATCCCTTCTGAGGGATGTAAAGTCAGTAACACATATGGATGTTACCATTTACTGACTACAAACATCAGAGTATGCTACTACATGTATAATGACAGAAAATGTGTGGGTAACACACCAAATTTGAGACTCCAAACTCTGGCCAGTCTGCAGATAGCCCTACAGGTGAGTGTTTTCTCCACCACATAACACTGTCACGCCAGACTTTAAATCATGCAGAACAGCCATATCTACACAAACCTTATTAAACCAACATTACTTCAAATGTAGAACAGCAATACTTACATTCTGTCCCCATGTCTGGAACATCCCACTGCAGTTTGTTGGCCTGTCTCCACAGTGTTTGCTGTAAGAGGTATGACCAACTACCCTCTGTGATTCTGTTTGTCAGACACCCACATGAAGTCCTGCTCACAGTGAAGGAAATGGACCAACACCCATTTGCAGTGCTTAGTTATAAGAGTGTGTTTACATGCAATTGGCTATAAGAATGATAGCACAGCTGTTCCACATGCAGTTAGCAAGTGGGGGACTCCAATTCGTGCACAGGCCATCAGCTGATCATGAGCATTACCTACCAAAATCAAGCTGCTGCCTATGCAAAACAGATGCATTTTCCACATCTAACAGAGAGGGTGGAGGGAGAGAGAGAGACAGAGAGAAAGAAAGAAAGGAAGACAGAAAGAGCCAAGCATGTTTGTGTATGATCAGTGGGAGGAGAGAGGTCTCTGGTTATTATAATGGTTGCCTATATAAACATTTATGGCTGTGGATTGTCTACAAAAACCACTACGGTGTTTGACAACTGTTGGCCTTGTAATGTGACATTGGGACATATGGGTCCTCAATATGAAAATGTAGGAAAACCCACCCTGCAATGGATCCTGTTATTACACAATCACACCACCACCCAACACAGGATACTGATGAAGCACACACACATACACAATCACACCAACATCCACACAGGATACCGATGAAACACACATGCAATCACTCACACAGGATACTGATGAAACACGCACACATACACAATCACACCAACACCCACACAGGATACTAATGAAACACACAGACATACACAATCACACCAACACCCACACAAGATACTGATGAAACACACACGCAATCACAACAAGACCTGCACAGGATACTGATGAAACACAAACACACTTGCCGATACTGAGTTTTAAACACCCACACAGGATACTGATGAAACACACAGACATACGCAATCACACCAACACCCGCACAGGATACTGATCACACACACACACACACACACACACACACACACACACACACACACACACACGCACACACACACTTGCCAATACTGAGTTTTAACCCCCTACCTAGCTATGTACTGCTACTACAGTGTTACACAGTTATTGCACATGCTACAGAGCTTATATGTCAAAGAGCTGCCCAAAGGTATCTTTGAAGGTGAGTGACATCAGCAGCAGGGCTAAAGAAGGGGTATGGGAAGTGCAGTAAGTGTAAATGTCCACAAAATCAGGTGTCATCAAAGATACATTCACTCTTACAGTTGCCAGGACCAGGATTAGAACCTCTACCTAACTAGTTTGCTATACTATGGTATTGCACAGTTATCATACATGCCACAGAGCTTATATGCTGGAGAGCTGTCCAAAGGTATCTTTGAGGGTGAGGGACATCAGCAGCAGGGCTAAAGGAGGGGCATGGGAAGTGCAGTAAGTGTGAATGTCCTCAAAATCAGGTATCATCCAAAACACACACACTCTCACATGCAAAAACACCCATTTCCACACCTGCCAGGGCCAGGATTAGAACTCCTACCTAACTAGTTTGATATACTATGGTATTACGCATTTATCGCACATGCCATGCACAGAGTTTATATGCTGGAGAGATGTCCAAAGGTATCTTTGATGGTGAGTGACATCAGCAGTAGTGCTAAAGGAGGGGTATGGGAAGTGCAGTAAGTGTGAATGTCCACAAAATCAGATATCATTAAAGATTCACACACTAACACAAACATTTTCACAGTTAGCAAGGCCAGGATTAGAACTCCTACCTAACTAGCTTGCTACACTATGGTATTACGCAGTTATCATGCACTCCACAGTGCTTATATGTTTAACAGTTGTGCAAAGGTATCTTTGAAGGTGAGTGACATCAGCAGCAGGGCTAAAGAAGGGGTATGGGAAGTACAGTAAGTGTGAATGTCCACAAAACCAGGTGTCATCAAAGACACACACACTCTCACACCCAAACACAGACATTTTCATAGTTGTCAGGACCACAGTTAGAACTCCTACCTAACTAGTTTGCTACACTAAAGAATTGCACAGTTACTGCACATGCCACAGAGCTTATGGGCTGAGATTTTGCCAATGGGTTATTTCAAGGTGACTGACATCCATAGGAGTGCTAAAGTAGGGCAATGTTAGGTTTAGTGAGTGTGAATGGCCTCAAAATCATTCTTCTCCAAACACACACACACACACACACACACACACACACACACACACACACACACACACACACACACACACACACGCACACACAGAGTTGCCATGTCTGGGAGTAGAACTCCTACCAAACTAGTTTACTACACTACAGTATTAAACATATATTGCAATCGCCACACATGTTGCAGGGCTGAGACTTGCCAAAGGGGTTATTTCAAGGTGACTGACATCAGGGGTGCTATCATGGGCAATAGGAAGTGCAGTGTGTGTGAATGGGCCATAAATCATTCCTTTGGAAACACGCACACACACTCACACACAACTTCACATTTGACAGGACTGAGTTCACAAATGCTACATGAATACCTATTTATACTATCATATTACACAGTTATCACAAGTACCATATACACTATAGGGCTGAGGTCTACCAAAAGGAATGTCTACAGTGATTGACATCAGCCCCTCATGTGATATAGGCCAATTGGATGTGTAGTGGGTGGGACAGGCCTCATAGTGGCATTCTCTCTGTCACTGTCTGTCTCTCTCTTCCCCACGTCTCTGTGTGTATATTTGACATATTATTATCTGTTGGCCTTAGACATGTGAGTGTTCCTATCCAATGTGTGTGTGAAGCATAATTAGTGTGCAATTTGGTGTGTGTACACGGACATCTGCAGATGACACATATGTGTAGTCCACTGTGTTGTCAGACATGGGCTTCATTTCTCTAAGTGTAGGAGCATCCCCAGTATTACCTTCTGTATTGAGTGTGTGAATCCATTCCAGGCAGGGTTGTGATCTTGTCCAAGCTTTGGTGTTCTACACCTACAGCTAGCAACCTGTTTCTGCAGGATATCTGTAGATAGGTTGACAATATGGAGTCACAATGGGCGAAAGATAGGGGGATACTGTAACTATTGCTGTCTGTGATGCTTGTGTTACATGGTTGGTGTTAGCAGAGATATTCAGGAATATGTACTGTTTTACACTGTGATGTATTATGTCATCAACTACTGACAGATAAATTAATTGCTCACAGTTTAGTATTGTGGTCCGCAGCCTACATATTCTTGCACAGACTTGCCATTCTGGAGGGGTAGCTACAGACACTTGCTGATGCATCTGTGTAAATGGTCCAGCACCTTGGTAGTATGGTGGCTGAGGATCCCTTTCTTGTACATATATCGACTTAACAGAGTGGCCTTATCCTGCTGTGGCCATACCTCTCAGCTGTACAGATTCACCCAGATTACTCAGAGGCAGGGCTCATATATCTGGCCAATTCCCCTTCACATTGTGTTTCATGAGCAGGTTTGTAGCCTCCCATTCCTGGGTTTGCAGTCAGGGCTAGTATGGATACATATCAGAGTTTCAGACTTCACACACTCCATGAATTCCATGCTTCTACACCGCCGTCTGTTATTCTATCCTCTTCATAACATTATGCGAGTGATATCTGAGAAGTATCCCTATAGTTGGCCCTTCATCCCAGTGGTATTTATGGATTGGTCCATAGTTAATGAAGTAGGAGAAGGGGGGCATGCTACTGGGATTTGTCAATATGGCCTTGCATTTGTGTTCTGGTGACTATATTTGGTTGTTAGTTAGGACCCCATAAGATATCATACACTGGCACTACGAGTGAGGCACAGGCCTTTGACAGAAGACTGTAGGCCATTTGGTAGTGATGCAGGCTATCTGTAACAGGCCAGAGCATTCTGTCACTTCTACATTCCCAGGCTGTGAGCCAGTGGATCCCTCTGGGGTAACAGGGTAAGTATGCAAGGTGTTAATGGCTTTACTTTCTGTCTATATTGATCCATTGGTCTGGATGCAGGCATGGTGCTGCTTACCGTTAGGGACACACCTGCATAGGACACTTCTTCAGCATGTTGCATTCTGTGGGTATCCCCATACAGATGTGGGGTCATACTGTACTCATTCCCAACAGCAAGGATATGACCTGTGATAAACCTGTGGCTGATAGTAGGGTGAGCTGAGTGCATGTGTGGTATGGAAGCTACTTGCAGCTGACTCACAGATATACCTGGGGAATTCCCCTTATGCTGCCTTGTGCAGGGACATAAGTAGTCTCTCATTACTTCATAAATGTACCTTATGTGGTCTGCCAGTGATTGTCCTGACTACACTAGTAGTCTATACTTCACTGACAACTAATGTGCTGCTAACCTGTATGTACAATTCCAGAGTTGTGTGCAGCTGACAGTTACATTTTATGCACTCTGTCTGGGGTACTTCCGCCAGTATACTGTGTGTATGTATGTGCCCACATTCAGGGCATGTCCATCTTTCAGACGGTGACAGATTTTGACATCTGGACAGTGAGTATGGACGACTGCTGACATGGGTATTGCTGAGAAGCATTGCGGTTGGCACTGCAGTTGTCAGGACATGACCCTGTCGAACACAGTACTGCCCATAGGCCACCAAGACACAACCATCCAGGCCTACATGCTGACCACTTCCACACAATATTGAACACAGCAATGTAACACACATACCCCTGCATATTGTACACATGCAACAATCTATCTTGTAGATTGGGCCAGATCGGGTATTACTCCTCACACTTACATGTTACTGCATTTCTACATAGGATTGTGGGGGGGGGCACACCTGACAACTTTAAACATCTGCTATGACTGTACTGGTATTTCAGGTACTCTGTTGGCTTCCATTTCATATTCTATTCTGACCTATCATGCAGACTGGAAGCATATCAGCAGAGTACAGATCTTACGTTTTATTGACCAACATTTCAGTTTCAGACTGCTTACCCTTCAGAACTAACATACAACTGCCAGACCTGTTGTAGTCTGTTTGTGTAGGTCTGGGGAGGGGCTACTCATCATTGCCATCAATTGGAGGCCTTAGCTCCACCTTTCTTTATGGTCATCTACACCTGACCTGCTGGCTGAGGCTGGTGGTGGGTATGTGAGCCTCATTGACATGCATGTGTGTGTCCTATGGAAACAGAGTTATGTGGGCCATTAATGTACTGCAGTGGGATTTGTCATCTTGTCTAGTACTGTCTAGTATGTTGACAGCATTTGTTATGGATTTCATGCTGCCCATATAGGTGTCCATTATCTGCTGCCATTCCATTCAGCCACCCAATTCCCTTGCATGCTCATGTCCATACCATACATACAACTATCATAAAATACTACTCCATTCAGTAATTGATAGGAAGGGTGACTTACCTTGTGGCTGGGCCAGTATTGAGGATGGTGCTGGAGGGCTGACTATGTCAGATGCACATAGTATACTATTTATACAAGGTAAAGCACAGGTAGTGTCAAGTTTGGCATCCCTTTAACTGTATGTGCGAGACAGAGAGAAGTGTCTTCCTTGGGTCCCTACTGTGTCAGTGTATGTGCTATGCATTGCCTCTTTGCCAAGGCCTGGGCATACTGGACATGCCTCCTTCTGCCTACAGGGGCAGGCTCAGGATGTTCCTCCTCCGAGTCCCTCTGTGCCTATGCTGGCCTTGGCAATGGTGGGGGTCTATGTGGCCCTGCCCCGTGCTGTTCCTGCTGCAGCTCTTTCTGCAGAATCGTATTGTGTAGCATGGCACATACTATGAACATTTGTGTGCATGTAGCTGGAGAGTATTGCAAGGCTCCACCGGATATGTCCTGTAAGCGGAACCATGACTTGAGCATCCCATACACATGCTCTATAATGATTCTGGTTTGTGCGTGTGCCTCATTATGGCATTCTTGTTCAGGTGTGTGTGCATTTCTGAGGGGTGTCATCAGCCATGGCTCCAGTGCATGGCCAGCATCCTCCACTAGGTGGCCATATGGGATGTCCCCACTGCCAAATGACTGGTACAGCTGTCATATGCCAGATGTGGGAGTCATGATTGCTTCCAAGGCTGCCAGCACACACAGTCAAGATAATGCTCTATGCAGCAGACACAACCTGGCAGTTGATGGAGGGTAAGCCCTTGTGGTTTATGTCGACCCTACCCCGATCGACGCATGGTGCTTTGATGTATATGTGCGTGTAGTCTATAGCACCCACTACATCAGCACATTCTGCTAGCTAAGAGATAGACTGTAATTAAGGTTGTAGTTTAAGAGAAGTGAGTAAGTTTAACAGATAGTAAAAGTAAGTAAATAGTGAGTGGTCAGTAAGGAAGGGAAGATTAATGTGAGAGGGAAGGTTAGGTACAGAAGGCAGAACAGCAAATTAAGATGTAAGTTGATTTAAATAGGAGAAGATGAGAAAGTAACCGAGAGAGTAAATGGGAGGAGAAATAGTAGAAACTGAGGAATGCGGTAGGGTGGGGGGAATAGAGCTTTAGGGAGGATATATAATTAATCCATTTCTAATGTACAAAATGTATCTAGATGTAAACTGGAAACTCTGTGGACATGCAGTGAAGGTTATCTATCAACAAGGCTGTAAGGTATCAATAGACTAGTCAACTTACTTGATTAATAAAACGTAAATGAATAAATGCATAAGACATGGTAGAGGTGCCCTACAATATCAACATGTCTTTAAATAAAACAAAATGGATTTAAAGTCTTCAAATTTTAACAACCCACTGCAACAAGGCTGCAATCAATACCTTTCAAAATAATTCATTAAAACAATTACAAGAAACAAAGCTTCACTTGATGTATAATTTGTACTTGCCACCAAGGCAGGTGAATAATAATATTTTTTCTAGAACAACATCCAAATAAATCAATGGACAGAAATCGGAATGTTGTGTGCTAGAACACAATCTCATGATGATAACAAAGGAAACAAATTTAACTAATATGCTTGCATAGACATTTGGGGCAAATTTCAGGCCAGAGATGGGGAATCCATCCACTGTTACTCCCTGCAGCATGATACCATCTGAAACTACATCCAAGATTATCACCTCTGCCCTCAATGAGATCAAAAACACCAGTTACATGAGACTAGAGGAGATACATAGAAAATGTAATTGGTGCAATGAAAAAGAGCTTAAAATATTCCCCTTATATACACTGTTTGTAAAGCAATTACACTTGGCTTGTCCCCAAGGTTTGCAACCATATTATTTTAGTTCTTATGTACAAGACAAGCCCTCCTCATAGACCTGAATATTTAGAGACCAACTAGACATACAAGCATTTCTTACAAGGTTGTGTAAAGAATCATCCTGGGACTGCTGTGTCAGTTGTTCAACAGTTATCACACTCACCTGGTGGTGCTGGAAGATAAGAAGGTTGTGGTTTTTAATCACCACCCAGTGACTGGATAAATTCTCCAGTAATGACACTGCAATGTAGCACAGGGAGAAAACTATACTGATGTGAGTGTATTAAATTAAATAGGGTTCCTGTCTTTGTTTAATTTCTCCAAATCATTTGCAAAAGAGGTCAGAAACAAATTTTTCATGCTAAAACTTGCTCAAACTATTTCTTATTTGCAAACTATGAAAAGAAGCATACAGAATACTCTAAATGATATTAAAATAAGTCAAAATGTCTGATATTGCTAGAAATATTCAAATTACTATGAAAACATTTTTGAAATATAGTCTGAATTGCATAAAATGAATAAAATAAAGAGAAATGACCACATTTTTCAAAGCGTTCTTTGCAAATCTGTATTTGCAAATCTGTATTTTTTTATTTACTGAGGCTATCCGAGTTATCAGAAATGTATGAAATGCTGACAAATTTGTGCAGTGTTACAGTAAAGTTATTTCACAAAAAAAGCCATTTCAGGGCATATTTCACAAAGTACAGTGTTTTTGAAGAATTTATTGTGCATTTGTGTGTTACTGCAAGCTGCAAAGAGGCAATTTATTCATACATAATTACAGGGGTCATATTTTCAATGTGTTTGTGCATAATTTGTTGGCATAGCAGGCAGATTTCAAAAACCAGGTCCACTAGTGTTTGATAATAATATTGGTGAAAACTGGAGAGTGTTTGAGCAAGAGTACAACTTTTTCATATAGGCTGCATTTTTTGATAAAGATGACCGTACAAAGGCATTTATTCCACTTAATTTAGCTGGGTCAGAAGTCATAGAAAGGGAATGTTTATTTGTATGGACCTGTTATCTTTGCTGGAGAAGGGGAAATCCATCATATTGTTGTACAGGCTGAGTCAAGGGAGGACCCAGAGTGCTTAAAATATAAATTTAGAGAAATGTGTAACCCCCAGACTAACATTACAAAGGAGAGGAATTTATTTTATACAAGAGATCAAAAGTCAGGTGAAACTTTTGCTGCATATATAACCAGCTTGAGAAATAAAGCAAAAATGTGCAGATTTGGTGAAAAGGACAGACTTGTGTGTGGTATTAAAGATGATTCTGTGAGAAAGATTTTGCTTCGTGACAGTGATTTAACTTTGAATAAGGCCACTGAGATTTGTCAGATATATGAGCTCACAGAAAAACACATGAATATGCTTCCAAATGAGAAAGAATTTTTCTTCCACAGGACTTGATAAGCTCAGAGATCATACAGCTACTGATCTGGTTTTACAGAAGCTCAACCACTTTCTCTGAGAAGGATGGCCATCACCTGAAGTACAACCTTATTTTCCATAGAGAGATGAGATTTTGTCAGACAGTGGTGTCATCATGAAAGGTCCTAAAGTTATTGTTCCGAATTCTTTGCAACAAGAGTACATTACTGTCTTACATCGAGGTCACCCAGGAGCAGACTCTACCAAAAGTAGGGCGAGAGGACTAGTATTTTGGCCTTCTATGTCACAAGATATTGACAGAGTACTTTCATCTTGTTCTGTATGTAGTAGTACAAAGCCACATCAACAGAAAGAACCACTTCAGCTGAACCAGATGTGTGGATTTCCATATATAACCCCACAGAAAGTTATTTCTGACAATGGCATGCAGTTCACAAGCCAACAGTTTAAAAGATTTCCAGAAGGGTTGGACTTTACTCATGTCACAAGTAGCCTAGGGTATCCTCAGTCAAATGGTTTTGCAGAACATGCAGTGCAAAGTGCAAAGCAGTTACTAGAGAAGTCAAAATAAGACAATAGTGATGTTTTCCTAAATCTCTTTAATCTCAGAAACATTCCTTGTGATAAATATCTTGGTTCACCTGTTCAGAGACTTCTGTTCAGACAAGCCAGTACCACATTGCCCATCAGTACTCAATTGTTGGTTCCATGTGTCAAGAACAACAGCTCAGGGAAAGCCAATCTGTTGAACAAGCATCTAACCCAGAAGTCCTGTTATGATAAGACCAGCAGACTGCTTAATCCATTTCATGAGGGAGAAGTGGTAAAAATACAAATGTCCAAAGGTTATGATTGGATTGGAGTCATGAAGAACATCTGTCCATAGCCAAGCTCTTACATTGTGGAATCACAAGGAGCAGAATTCAGGCATAATTGGAAGCATTTGATACCGATGTCCGAACCTGTACTACAGCATATAGCCTGTAAGAAAGACTCTATATCTCAGAGTGAGTTGTCCGGTGTTCCAGTTCCTAAGGAAGTTCCAGAAGGTATTTCCATTCCTGTGGTGAATCCTGAGACAAGCTGTTCACCAAAACCTATCCCTGTTGCTAAGTCCAGTCCTGATGGTTATGCCACAAGATTTGGTCAAATCACTAGACCATGTTCCAGATATACAACGACTTGGACATGAGCAATATGAACAACCTGAGCATTGTGTTTATTTTTCTGATTGTCCTTATTGATGCATGCCTAACTACAATCTTATTTTGATAGAGGGCAATCTTTTTATTTTTAAGAGGGAGGATGTAGATCAGTGTGCATATCTCTTTAAGACACCTCCTGCAGGCATATAATAAAGTGTATTGATTGTTGAGCATGTGCAGTGACAGAGTACCATTTTGTAGTAAGCTGTTGAGATGTAAGTGTATATGTGAGTAAGCTCTATCTGTTAATCAGTTTGTTTATATTTACTAATGCTGCTTTCCATCCTAATATGTTTCTGTATAATAAAGCATTTTAAATGGACTACCTCGCCTGCTTGTCTTCCGTGGATTAGGTGACGAGCGACATTATCTGATCCCATACAGGCTGTATTTTTGGCCTTGGAGAATGCTTGTATGACATGTTCTTTGGAGATACTCAGTAGAGGAATGGTGTCAGGAATGCTTTGGGGTATGTCAGGAGGGCCACAGGTGTGAAGTTATTGCCAAATCTGTCAGCTAGCTGGTTGTCAATTTCCTCAGGTTCAGTGTGAGTGGCACCATCCACTATAAATTCAGTACACAGCTGGGCATTCCCACTTAGGTTTCAGATGTAGCTAGAGAATGCATTATGATTGTCCTTAACTAAGGATGGTAATTTGGACTTGTAGCTAGCCTTAGAGGACTTAACAAGATATCTGGTTTGCTTGTTCAAGCTGTGGAGTGTATTCTTCCTCTGTTGAGTTAGTTCCTTCCTGTTCTTAGCTATCTGTTTCTTTGTTTTGTTGTATAACTTATTTGCACTTAGAGTTCACCAGCGTGGCTTTTTTTTCAGGAATACCTGGATTTGTTTCTATTAGGTACAGCAGAGTCAATGCATTTGTTTAAATGGCTATATAGGGCAATTGTGTATCTATGTTGGCATGGGCTTTGAAACTTTGTATACCATTCCTTAGTAGGCAATAGTTTGCTTTGGAGAAATTTTTAAGTTTTTTAATCCTGTGGGGGTGTCAGTTTTGATCTTTACTTCAAATGAGACAGATTTATGGTCTGACTTTACCAGGGAGGGCAGCACACAGGGGGTAGTGCAGTGAGCCCACATGTTGGTGAGCACTAGGTCCAGGATATCTGAGCCCCTTGTGGAGGTGCAGACTAATTTTTCCAGGACATTTGAATTACAAAGTCCAGGAACCTCATAGTGATCATGTTTGTGTTCATGTAAGTTGCCCAATTGATGGAAAGATAGTTGAAATCTCCCCATGACCAAGGCGTTTGGATGTATGCTGTGAAACTCTAGCAAGTCCAAGTAGGCAGTGTTCTTCTCCTGGTTCATGGTGGAGGACCTGTAGCTAGCAATGATGTGGAAGGGTATTTTTCCTACAGTTAATTGTGCCTGGAGTAACTCAACAGAGTTTTACTGTTTCACCAGTCATAAGGTGTTTTTGGATTTAACAAACATGGATACACCTCCACCTTTGGTTCTTTCATGCTCATTTTGGGATCTGAATGTGTGAAAGGTATTGCAGCTTTGTATGGCCAGAGTGCTCTCAGTGGCCTTGAACCAAGTCTCTGTGACTGAACAGACTTCAACATCTTCCAAGGTGAGGAGTGCTTCCAGGGAGTGCAGTTAATGTTTAAGCTCCTAGCATTAAGCAGCATAACCTTGAGTTTGTCTTTAGTATTTTTCTTTATGTCAGAAGTTTTGTTGTTTTGACATTGCCTAAAAAAGGTGCTATAGGTAGTCAAACATCTTTGCCAGTATCCAAAAGCCTTGAGGAGACAGGTGAAGGCAATATCTAGCAAAGCAGCATGGATTGTCGACCATGTCTTCCCAGGCAGATAGATACTAGATCCCCCTGGACTGACACCAGAAGCTAAGCCATTTTTTGAAATCAATATTTTTTTGTCTGTATTGTAGCATCATTCTTGGCGAAGGTCAAATGCTGCCTAGGGCTAGAGACATACCTGCCTGGGACACATAATCTGAAGTTCAGTCATGGCTGTCTTCATATAGCCCAGAGAGGTATATCTCAAGTCATTCACACCAACATGTACTATGACAGAGTCATAATGGTAATTTTTTCTGAGTGACTTGAAAGCATGTGTGATCTGATGGATCCTGGCACCTGACAGGCAGCTGACTGTGACCTTCTCCTTGTTCAACCTGTTAAGGGGACATCTGTGTGTCTCAGTATTGAGTAGCCTATAACCAGAACATTTTGTTTTGAGGTTTTGCCTTAGGGGCTTAATTGTTGAGACACTGACATATATGTCATTATGTGTGGTGATGGATTCTGTTCATGTGCCAGTATGTGTATGTTTTGTATGCTTGGAGGCCTCTGGCCTTTTGGTGATCTCTTAGTGAGTACCTCCGTGTATGTGGGTTTATGTGCCTTGACCTTCTCATGTGTAACAGAGAAGGTATGTGTGCTGACAGCCTGCTGAG
Organism: Protopterus annectens; assembly: GCF_019279795.1. Taxonomy (NCBI): domain Eukaryota; kingdom Metazoa; phylum Chordata; order Ceratodontiformes; family Protopteridae; genus Protopterus; species Protopterus annectens. Next base: position 1,220,520,578 of record NC_056732.1, read on the forward strand.
TGTCTTGTCTGTTTTATATGAGAGGAGTGGTTCTAATTTTATGGTATACTTACATCTCTCACATACAGTATTTGTTTGCTTTAGGAGCAGGTGGTTGTCAGTATACATGAGGCAATTGTTACATTGTCTCAGGATGCCCATGTCAATCAGGTTGGCTGTAGAAATGGTGTAAACTGTCCATCCATTATGGCAGGTATATATTGTAGTGACTACTGGAGATGGGCTAGATGGACCAGGATTTGCTTGTGAGACTAACAGGGGTAGCTGTTCTGTGTAAGGTTAAGGTTGGAAGAATGCATTAACACCTCAGAATGTGCAGCTGAGTTGCTCGCTTGCTGCACACAGAGAAGCAGTGGGAGCTAAGGAGTGTTCTCTAGCAGATATCAAGGGAAAATTGTTGTTTCTAAGCTTTTGAATCTAAACATGGCAGTGCTAAACCCTGTTGTGTGGAACACACCTATGTACAAATGCATTGCCTAAATAAAAGTGAAGTTAAACATTTTTAACACAAACTAGCCAATAGGAAAGCCCATAACTAAGCCTTTTTCCAAATATCTGCAACTCAGATGGTCCTGTGATGCACACTTCTGCCAAAATGGTGCAGGAGGGCCTTCTTAATGTAGGATCACTGGTTTTAGTGCTCAATTAATACCAAGCAGCCTAGATTCAGCAGATGTGAATCTAGCCTATGCTATGAAATACAGAGGTATTAGGATTTTAAAGTGCAGGAAAAAAAAGAGCAGCAACAACAGCAAAAAATGAAACAGCAATTCAGCAAAATACAGCTCAGAAAAATTAATTGCAAGCTTAAATATACTTATTTATTTGTTGATCACTGTGGATGCCTTGGATTTAGTTCAAGTTCACTCCAGGTCTCTAGCTAAGTCACCACACTTGGAGCAGCTTAGCTAAACTGAGCCAATTTATATTGTCTTTAATTGTTTTGTTTTATTCAATGCAATAACAAATGAACTAATTCATTAATAGGCCTGGATTGTGTAATACAGTCACAGCATGTTGCATTTTAGTATTATATTTTGCAGTACTTTCTTTACAGCCTCCAGTAACTGCAAAATGGTTGGCATTTGTCAGGTCATATAGTAGCATTCTTTGGAGGGATGTTCAGAACTGTCTAATCTTCAGCATTTATTATGTAGTCATTGTTGCATATTAGTGTGATACAGTATTCTTCACAAGACTGGACTGTAAAGGGTTTCTGTATTTAGTTGAAATATGTTACTCTGGCAGTTATCACAGAGGACTAAAGCTCTGACTTGCTAATGAGCTACTTCCTGTAGCAAAAGTATAGGTTTTGAATCCTTGCACCTTCATTTACTTATTGTGTAACATTAAGAAAGTCACTTAACCAAAAAGTGTTTGGAGTTATTGGAAATTTGGGCTAGGCTTTGTAATGCTTTCCAGGACTGCATGCCTAGTAACTATGAACCTGTTGTCACCTGCCAGCCATTCCCTCTTGCATAGCTGATCTAGCTCAGGAAATGTTATGGCAATATCACCAGCACACCAATTGGTTTAATGCAACATAGACCATTTATTCTTCAAGGACAGCAAGCAGTGTATTTACATGTGAAGCACTAAAACTCAAAAGTTGTTTGCAAGTAGCAACCTTTGCATTAGCACTAGTTCTCTTTAATGTGGAATTGGTCAAATGACTTTTACTTCTGCAGAGATTGTACATATGTTATTAATATGTCTTATACTCACAAATGCTCTTCCATTTAAACTGTGCTACACGTGGATGGATCTTGTGGTATGATGCTAGTGATCTTTATAAAATTTCATGTATTTCATCCAGAACTACCAATAAAAGTATATGTAATTTATTTTTTCATAACAGTGAGAGGTGTACTCAGTTAATGAAGTGACTATAACTGAGGTGGGGTGGGGTGCTCACTGTAGATGAAAGTGCCTTTATGTTCTTATTATCTGGTCATTTTACACAGTCTTTAATCAGGCTTCCCAGGACTAATATGCATGTGTGTCACTTAAGGTGAGATATTTTTGGTACCATGTGTTTATGTGCAACAAATGTGAAATATGAGTTTTTGGTCATTATTATCTATTTATTTGTTTATTTTCTTACACTGTCGAGTGCATCCTTCTCAGATGTTAGTGTAGCTGTAATTGCTGGATTTCGGGATGTCTGTGAATAAAACTGACCCTGCTGAGCTAAAAAAGTTAAAGTTATTAGTCTGTCTTTTCAGAACTAATGTGCATTTTTGTAAATCAAATTAGAATACTTTACTGTGGCCATTTGTATCGCAATCAAACGTGATATGTACATAGTCAATAAAGTGATGGTAAGTTTTGAGTATAGATATTGGTGGATTATAATGACAACCTGCTGAGTGGCCTTATGTAGATTAAATGTTCTGAAATGGATACTATTATTGGTTCATACATTTTGTTTCACTACTTACTGGAAAAATGTTCAAAACCACAAATTTGAAATAGAATCTAAAAATGTTGTTGTATTAAACAAGAAATATAATTTACAGCAAACAGGAAAGTGAATCAAAGAACAGCAAATTACATAGGAAAAAAAGGGAAATGTGAGATAAATACATGTAGAGGAGGAGCGGCATTTAGGTGAAGGCAGAATTTGAATGAGCTATGTGATGGCTGGCTGACAATCATTGGATACATTGAAAGTGATGCATAATGTTTGCAGCTACAGCTGTGTAAGCACAGTTTGCAAGGTGTAATGTTTGCTGCTAAGATTATGTCATTATAGTTTATTTTAATTTATATAAATATAAGATTGCCTATGTCATACATGAAAATTTAATAAAGATGGTTTCTTGTTTATTAAAAAAACACTTCAATTTATTCATGATCCTTAAAATGTGTGTGGTGGGGGTGGAGGGACAGCCCAGGGCCCCAGATACACTGCATCTGCCACTAGATTGATAATGTTTCAATGACTGTGAGTTTCAAGGGAAGAGACATTTACTATTCCTCATACTAAGTCTGTTTTCATTGTATCAAATAGCCATGACTGTGAGTGCTCTAAAACTTTGAAATAAAAGTTAAACATTAAGTGCAAATCTCTGTAATCATTTTAAAAGTAAAGAAGAAAATAGTGTGGATGCTGATACATTCTAACAGTATTTATGATGACTGGGGAAAGACAGCCAAGCAGCAGAACACTGGAATGGCTGTGGGGTCTATTATTCTGTCCAGGGCCCCATCTGACAATGATCCGCATATAGTCATTCCTTCATTCTGAGGTTTCTGCTTTCTTTTTGTTACCGCCATGCAATTGCTTTTTAAACATGTATTTTTCCAGCAGCTTGATGGGACTGTTTATTTAACTTTTTAAAGAAAGTTGTAAAAGGAGCATGAGTCCCTTGGCAAACTTGGAAAAGGTGGAATGAAAAATCTGAGAATTCGCTTGAATCAGCTTACTCTCTCTCTCTTAACACTTTTTATTAAAATCTGCAGCAGAAGGTCATAAAACTAGGTCTCTATCTAAGGAATAATTCAAAATCTCACATTTAACATCACATGAGAAGTTTTGAGAATGCAGACAGGCAAACCTCCCCATAATAGTTCCATGCCAGCAACTCTGGCAGTACCATCGGCAGAATAAGAACTACATTTCAAACAGTGAAAAGTCACATGAGATACAGAAGGCACTAAGTTGCACAAGGTAGTTTTCTCTATCCACAAGAGGAAACAGATACCTACGTATTTCTCTTATGCTCACAAATGGCAAACATAAATTTCAACATATGATCTTAGCAGTTGAGAATTTTAAAAGCAAATGTTGCAGAATACACTTTTCTCCAAAATTTATCAAAATACTTCCCATCCTTGTCAGAAGGATAGGGATTAGAAACAACCACATGCTTACCAGCAGATGAGTTCACTAAAGCAATAGCTGCCTGGTCAGATCTGAGATGGATGTATAAAACTTTTAAAGATTGAGGTACTTTATAAAATGCATCTGCTTTTTTGGAGGCAGCAGGCTGACTGTCAGGAGGATGGCAGGGTGTGACAAAAATTCATCCTCCAAGGCAGGCAGAACAGGAAGAATAGCAACGGGCTCTAGAAATTCCAGTTGTGATAAACCATAATGCATTCAGAGAAATTGAGAAACAGAAACAAGGCTACAATCTACTCAGCATCTGAATCAAAGTTCTGTGAAGATAACACAGTTTGTGCTTTCACATTTATTTGAGATTCAAAGTCTTGAATCTCTTCAGAAGATGAAGGGTCCCTTGTTTTTTTTTACTAGAAACAAACATACAGAAAGGGTGAAGAGCCTACATTAATCCCTGAGCAAAGCAAGATAAATTACTGCTGTCCAGGGTAACTGAGATAAGAAAAGACATATGCTTAAGTTTTTGCTTCTTTTGGACAGAAAAATCTGAAGAAACAGACCCACTTTTGTCAGCAGGGATGGGCACAGCTTTTTGGCTAATCAGAGTGGTGTCTTCTTTTGTGGCTTGAAGAAAATAGAACTGAGGCATCAGTAGGATGATCGAAGATTAAGCTGAAACAGGTACCTGATTCTCTGGGAAGCCTTGAAGTAATACTTGAGAAAACAGGCAGGTAGTAAACAACAAACTTTTCCCACATTAAAATGTAGTGAAAAGCACTTTAAATGCTTACCCCCCCAAATAAAATAACAATAATTGTGTGACATAAAAAATAGTTAAAATTTTTACCTCAAAAGTAAAAACAATAACAATAATAATAATAATAATAATAATAATAATAATAATAATAATAATAATAATAACAATCCCATTTAAAAGTGAACAAAAATTCCATGACAGTCAATGAAAATACATTTCCCTGGATAAAACTTTCAAGTTTTACAGAAAAAGTAAATTTGGAATCACAAAAAGTAAAGTGGAAGGTATCTTCCCCATAGTGAACTTAGCTGTCCTGCAATGGAACACAGATAGCCATCTGTAAATCATGAAAGCTGCAGAGGAGCACTGTCTTCAGCAAGAAAACTTTAAAAGTCTTTATGTCCAAACCTAACTTTTAGTCAGCTCAGCTTGAGCTGACTAATGGATTGAGTGCAAGGAACATGCCCTGAAGGCTTTGGAAGTTGGCCAGCTATTGAGTCCTTGCCAGGATTCAACCTATATAGGTAAAGGTACAGTAGCAGTGGTCAAATGAAGAACATCAAAGCGCATCTGTATGTTTTTGGCAGTAACTGTAGAATGCAGGCAACACTATGCTACTATGATTGAACAGTCACTGCATATGGAGTCAGACGGCATTTTAACTATAATAGTAAAAATGTAGGTTATGCTGGAACCAGTTCTTCTTGCAATTTATTTTATGTAGACAAACTGAAATAAACCTACAGCAAAAAGGTCAGAGCCATATCTAGTTTATCATGATGAACCAGAATCACAATATTTTATACATGATTTCTAATATATGTGCTAACTTCTAAAGATTCTTCTTGTTTGCACGGGAAACAGTAGACTTGCCTGAAAGAAGGGGAGATGTGGAACTGTTTTTCATCAGAAAATAACTATTCTGACAGCTGTAATTATCAGCAGATATCCCTCCTGGCTTAAATGCATTTTTAACTATCCGACCTGGGTTTGAAAATAGAAGGTTAAAACAACTTAGATTTGCATGCCAGTGTTAATCAGCATGTGTTTAAATACTACTGCTTCAGGGACCCCTATAATGCACACATTACAATATCATGGCCTTTTCTTCAGATCATCTGTTTTTTCTTCAAGAATCTGCGTGTCCATTTCTATTTTGCCAAGTTGTTCCATGTTATTATTCATTGAGCACTGATTTCTGACTTTGTGATCTGATATTGTTTGTCAGCTGCATCTGCATAGCCGTATTTGTTTCCTACGTATTCAGGAGCATTGTTTATTTATTTAATTTATTTTTTAGTGTGCTGCTATTCCACATACAAAGGCACATTGAGTTATTACTGAGTTTTGGCTGCTGTCTGTGCCGTTTCCTATATCTGACTCATAACTTCCAGTTTACTCTCTCCATCCGACCTAGCCCAGTTCTATCTCCTTTAGCACCCTTCTACTGCCCTTTTCTATCTCCTGCTAAAATGATATTCTCTGTTTTTTGTGTTAATACTTCTAACTTTTTGCTTTTAGTTTATAACCCTGCCTCTTCTATTGCTGAGTCTTAATCAATACATTTTACTTACCTTTTGATCATCCTGACTAATTGTTTTCCTGCAGTCCTCTGTTTGATGCCATTCTGTTTTGCATAACTCCCCACCCCACCCCTATTTCCACGTACCTCTGACATTACTTTGTTTATTCTGGGCCAACACCTCCCTATCTGAATTCCAACCTATCACAGTACCCCTCAGTCCTTACACCTGCAGCAATATAACCATTTCACAAATAACCGCTCATGGGCTATCACTCCTCCCAACCACAGTAATTATATCTGCCTCATCGGTACTTGTGTATTATCACAACCACATTCGGAGCAGGAGAAGCAGCTCATTCCCAAGCCCTTGTCCTGCTGAAATATGTAGTGCAAGTTACCGGGGAGGTGTGTGCCACTGTGTTAAAAGTCTGTTGAAGAATTCTTGATACAAAACCACCAGGTAACTAAATTGGAGGAATGTTGGTTTCCTCATGTGTATTAAGCTAGTCATTCTTACAAAACTTGGGGAAAGTGCTTCAACAGACTGTGAAAACAAAATATTCAGAAAGAAACATTTCAGGTTGTTCAAAGGTCAGCAACCTTTCAAGGGCTGTTTGGTTGATGCACATGACAAATATATGGCTTTTTTTGAATTCATGGGTGGCACCATAATGCCGTGGTCAGCATTGTGAACTTGTTCTGCCGGTTCATGTACTATGAATGTCCTCACTAGGTGTATTTTTTTTTTTTTGGCCAGGTTTGTTGCTTCCTGTCACATCCCAAACACACGCTGATAGGAGAATGGTGCCATGTGTACTTCTCTTTTTGTGTGTCTGTATGTGTATTTTATTGCAGCGGACTGGGGTGTCATCCCAGAATTTGTTCTCACCCTCTTGCCCTTTGCTTCTATGCTAGCGGGCCTACTGCTGCAGGATACATATGAGACATCGAACACCCATATGAAAAAAATATATCACTAGTAACGTACAATCATAACATCTATCAAACCCAAAACATACGGCTTTATAAATAAATTAACCACATTCCCATATCATGATGAATGCTGACAGGTTGGGAATGTGGTTGCGATAATATGCAAGTACTGCCTCATCTGCTCTTCATACTATTACATAAATATAAATTTCGTTATTAGTGTCCTTAGTTATGTTCTGTCCTATATGCCTCTGACTGTCTTCAAATATCATTGGTTCTCCTCCATTTAATTTCTCATTTTTGTAATAATTAGAATTATCGAACAAGACAAATCTTTTCCACCTGCTAACTCCACTTCTGTCTACCTCCACTTCATAATACATACTACAACATCACTTTTTCCTCTTCTCTATAACCACTGAAATTTTGGTTGTTTCTCAAAGCATCATGTATTTTTCTGCTGCTATTAGCATCCTAGCTAACAAACATTCACTATATACTTTATACTTTCACTTTTTATACACCTATTCTACTGCAGATTACTCAGCACACTATGAAATTAGGAGTAGCTATACCAGTATTTCTCCCTGCCTTTTTAATGTTTTACTTTATTTTAAGAACATTTCACTACCACCATTGTACTCAATAAATGACTCATAAAGTTCCCTTCTAAATCAATACATGGGTCACTATCAGTTCAGTGAAAAATCAGTTCAGCAAACGGCTTTTTCAGTGCACTTACATAGAACATGCTGTTCATTGAGCTAATCATATTGAGATTCTTGTACAGTGATGATCAGAAAATTTGCCCTTTCCCCACTGTAGTGTGATCTTAGAGTTGGTATATTTAAATAGTAGGGAGTATGGGGGCACTCATGAAGGGAATTTGTTGAATGTCATTTCCGATGAAATGCAGTTCGCTGAACTGACAGATTGATGTAGTGATATAGACCCCAATACACTACCTGTCAAAAATTCCCCATTGTGGTAATGTCCACCACAACCCAGGCCCCATGAACTCATCAATTAATTCAAATAACAAAGAACCACCCTGCAAAAACTGTGAATTAACTAAGTCTTCATCTACCACCTCAAACTACACCTCTTCCCAGTTGTACTGTCCTAACAAAATACTATCACCTGTCCATACTAATAAAACTAGCAAATCTAACCCCTCACCCTATTATTCTCCCACTTGTCTCCCCACAAAATTTAAACATTGTCACTATCAATCCACACAGCATGTGTAAAAAAAATTACAGAACTACATGCATGGATATCACAGTATAACTCTGATATCCTTGCTATCACAGAAACCTGGCTTAAGCCTAATATTAAAGATTCTGAACTACTCCTTCCAGGCTACAGTATTATCAGAGCTGAGAGGCCCCACAAGAAAACAGGAGGGGTAGCCTTAATTTATCCAAGTTCATACAATCTCTCTCCCTATTCACACAGCATTCCAAAAATCCAAAATGTTGAAATAGTAGTATCACTGCTAAAACTTCACAATACAAAACAGCTACAGAAATAATATAACAAATTTAGAAGAAATTTTCTCCTGACCAGCTATGTTATATGGGTTGGAGACAGTGGCATTGACAAAAAGGCAGGAGTTTGAGCTGGATGTGGCAGAATTAAAGATGTTAAGATTTGCACTAGGTGTGACGAGGGTGGATAGGATTAGGAATAAGTATATTTGAGGGTCAGCCCAGGTTAGAAGGTTTGGAGACAAAGCCAAAGAGGCAAGATTACATTGGATTGGACATGTGCTGAGGAGGGATGCTGAGTATATTGGGAAAGAGTAGTGGAAGCTAGGTTAAGGAGGGATGTGATGATTAGTGATCAGCAGTATGGTTTCATGCCAGGAAAGAGCACTATAGATGCGATGTTTGCTCTGAGAGTGTTGATGGAGAAGTACAGAGAAGGTCAGAAGGAGTTGCATTGTGTCTTTGTGGATTTAGAGAAAGCATATGACAGGGTGCCTAGAGAGGAGTTGTGGTATTGTATGAGGAAGTCGGGAGTGTCAGAGAAGTATCTAAGAGTGGTACAGAATATGTACGAGGGTAGTGTGACAGCAGTGAGGTCAGCAGTGGGAGTCACTGATGCTTTTAAGGTGGAGGTGAGATTACATCAAGGATCAGCTCTGAGCCCTTTCTTATTTGCAATGGTGATGGACAGGTTGACAGACAAAATCAGACAGGAGTCCCCGTGGACTATGATGTTTGCAGATGACATTGTGATCTGTAGTGAGAGTAGGGAACAGGTGGAGGAGACCCTGGAGAGGTGGAGATATGCTCTAGAGAGAAGAGGAATGAAGGTCAGCAGGACTAAGACAGAATATATGTGTGTGAATGAGAGGGAGGATAGAGAAACGGTGACGATGCAGGGAGTAGGGGTGGTGAAGCTGGATGAGTTTAAGTACTTGGGATCAACATTTCAGAGTAATGGTGAGTGTGGAAGAGAGGTGAAGAAAAGAGTACAGGCAGGATGGAGTGGGTGGAGAAGATTGTCAGGAGTGATTTGTGACAGACGAGTACCAGTAAGAGTGAAAGGGAAGGTCTACAAGAGGGTAGTGAGATCAGCTATGTTATATGGGCTGGAGACAGTGGCATTGACAAAAAGACAGGAGTCAGAGCTTGACTTGGCAGAGTTGAAGATGTTAAGATTTGCACTGGGTGTGATGAGGATGGACAGGATTAGGAATAAGTATATTAGAGGGTCAGCCCAGTCTGGAAGGTTTGGAGACAAAGCCAGAGAGGCAAGATTACGTTGGATTGGACATGTGCTGAGGAGGGATGCAGAGTTTATTGGGAAAAAGATGCTAAGGAGGAAGCTGCCAGGTAACAGGAAAAGAGGAAGGCCTAAGATAAGGTTTATATATGTGGTGAGAGAGGACTTGCAGGTGATTGGTGTGACAGAGCAAGATGCAGAGGACAGGAAGAAATGGAAACAGTTGATCTGCTGTGGCGACCCCTAATGGGAGCAGCTGAAAGAAGAAGAAGAAGAAGATTCCAGTTGGACATTCCTGGTAAACAACTGTCAACAAAATAAATAAGTTGTGTAGTTGGCACCCAAGTTGTGTACTATAAGAGGGAACATTTCAAATAAAATTATCATTTTGTTGGCTGCACTAGCCGCTTTGAACCTCTTTAAAAGCTGTTTATCAATCTGTTCCACCGTCTTCTTTTTCAGTCTTGCTTTTTCCAAAAGAAATTCTAGTAGGTCTGAATAAAATTAACTTTATTTGTTATAATCTCTGGAGATAGTTAGTAACCATTTCTATCTAGGTTAGTCTCACACCCAGAACTGTCTTGGCAAACTGGCCAAGATAACAGTTCACCTGTTTTGAGTTTAGATAAATAGTGAATACTCAGTTGCTTTTTTTGAGATATATATTCTGTAAAAAAGTGCTCTTTTTAATACCAAAAACCTCAAAGATAATGTGATATAAAATGTTAGCAATGAAGATAAATCCCTGTCATCAAAGATGCATAGTACACATGAAGTCTGAATATCTATGTATGGAAAAGGCTGAAACAGACAGATAGCATATCTTTGCATGTGCCTGCCTGTGCATGCATGCATGCATGTGTCTGCATGCACGTGTGTGCATATGTGTGTGCGTGTGTGTGTGTGTGTGTGTGTGTGTGTGTGTGTGTGTGTGTGTGTGTGTGTGTGTGTGTGTGTGTGTGTGTGTGCTATGTGTGCACCTCTGTGTGTTAAGTAAAGTAATGTAAAAAAAAATGTAAAGCAAGAATTTTTTGCCCAGATTTATCCATGATGTTTAGAAGTGTTTAACACTACAAAAGCTGTAATTAGGCTTATAATCTACTCCATTGTTGTGGGTGGTTTGGCATCCATTCACTATGATGATCAGAGAAGGTCAACATTAATGTCAATCAGCACATTGATACAGCTTAACATATCTCTTTATACCAATATGCTCAGCTATTCACCGTCTATGGAGGTATCTGAAAATTAAACAGAGATCGATCGAGCTTGCCAGATATTTCAGGCAAACACTTTTATTTTGAGTGTCACACACAAGCGATGTGATAATATATCTATGCCTTTCCATACTTCAGCTATTTAGAGTAGAATACACAGGGACGGCAGAATAGGAAATCGTATCACTTTCTTTTAAGTATGGCCAATGAAATTTTGCAAAACCTTTCCATTTTATTAGGATTTACAATTACTAAAGAGTGAAACTAATTGGTTTGTACTGTTACCACAATATGTAAATACAAAAGTAATAAATAAATAAATACATACAAGTGCATGTGTGTGTGTGTGTGTGTGTGTATGTGTGTGTGTGTGTGTGTGTGTGTGTGTGTGTGTGTGTGTGCACTTAATCTTAAGTGTATAGGAAAAAGAGAGAGAAAGAAAGAGAGAAAAAGAAAGGAGAAAAGAAATGGTGGCAATAAAACCGTGATGATTTATTACATTAAAATCAAATGTGTATGTGCAATGTAGAAGCAGTTAAACTATTAAATGGTAATACATTTTATTTATTTATTTATTTTGGACTATTGAATGGTACAATATTTTTATTTGTTCATTCATCGCTTCATAGGTATTTATTAGGCTATTGAACAGTAAGGATCTTAGGAAGACTACCCTTATGTTCTCGTGATACATTTTAGCCCATTTCTGTGTGTAAATAACCCAGGGGATGGCAGAACAAGGATTGCTGAGGTGTTTACTTATTTATGCTACTCATGAGAGACATGGGTGAGTTAGCATATGGTGAATTTGTAGTTTCTCATCCATTCATCCAGGTTCTAGTTGAATAGAGTAAGATAAGTATTTTGCTTTTCATGGCGAGGAAGATGGTTCCATAAAAGCGATTTCCTCTGTAATAAATTCCAATTCTTCCAACAAACTAACACCCTACTAATGGGTGATTTCAACTACCCCACCATTAAATGGGAAAACTACTCATGTACCAACTCTTGTGCTCAATGTTTTCTGGAATTCATAAATTCTAACGCTTTGGATCAACATATCCACACCCCCACCAGGGGCAGCAATATCCTAGACCTGGTTATTACCAACATAGGCAACCAGTGTTCCACACCAGAGGTCAATTACTCATTGGTCAGATCTGACCAAAAGCTAATCACTCTAGACATCCACATCCCACCACCACTCCCCATTAGGGAAACCACCGTAAAAAAGTTCTCCAAAGCCAACTTCATGCTTCTTAAGACAGAAGTGACAAACTTCACAACACCCATGCTGCCAGACAATAGAGGTACGACTGCTGAATCCTATACAAATGCACTTTATAAGCACTTACATGAGTGCATGGATCATGCAATCCCTAACAGAACCAAGATGCTATCCTCCAAATAAAGGAAGCCAATATGGTGGTCCCCTGCCATAAACAAGCTCTACAACAGAAGAAAGAAATTGTTGCAAAAAAGAGTAAAATCCCATGACTGGAGGAACTCCCTGGTCAGCCTCAGTAAGAAGCTGAGATCCCTCATAAAATCCTCCAAAGCTAGTTATGAAACAAAATAGCCACTTATTCTAAAGACAACCACAAAGCATTCTATAGCTATGTCAAGAATCTCAATGGCAAACCTCAGATCAGCTCTTAGTTGCAGCACAATGGAACTAAATATACAGAACCAACTAATATTGCCAACATCCTGACAAATAGGTTCAGTGCTAAATTTACCTCCCTCTCATCCCCTAAAGGGCACATCTCTATACCACAAGAATGAAATGTTCCTGTAATCACGGTTGCACAGGTAAAAAGCACACACTCCAAAGCCAAGAACACAGCCTCCATGGGACCTGACAACATCTCAGGCTACATTCTACACGAACTACAAAATGAACTGGCATCCCACCTAAGTACAATATTCAATCATAGCCTCACCTCAGGCTTTGTGCCCACTGAATGGTGCACAACAATGGTTATCCCACTCTACAAAGCGGGAGCCACCACGGACCCCAGGAACTACCACCCCATTAGCCTGATGAGCCTGGTTTGCAAGACTATGGAACATATCATCATGGAACTTATAAACAATGACATTGTCAATCTCCAAAATCTGGAACCTACACAGTTTGGGTTTGTAAAAGGCAGATCATGTCTCCTAAACCTGATAGACTTCTTTGAAGTGGTCACCACAGCTGTAGATGAGGGTAAGGTGGTTCACACAGCCTATCTAGATCTTGCCAAGGCTTTTGACACCATCCCCCACTCTAGAATTATAGATAAACTCACTAGACTAGGTATAAATCCATATGTCACAAGATGGGTTGCCAATTGACTCACTGACAGAACCCACACTGTGAAAGTAGCAGACTCCAAATACAACTTCAGACAAGTGACAAGTGGAGTACCACAGAGTTCAGTCCTGGGTCCTCACTTCTTTGGTATCTACTTCTTTGAAGTACAGGCTAACACAGAAGGTCTTTGGCTAACAAAGTTCATAGATGACTGCACACTAGGAGCCATAATCAAAACTCCTAATGATGTGGACATCCTACAAAAGGGCCTCACTGAGACAGATGCCTGGTGTCAAAGCCAAGGCCTCAAGCTCAATGCCAAAAAGTGCATTGTCAACCCTTTTGGTAAAAACTCTGTACCCATGAGCTACCACATAGGCAGTATTCTACTTAAATCTGAATGTGTGATAAGAGACCTTGGGACACAGGTGGACAGTAGTCTCTCCTTTGATAATCACATCACCACAGCAGTCAGGAAATCCTTCTACATGGCACACCTCTCTCAAAAGGTTTCTCAGCCAGGAAAAAAGAGGTAATTGTCCCCCTCTGCTTGCCACTCATTAGACCCATTGTAGAGTACAACGCACCTTTTGGTATGTACCTCCTAAGACATCTACAAAAAATGGAAAGGCTGCAGAAATACCTCACAAAGAAGATTACCAACCTCAAACAGATGCCCTATGCAGACCGTCTCAAAAAAACTGCAGCTCAGAGGTGATCTTTGCCTAACATACAAAGCTATGCCAAACCCAGAGCTGTTGGACAGGGTCCACTTAAAGAAATCCCAATCCCTCTGAGCTACATGCTCTAGGGACCTAAACATTGTCACCACAATAAACAGAACATGCTGGAGGGATAGATTCCTGTCCCAGAGACTTCCCATACTCTGGAACAAACTACCTAACTATATCAAACAAAGCTCCTCATTAGTACTCTTCAAGAAAATTCTTGATGATGGGATGGGAGATAGGAAATTCACCCCGGGGATCACTTCTGCGGCTCTGCTCGACAGGGGCACAGGAAAATACTTTTCTTGGGTGGCGAAAGCCAGCTTACCATTTGGCTAGGCTTATATAGGCCTTAGGGCCAATAGCCTAGTACCTACCTATGAACCTATGTTACCCTGGCCCTTAGTAGTAGTAGATGCAATATCCTTGGCCTTGAAGAGTGACTTCAGAAATTATTTGTGGGTGATTTGAGGGTGGAGGATGAAATGTAGATGTGGACATGTGATTTGAAAATACAGGAGGAGAGGGGAGGGATGAAATTAGTTTAGTAGTAGATTGGTTATGTCTTCTGGGTCCATGTATACATTACTGTTAGCTCTGTGCAGTCCTGGGGATTATTTCTTTGATATCCAACATAGTTAAAGGAGGTTTTGTGATTATCTTCCACTTGGGTGGTTACCCTTAATGCATATCTGGCTTTGGTTTCTTATTACGTTTTAGAAAATAATTTTTGGTATCTTGAGACTTACCTTTGTGTACACTGAGAATTTTTTCTTTTATAATACAGCCTGTTTGCATTTGGATTCTACCATAGGGGTTTATTTTTCCAATTGTCTTTGTATTTTCTTCAGAAGGGATGGATACTTCTATGTAGCAATCTACATGTGCACCGAATCTGACAGTAAAGGATTCCACATAAGCTGTGTGGCTATCAGGTTGATAGGGAATTTTTGAACTTAGCCAGGGGACTAGCCTTAGAATAATCTCAGAATACTATGTTATTGGAACATGCTTCCTTTTTCAGCCTTATGATGAAAGTGACTGATTTGTGATCCGATTTGACCAGGAGGCAGTTACGATTGGTGAGGAGCAAAATTGGCGCATTTTGGTAAGGATTAAGTCCAGTATTTTATTGCCTCTGGTTAGGGTGTGGACTAACTGGGCTACAGAGTATGTTTGTCTGCATATATATATATATATATATATATATATATATATATATATATATATATATATATATACACATATGGTTTACCTTTGAAAGGTTGAAAATCAACCTACCAAATGGCCCTTTGTGCGAACCAGAATGAAGAAAATTGTCATTCCAATTTGCACCGAAGTTCGAAAATCAGCAAAACATAAACCAGATTCGCTGATTTTCGAACTTCAGTTCAAAGACAAAGTGTAATGCAGGGGGGCTGTGCCCCCCTGCACCCCTCATCCCCCCCACTTTATCATTCTAACTCAGAGGTCGGACTACAGTGGGGAATGTGTCCACTTCCCGATCCCCACTATAGTGCATCTCACACCAAAAATGCTGAATCTACAATGAGCGAACATTACTGTGCATTTGCTCATTGCACATTTGATGCATTCTGTTTTCGGCTTTCCGAAAACTTGAAAAAGTCCTTTCGGACTTTTGTATTTCATTCATGCGACTTACGCACATGTAAAGGTAAACCATATATATATATATATATATATATATATATATATATATATATATATATATTTATTTAGGTAGTTATTACTTGTTAAATGGGTAGGTCAAATGACCATACTCACCTTGTCCTGAACTAAAAGCAGTGTAAATGCAGAGTATAAAAACATCAGTAGGAAGCCAGCAAATAGTAAAGTTAAGACAGTGGTTGTTTATTCACAAAAATAATCAGCTTCAAGATTCATGTATAAACATAGCAGAGAGCATTAGGGCTGTGTCCTGCTAAAGAGGTTCATATGATAGTTTCAGCATATGATAGTTCCAGCAATGATGTCCTCAGCCACCTTTTGCCTGTTGTGTGACTCTCAACAAGTCATTTAACCAGGCACTGTTCTTGTGCCAGATCTGGAAAAAAAAAGTCCATGTGAATCAGTGTTCTACAACAGTTAACAAATAAAAATACAAGTAAACAAATGGCTGCTGAAAGCCTGTATAAAATATAGTCAGAAAGATGCAATAACATTTATTAATAACTTATGTGGTTACTATGCAGTCATAAAGCTGAACAAGCAGCTGAGATGTCAGTAGATAGACAGAACTGTTAAACGCTGTAAGATAATAAGCTATGAAGTACATTATTAAAGTTACGTAAGAATGAGTTGCTTGTAGTTTAGTTTACAGGAGGGATGCTACTGGCTGCAAGGAAGAAGAGAAGATTGAGAGATGAGGTAGCAGTTCGATAATATGACTGTTAAAGGGTAAATAAGAGTAGGGACAGCTTACTATGCAGGATAAACTAACAGATTTGCAATAGTACATGAATGGAAACTGAGGGGATAAAGAGGAGATCTGGAAATGAGGGGGAGTGCTTACCTTAGCCATTGTCTTTGCCCTGTTGCAAAAGGAAGGAAGAATGTGCCACAATACAGAAAGAAAGAAATAAAAAAGAAGTATAGTAACCAAAAAGATGGAAGCAACACAAAACTTATTTTGAAACTTGCAGATATGTTCTGTAAAAATCTAAGGTTCTTTCAACAATCTATACCTGTGCATTCATAAAAAATAAAAGAAAGTTTACTGCAAAATGAGCAACACATTTTATCACTAAGCAGGGCTGAAGCCGGACATGTATATTTTATATTTAAATATTTAAACCTAACGTTGTTGCCCTCACCACCCATAAATCATTTAAACATGTATTCCACCCTCAAAATTTTGCCCCTGTGCACACATGAAATGGACCCATTAATTTCAGCTCTTGCCACTAATACTCAGAAAATGGATATTTTAAGGTCTGCATTCCCTTAACATAAGAATGATTTTATAACTTTGCAGAGTAAGCATTAGTGTAAATGAGTGTTAACATTCAGCACTCTTTGGGTAATATGTTTTCTAAGAGATGATCAGAAAAACAGAAAATCGATTCACATGAGTATAATGAGATGTCTGGCCACCTCCAAGGTCTTGGAAGGGAGATGTAAGAACTTGGATACTTGTGAACAAAAAGATGGAATGCAGCAATCGTTTTCCCTTGGTCAATATACAGAAGTAACTGTATGACCAAGGAAAGATGGCCCAGAGAAAGAACGTCTAAATGTTTGGTTTACCATAAAGTGCAGATGGGAGCATGGTGCTCCTCATGCACTTGATGTATAATATGATGAAAATTCACCCATCTTTCAACTCCATGTAGGAGTGCAGATAGCACCATGACTGAAAACAGGCATAAGTCAGCCTTAACTCTGTCTGGTACTTCCCTTTCAGTTGCATTAAATGACAGAGCATTTAAACACAAAAAGCCTGTAGTCTGAAAATATTTTATTATCCCTCATTTGCACACTGTGTGACCTTGAGCAAGTCACTTAACAGGCAGTGCTTGGTGCATCTGGAAGTCTGATGTTGGCTCTTCAATGGATTCACAAACTATGAGATGTTGTATTCTCTGCCCGAGAAGCCTAAAACAACTATACTCAACAATTAAGATGTGTCTCAGCTTTCTGCATGCAGTGCTGTGATCACCAGCCCTTTATTTAATATACTTCTTAATATACTTCTTATACTTACAAGACACTGAGTCTTTTTCAGACACAGAGTAAATCAAAACAGAACAGAAATGTTTCCTGCAAAATTTGCAGCCCAAAATTTCAAAAAATGAAGTGCACACTTCCCTTTAGAGGATCTGTCTTGATTTCCAGGTATTTAGGTATTACTTTGCATCAGACTCCACTCATGATGCTACTTTGATTTGGTACAACCTTTCTTTTTGGTAACATATATGAAGAAGACTTAACTTTCCCCTTACTGTTTAGGATGATAGTAGTCAAAATAGTAATAGCTTTTCTGCCCTTTTCTGTATTTAGTCTGATAGAAACAGCTGCCACATAGTCATTATCTGATTAAAATAGGAAAATCTCATATCCAGTTCATATATAATTAGTTACTTAGTTATTTTTGTTTACACAGGTAATAAACTGATTAAGTTTGACCTTTTACATTTGATGGGGTGAACGAGCATTCATATTTGATAAGCATGAAATACAAATAGAACACATTTCAAAATAACATAAGTGTAAATGTATGTGCATTAATTACTTAATGAGGAAAAGGTCACATCAGAAGTAAGGGTGACAGGTAAAAATGTGAGAAAAGTAAAAATTTACAGTAAAGGAAGGGTGTAACAGAAAAAAAAGTTAGTAATAGATGAATCAGAGAAAATGGGAATAGTAAAAGTAGGAGGGGAGTAGGTCGATCAGCTGGGGGAAGCAGTTTGAAATACAGACATGGATGATGGCAATTTTATATAATCTGATATTCATGGGAACAGGTGAATTTGGCTTGTTGCTACAGGTGGATAATGAACTCTTTTATGAAGTTTACAAGTTTTTAGTTTTTCTGATGGACACCTACAGGGGTTCCCACAAAGAAGGATGGTGGGAAAGGAAAAGGCATAGCGTGTATACTGGAGAGGGATTCTAGGACTAGAGAGAGAGATACTGTATTTTGAGACAGGCTACAGAAGTTATATTACTATTTTTTCATGGAGTTTAACTGATAGTGGGGCGAAGAGATAAAGATGTTTGAAGAGCTGTGTACATAGCAGGAGATTAGCTCTTTGCTGTATTGGAAGACATTTTGCTTTTTCAAGTTTTTCAAGTGATCTTTTGAGTTGGAGAGTTGGTAATGAAATGACAGAACTGGAAATAGTTTGGAGAATCGCAGTGGTGTGGGTTGAAGTAGTGGATAAAGTAGATAGACTATACTCCAGTGAGGTAGTTGGATACCTTTCCCAATGGCAGATTGGGCAGCAGAGGAAAGGAAAGAGAAGAATTTTGGTGCCCAAAAAAACAAGGAGTTTATTTTATATTTGGGTTTGCCAATGTTATAATGGAGGATGAGATACCAGTCAAGCCAGAGGCCAAAATACTTAAATGATATTGTGGTTTCAATGAGAGAGCTGTTTAAATTAGGAATATCGAGGTTAGATGGGAATTTGGATAATCTTTTGGAGGTTGTGAAGAACACTGATTTATTTATTTATGGGGGGTTAAAAGAAGGTTGCTGTATGAGTCAGAGCTGAATTTCATGGAGGTCAGACTAAATTTGATTTTGAATGAAGAAGTGAGATGGGCTAGATTTCTAGAGGACTATGTTGTCAGCCTTGAGAAGAAGTTGAATATGGTAGAGGTGTAGATGGAGTTTGTTAATGAAAATGGAGAATAACAGACATGGCAGAATGGAATCCTGGGGACACTTTCTGTGAGTGAGCAGAGATGGAAAGGCCCTTTCCTGTTTTGAATCAGAAGTGTCTATTATCTATGAAATGTTTGAACTGTGGTATGAGGTCATTGCTAATACCACTCTCTGGAAGAGAATTAGAGACACAGATAGCCAATTAAATCAAATATTTGGTAATATGAATGAAAATCATATCAGTATCATTACTTGTGTCTGCATTTAGTAAGATATTGCCAGTGAGAGTCCAAAGGGACTATATTAGGACAGCTGGCTGTAGACATTTTTTTCTAGCATTTTACTAAGAAGGACAGAGATTGGGAAGACTTGGTTGAACTGGGCAGGGCTGATTGTTTGGGGATAGGTTTAACAGTTGCAATTTTCCAAATACAGAACGTGATGATTTTGGTGAGACAGATTTTAGAGATGTGGGTAAGAGGAGGGCCAAGTGCTCTCTGCAGAGATAGAAAAAAAAAAAACAGGCAAGAATATTGTTACAGCATGAAGGGAGTTTGTTTTGAGAAAATTGTCTCTGTCAATTTGTTTAATAACTTTAAAATAGAATAATGTGCAAAAAGCAGTCCAAACAACAGACAAAGGTCACAACTGTAGATAAAAAATACCAAACAAAACAAAACCAGCATGACCACCACAGCTGAAAGCATCCAAATATGTAATGAAAACCAGGATAGGTGCTTTCGCGTTTCACCAAACGCTTTTTCAGATCATAAAATCAAATACATATTAGCATAGATTTAAAAGGCCAATCACATTAGAATATTAAAACATATGTCCAATTATGACTCTAAGCTAATGTACGTCCTTTTAGGGCTGGTTTCAGAGAAACACATCCAATAAGACCTAGATACTTGTCAGCTTGCAATCTCAAAATCCATTGTATTTCAACTTTTTCAGTAGCATTCACTAAATCACCCTCTCAACCATTTGTTTGTATAGACTGAAGCACTCTAAAGGAAAAAGTATGATCTGTATTTTCCTTAACATGTTTAGCTAAGGCATTGTTTTCTTTACCTACCCTAATATCATGAAGATGTCTACAGATCCTACCCTTAAACTTTTTGTTGGTTTTCCCAACATAGAAACCACAGCATGACATGCAGGTAGCTAAGTAAAAGACATGTTGTGTACAGCAATCTGCATAATATTTTGGTTTAAAAGTGAAATTAAGACACGGGTGTTTAAAAGTTTGTTCCTTGGAAATAACAGAATAAAACTGACAATTTTGACATGTAAAGGTTCCTACTCATGTAGATGGGGGCCTTTGTTGGCCTGTTCTACAGGCATTATTATCAGTACATAGTTATCCTTTTATATTCATACAATTCTTTTTATATTCCTATAATTCTTAAATAAAAAAGAGGGACTACGTCCTATTATATTTGCTGTTTTCTCATCTATTGTTAAAAGTCACCAATTCTTAAGTATAATGTCACACAGAGGACCCACATCATTTGTATATCTAATACCAACTCTAAGTGTATGGCCATATCCCGAGTTACTCATGTCCCTCCCACCATCTCGACTAGAATGGGAGAAATAAGGTTGACACACTTTCTTTCTATCATTGTTAACCCGCTCCTTGGTTCTATTTAGCATATATTTTTTGTAACCCCTCTGTAAAAATGTACAGTCATATTGTCCATATTATTACTAAGCTCCTCATCCTGGGTACATAATCTAGATGCTCTCATCAACTGACCCCTCACAATATTGGGATAGACATGCCTAGGATGCATGCTATCCGGGGTTAAAAGGCTATTTTTCCAACAGTTCTTACAATACGGGGAGGTCTTAATCATACCATCAGAGTCTACATTAAGATGCACATCCAAAAAATCAATATCGCTATCTGAACATGACAAGGTAAATTTTAAAAAATCAGTGGTATTGTCTATATATGCAAGAAAAACAACTAATTCCATAGATGTACCCGCCCAAACAAGAAAAATATCATCAATAAAACGTTGATAGAATTTTATATAGTGACAATATATATTAGTATTCAGGACATGCCTTTCTTCCCATGCACACATTACCAAATTAGCATAGGAATTCATACAGGGGGTGACCATGGCTGACCCACATTTCTGTAGGTATATCAAATCTCTATACATAAAAAACATTGTTGCTCAAAATGAGATCTAACAAACAGCAAATAGTATTTATAGTAATATTATTAAAATCACTTTTATATCTCAGTACATCTCTCATGGTTTTCATACCAAAATTATTCAGAATAGATGCAAATAAATTCTTAACATCTAGAGTTACAAACAAATACCATTTCTGATAGCAAATCAAGCATCTGCCAGTGATAGTCTTTAACATTTATTACAACAATGGAGCCACCTTTATCAGCTGGTCTAACACAAATGTCTGTGTTTGACCTCAATGCTGATGATGCTTTTTTTCAGTCATAGTTAAATTATGAAAAGATTTCCGATGTGGTGTATATAAAAAATCACAGATGTCATCTTCACAGACCTTAATAAAAATATTAACATGATACAGTAATCGAGGCATAAAAACACTCAGATTCCTGCGCACTGGTATAGCTAAGTTATTATCCTGGTTCCCAAACATCAAATTAAGAGTGAAATTACAAGCAAACAGTCTAAAATCAAGTAAGACATCACTTACATTAGAGGATGTTGCAGGAATAAACATTAAAACTTTACTCCGAGCCTAAATTAGCTTAGAGTGATAATTGGATGCGTTTTAATATTCTAATGTGATTGGCTGTTTAGCCTTTTAAATCCATGCTACTATCTATTTGATTTTATGATCCAAAGAAATGGCTGGTGAAACTTGAAAGCTCTTATCCTTGTTTTCATTAAATATTTGGACGTTATCAGCTGTGGTGGTTGTGCTAATTTTGCCTTGTTTGGAAATATATATGTGCAGGCTTTTCAGCTGCAACAGCTTTTTACTATGCAAGATCAGTATGAGTTAGCTAGATAGAAATTTGAGGCTAGCATGATAGGAGCCATCATATTATGGGTATCAGTGGCGTACACAGCATGCCTCTCATCATGCATAAAGGTTTGGTTCAGAATCACTCAGATCAAGCATGAACAAGAATGGGGAGGGTCTGCTACTCATTTTCCAGGGAGACCACAAATCAAGGTGGAATACAATACCAATTGTTGGAACACATAGAAAGGTAAATGGATACAATGGTAAAATGTCTTAGACCAACAAGTCTCAAATAACAGGTTGTTAGCATCCTTAACAGACTTATGGATCAGGAGGCAGCTGTCAGCAAAAGATATGCCTTAGTGAGATCCCCCTTTAATAAATATGTGACTCTAATATACCTTACTGATATCTCCCTTTAATACATATCTGAATCTAATATGACTTAATGATATTCCCCTTCAGTAAGAATTTGACTCTAATATGACTTAGTGAGATCCTATTTAATAAATGTGTGAATCTAACATTATTGCCAAAAAGGATGCAACATTAGGGATAATCCATCCATCCAGTATAGTTTATTCACATCTGACTCTCTAATGACCAATGGACTTCTGCTGCCATTCACAGAGTTTACTAGGCAGGTAAGAAACAGAAGTAGATTTCCAGACCTTTCTTCTGTATCATCTGCCCTTTCATATGCACTTTTACTGCCAACTCAGAGTCATACATGTATCTACAGCATGTCTTTGGGATGGGGCAGTAAACTACATTTTCTGGAGAAATGTTAGAGATAAAGGTGCTAAATAATGGAAACTTAATGGCAAGAACTTCACAGTTGACCAGATTGCTGTTAAGACCTAATATTATAGTTTCATAGGTTAATACTAAAATATCTGCCCTTGTAGGACATTTTAAGCCTTGTCAAATTTCCCAACCCAGTTGGTGTTTCACTTATCCTTTCCCTTCACAGACTAGATTTATATAGCACATGGTGATAATTACTTCTCTCATATTAGGCACCAAGCATGGCATATATCATTTAGTAATTGTCAGCAGGTATGGGTGATTAAGGATAATGAGGGAAACATACTCACAAGTGAGGAGAGTGTGTTGAGCAAATGGAAACAGTACTATGAGGGGCTGATGAATGAAGAGAATGAGAGGGAGAGAAGGTTGGATGATGTGCGGATAGTGAATCATGAAGTGCAGTGGATTAGCAAGGAGAAAGTAAGGATAGCTATGAAGAGGATGAAGAATGGAAAGGCTGTTGGTCCAGATGACATACCTGTGGAAGCATGGAGGTGTTTAGGTGAAATAGCAGTGGAGTTTTTAACCAGATTGTTTAATGAAATCTTGGAAAGTGAGAGGATGCCTGAGAAATGGAGAAAAAGTGTTTTGGCACCGATCTTTAAGAATAAGGGTGATGTGCAGAGCTGTAGTAACTACAGAGGGATTAAATTGATCAGTCACAGCATGAAATTATGGGAAAGAGTAGTGGAAGCTAGGTTAAAAAGGGAGGTGATGATTAGTGATCAGCAGAATGGTTTTGTGCCAGGAAAGAGCACTACAGATGCAATGTTTGCTCTGAGTGTTGATGGAGAAGTACAGAGAATGTCAGAAGGAGTTGCATTGTGTCTTTGTGGACTTAGAAAAAGCATATGACAGGATGCCTAGAGAGGAGTTGTGGTATTGTATGAGGAAGTCGGGAGTGTCAGAGAAGTATGTAAGAGTGGTACAGGATATGTACGAGGGTATTGTATGAGGAAGTCGGGAGTGTCAGAGAAGTATGTAAGAGTGGTACAGGATATGTGCGAGGGTAGTGTGACAGTGGTGAGGTCTGTGGTGGGAGTGACTGATGCATTTAAGGTGGAGGTGGGATTACACCAAGGATCAGCTCTGAGCCCTTTTTTATTTGCAATGGTGATGGACAGGTTGATAGATGAGATCAGACAGGAGTCCCTGTGGACTATGATGTTTGCAGATGACATTGTGATCTGTAGTGAGAGTCGGGAACAGTTGGAGGAGATCCTGGAGAGGTGGATATATGCTCTAGAGAGAAGAGGAATGAAGGTCAGCAGGACTAAGACAGAATATATCTGTGTGAATGAGAGGGAGGATAGAGGAATGGTGAGAATGCAGGGAGTAAAGGTGGCAAAGGTGGATGAGTTTAAATACTTGGGATCAACAGTTCAGAGTAATGGTGAGTGTGGAAGAGAGGTGAAGAAGAGAGTACAGGCAGGATGGAGTGGGTGGAGAAAATTGTCAGGAGTGATTTGTGACAGACGAGTACCAGCAAGTGTGAAAGGGAAGGTTTACAAGAGGGTAGTGAGACCAGCTATGTTATATGGCTTGGAGACAGTAGCATTGATAAAAAGGCAAGAGTCAGAGCTAGACGTGGCAGAGTTAAAGATGTTCAGATTTGCACTGGGTGTGATGAGGGTGGAGAGGAATAAGTATATTAGAGGATCAGCCCAGGTTGGAAGGTTTAGAGACAAAGCCAGAGAGAGACAAGATTACATTGCTTTGGACATGTGCTTAGGAGGGATGCAGAGTATATTGGGAAAAAGATGCTAAGGATGAAGCTGCTAGGTAACAGAAAAAGAGGAAGGCCTAAGATAAGGTTTGTGGTTGTGGTGAGAGAGGACATGCAGGTGGTTGGTGTGACAGGGCAAGATGTAGAGGACAGAAAGAAATGGAAACAGATGATCTGCTGTGGTGACCCCTAACGGGAGCAGCTGAAAGAAGAAGAAGGTGCCTCTGTCAATTAGCAGCAAAGGGCGCAACCTTGGGGCAAATTTCCTATTAGCCATCAGGGCTATGTAAGAGGATACCTTGTATGCCAGACACAGATCCGCTTCTTATCCATCTGATACAGCTACAGTTATCCCACTCCACGAGGGGGGAACCACCTTGGATCCAGGAAACTACCATCCCATCAGGCTAACAAGCCTTATCTGCAAGGCCATGGAGTGTATTATCATGGCACTTATAAACAAAGACATTGGCAACTTTCAAACACTGGATCCCACCCAGTTTGGGTTCATGAAGGGCTGATCTTGTCTCCTGAACCTAAATGACTTCTTTGAATCAGTCTCCAGAGCCATGGACTAGGGTAAGGTGGTCCACACAGCCTATCTAGACCTTTCCAAGGCCTTTGACACCATCCCCCACTCTCGAATCATAGATAAACTTACTAAACTGGGTATTAATCCCTATGTCACCCAATGGGTTGCTAACTGGCTTACTGATAGAACCCACACCGTAAAAGTAGCCAACTCCAAATCCATCTCCAGACAAGTGACAAGTGGAGTACCTCAGGGTTCAGTCCTGGGACCGCTCTTGTTTGGCATCTATTTCTCTGAAGTACAGGCCAACACTAAGGGACTCTGGCTAACAAAGTTCGCAGGTGACTGCAAACTGGGAGCCATTACTGAATCCCCAAATGATGTGGATACTCTACAAAAGGGCCTTACAGAAACAGATGCTTGGTGCCAGAGCCATGGGCTCAAGCTCAATGCCAAGAAATGTATAGTTATCCCCTTTGGGAAAAAACATGTATCAGTGAATTACCATATAGGTGGCAGTACACTAAACACTGAAAGCGTGATAAGAGACTTAGGGACACAGGTGGACAGTGATCTCAACTTCGATAACCACATCGCCACAACAGTCAGGAAATCCTTCTATGTGGCACACCTCATCACTAAGGGCTTTTCATCCAGAAAAAAGGAGGTCATTGTCCCACTGTACTCATCCCTCATTAGACCCATTATAGAATACAACGCCCCATTTGGTATGTACCTCTCAAGACATCTGCAACAACTGGAAAGGCCGCAGAAATACCTCACTAAAAGAATCACAGGCCTAAAGCAGATGCCCTATGCTGACCGCCTTAAAAAACTCCAGCTATACTCTGTTGCATATCGTCTACTCAGAGGTGATCTCTGCTTAACATACAAGGCCATGTCAAACCCAGAGCTGTTGGACATGCTACACTTAAAGAAATCACAATCCCTCAGAGCCACACTCTCCAGGGATATAAACCTTGTCATCACAATAAACAAAACATTCTGGAGGGTTGGATTCCTGACCCAGAGACTCCCCAGAGTCTGGAATAGATTGCCCATACATGTCAAGCAGAGTGCCTCTCTGGCCCTCTTCAAAAGGAACCTTGACGATTGGATGGCAGAAAGGGAATTCACCCCAGGGATCATGTCAGTTGCCCTGCTATTCAGGGGTCCAGGGAAGAAATAGCCAGGGAATTGTTATGGCTAGGCTTGTATAGGCCCTAGGGCTGATAGCCTAGTACCAACTTATGAACCTATGAACCTAAGAAAGGCCATAAGTATAGAGAAACAGCTAGAGTTTTGAAATGGTCTATATATATATATATATATATATATATATATATATATATATATATATATATATATATATATATATATATATATATATATATATATATATATATATATATATATATATATATATATATATATATATATATATATATATATATATATATATATATATATATATATATATATATATATATGTGTGTGTGTGTGTGTGTGTGTGTGTGTGTGTGTGTGTGTGTGTGTGTGTGTGTGTGTGTGTGTGTGTGTGTATATATATATATATATATATATATATATATATATATATATATATATATATATATATATATATATATATATATATATATATATATATATATATATATATATATATATATATATATATATATATATATATATATATATATATATAAAATTATTTAAACCGAGTATTTTGTAAGGTATCTCTGTGGGCAATCCAGCCTTTGCATTTGTCTGGACAGATACATGCAAAAGGGGATGTTATCTTCAATGACTGTACTTAAAAAGGGCTAAATAAAACTTGACAATAGCATCCCTGGACATAGAAGTAATCTGTTTGTTAATACCAGAGTAGAGACATGTTGGTAGAAAGTTAGCCTGCTATCCAAATAAGTTCCCAGTATCCATAAAGTCTCATCCCTTCAAAACCTTCTCCAGCCCTACTACTCCACTAGACTTCTATGCTCCGGCAGCAAAAGTCTTCTTCTAGTGACCAAACCCAAGAACTCAGCAGGAGAAGCACTATTCTCCTGCATCATATCCAGATTATGTAACAATCTCCCCTCTATAACCACTCTAACTTCCTGCAATTACTTCAAGACTGCACTAAAAACTCACTTAAAAAGTCTCTAGTTATGCCCATGCACCAATCCTGATTAATGACTCTCCTTTTACCTCCCCTTCCTCTCCCCTCCCCTAACCACCCTGTCTCACACTGTCTGATCATTGCATTCCTTCTTCTGCAGGCTCTGGCTCACCCTTTACCCTCCCCTTCCCTCCTCATGCAATCTCTTAGACCTGTTATAACATCTCAACTCCAAAATCCAACTGACTTGCACCTAGCTTCTTCTCACTACCACATATGCTACTCACTCAGTCTCCTCTCTTACTCCTCTGTCTTCCCCTTCCATCCCATTAGCCCCTCTAGCCTGCTCCACCTTCGTGTGGAGCTCCTGCTTTATATCTGCTTGAGTTTAGTGCAATATTTGTATATAAGATTTAGGTATATGAGTTTAGAACAGTATCAGTATGTTTGAGCTTAGTACTATCTGTATATACGTCCTACCTTTATTCCTAGTCTCTAGCTACATATTGGTATAGCTGTTCATTACTATGTTTCATATTGTATGTATAGCTAATGGTTGCCGCAGTATGTATTATTTGCTATTGTATGTATATTCAATTGTTCTTCATGTACTCTGCTGCTCATTTATTGTTCTGTGGAGCTTATCTCCCTGGGGCCTCCACTGAAAAAGGATCTGTGTCCAGCTGGAATTTCCCGGCAAACAAATGTAAATAAATAAATAAATAAATGCATAATAAGTTCTTAAATTCCTAATGACTGGGTCAATTCATGGAGATGTATTCTCAATGTGGTACTTCTTGGAGGGAGCATACATATCAAAGGGTACTGCAATGCATTTTTTGGCATTTAGCTTTAGTTCATGACTCTTGTTTGGGACAATCCTTCCTACATAACGGCTAAGTCTTTTGAACATTTTGTAACTGTACCAAACTTGCATTTACCTGCAAACTTAGTTAGCCGGAGTCTTTCAGTATCAGCTTTAACTTCACAGAAGTAGATGCCAAACAGTGTAGGTTCCACCACCATTCCCCTGAGTGATTTCACTGGTGACTGGTATTTTTGTGTAGGGATATTCACCTGTTTTGATCTCTCACATTCTATTTCTGAGCCAGCTGATGATGCAATGAGTGATGAAGGAGCTTATTCCTAGTTTGCTTAACTTGTCTACTATGCCTGAATGGGGTATTGTGTCAAATGCCTTGGCAAGGGCAAGGTAGAGGGTATGTACTCTTTTCTCTTCATCCACTGTCTTGATGACTTTTTCAGTGAAGTCCATCAGACTGAGTAAGTATGAACTGCCTTGTATGAATCTGAATGGAGATGGATCCAGTGTTTGGATTTGTCTTTATTGTTTAACTCTATGATAGTGTTTTCCATGGCTTTTCATATGAGGTTGGTCAGACACATTGGTCTGGGATTGCCCAGATCAGTGTGTGTGGTTTTCTTACCTTACACAGGAGGATGACTATTCCTGTTCTGCACTTGCTTGGAAAAAAGCTTATGTTTAGGCTGAGTGGCATAGTGGTGCAGCAGTTAACATTATCACCTCACAGCAAGAGGTTCTCTGGTTCAGTTCTCGACTGGGGTGCCTTCTGTGTAGAGTCTGTATGCCTTCCCTGTGTTTGTGTGGGTTTTCTCTGGTTACTCTGTTTTCCTCCTAATTTCGAAAGACAAGTGTCTGGAGTGTTTCTCCTTGGGCAACTGCTGAAAATAGGCTCTGTCCTAGACCGACATTCCTGATCAACAGATGTTAAATAGATACATTTTTAAACAGAGTTGTTAGGGGCTAAACTAAATCATGCTTCATGTTTTTTAGGATACATCTGGGGATCATATCTGGACTCACTGATGCAGGACTTTCTCTTGTGATAGACCATGGGGCCTCTGTTTCAAGTACCTCTTGTGAGATAGGTGAGATGAGAAAGTGGTAAAGTTCGAGATGAATTTACCAGCCAGTAGGTTAGCTACAACTTTGGCTTTAGTGAAGGTAGCATAATTCACAATCAGATCAGTGGCAATGAGTTGCTTGGTAGATTTAACTTAACAACTGAGCTCTTTATTTAATTTAATTACAAGATCTCTATTATTTTGGGAATTGTTCTTCATCATTTTGGCCAATATTTTCTTCCTTTTATTGTGCAGATTGTGATATTATAGTTACATCATGGGGGGTGTTTCTGTGGTTGCCCTACGATTGTTTCTGCTTTATGGTTGGACCTAACAAGGAATGATGATGTGACAGGGATGGTGCAAGATGCCCCCACAATGACAAGGACAAGTTCCAATATACTCTTTCATTTAGTGTGTACTTTGACTAATTGTTCAAGGCATTTTTATTGACAAACACCTTAGCACAGCTTTTTTTTCCTTCCCTTTTTGATGAAAAACTCTGTTTGAAAAGCTTAGAGGATATCAAGATTGGTACAACTCATATCTATCAAACCAGGGCTTTCATTGCTTCTCAGAGTCTTCTATAAAAGTCCCTGGGTAGGCATGGCCCAGAGCAAGTTACAGGAGACAAGCTTGGAGTTATCTAATCAAAAAATAGCCAATAAATCAGCCAATGATGTTCTGGGACACAGAAATCTTTATCAATTCATAGTTGTCCCACCACTGTGACTTAGCTAAATCAAACATTATGCTTTTTAGGATACATCCAGGGATGATATCTGGACCCACCGATGCAGTATTTTCAGCTTTTGAAGGTCATTTTAGGACTTCATGTCTGACAGATCATGGGGCCTCAGTTTCAGATATCTCTTGTGAGATAGGTGGGATGAGAAAGCAGTAAAGCTTGAGCTGCACTTACCAACCAGTAGGTTAGCTATATCTTTGGCTTTAGTGAAGGTGCAGGTGTAGGATTCCAGATAGGCTACAGATTTAGGAGTTTTTCTTTTAGAGTGGGGGCAGAGGGAGAGTGAATGAAATACCTGTACTGATACACTGGTATTACAATTAAAGATCAGAAGAAGCAGTTGCAAAACACAATAAACTCAGTAAGTGTAGTTTTATGAAGTCAAATTTTACAAAAAGCATAAAACACAATCTGAACAAATGATAATATGCAGTATATATAGTTGGATGGTTACAGATCCTGCAGTAAAATCACAATGCTGCCACTATTGTGACTATAAAAAAGCAAACAACAACCACCTGGGGATGAATACTCCTGTGAACAAAATAACGAACAAAAGCTGCAACTGTTTCCAAAGCATTTACCGGAACAAAAACAGCAGTAAACCACAATGCTGTTACAGCGGAGTAAATATCCAAAGATTGTGAAGTCGACACCACATTAAAACTGGCATAAAACTTTTTATTCACACAAGTAAGTGCTTTCACCATTAGGCTTCATCAGACTTTAAGTCTCTTCATTGAACAGTAGTTTAAAAAACAGATGGACCAATGTCTCATCAAACGTCAGTTTTAATGTGGTGTCGACTTCGCAATCTTTGGATATTTACTCCGCTGTAACAGCATTGTGGTTTACTGCCATTTTTGCTCCAGTGAAAGCTTTGGAAATAGTTGCAGCTACTATTGTGACTATAACTACAAAATAATAGTACAGACCAAACTACCTGGGAATGTACTTAGCACCAAAAAGCAGTGGGAAGGAGCAAATGATAATGGGACCAATGCATTTAAATGTATATATAACCCCAGAAATAAATCAAGAGTAAGATAGCATCCCCAGGTGTTTGAGAAAATGCTGCATGCAGGGATTGCATGAATAGAGAGTGCAGCACCAGTCGGTGCTGTTCAAGGTGATATTGTCTCTGTTTTCAGACTATCCTTCAGAGAAAGCCCTAAGGACTTAAATACATGACATAGTAAATAACATTCTTTGTGTCTGTCTTCCTGTATCCATGCAAGTATACTGTGCTGCTTTGCTTTCAGAAATAAGAGAGCTACCTGGGCTGGTTAGAACATGGTTATAAACACTAGCAGCAAAAGTATAAACTTGTCATCCAGTATTCTGAGATACTCAGAGAATTTGTCAGAGACAGGACTGGAAAAATGTGGGCTGTAATATGCTAATAACTGTAAAATTCAATGATGATTTAGTCATCAGTATTCAATACAGCATCACTGTGACTAAATTCACAAGAAATGCACGTATAATGTCAGGCATTTGTAGAGAATTCTAATATTATTGGCTAGTTTAGAAGATCGGCTTCTTTCAGTATAAAAATCCAGTTATTTAACCTGCTACACCAAACTGTTGATGTTTGTAAATATGTTCCTACTGACTGCATTTCTGAGCTTTGTTTTTAACAGTCCCTACATTTAATTGCCATCACTATTGTTGTTTGTTAATAAATTTGAGTGCATCTGAAGAAAAGACTAATAAGAAGTCAGTAACCTTGATCATAGAGTAAACTGTGCTGAATTTATAACTCAATAGTTATCAGACTAACATTTTTGAGCATATATGCTTATAGGGTCTTATTTTGGCTGCAAATATCTATATCTATATATCTGTATATACAGCAATTATTTCTGGGTGCTGATAAAGCACCAGGCTTAAATGAAGTCATAAATTTGAAATGTTTTTTATTGTATAGATAGAATACAAACATGTAAAGTTTTAAGACTTTAGTGAAGAGCATACATATTTATGAACATGTATATATGTATATATATATATATATATATATATATATATATATATATATATATATATATACTTTTTTTATTTTTGTTTTAAACAAACAAAACTTTAGGATTTGTAATATCATTGTCATTAATTGGTTATGTAATTTCCTGTATATGGTAATTACTTAATTATAAAAGGAAGGGATGGGCATGTATTTTTGTTTCTGAAGAAGTTCACAGTATTAAAAGTGAATGAAAGCGCTAATCCATTCTTGTCCTTTCTTGTCTGAATTTGGCTCATTGCATATACGTTCATAGCTGGGTGTGTCAAGTTCAATATATATACATATATATATATATATATATATATATATATATATATATTGCACATTCTGCATGATTAACAAACCTTCCAGCAAACCATAAGCCATGCAAATGTATTACTCATTGTAATTTGCAATCTAGTTGTGTCATGTGTAAACAAACAAACAATCAAACAAACAGAGGATAATCACAGTTTTTTTAACTAAATTATGAATATTAGAAACAATACAAAACACTGACATTAGTCTGGCAGTTGGTGCAGAGGTGAAGGCTGCAAGCTATAGTTCCTGAAGTATAGGGTTCAATTTCCTCAGCCCTGATTTGCCTCTTGTGGGAGCTTGGGCAAGTTATATAACTATACATTGTACCTTTGTGCCCCCTGAAAAGAGACTGTGTGTTTAGTAAACCTACCTAGTTAACAAAAATTATTATTATTATTATTACTGCACAGATATGAAGTGAAGAGTACTACCTATACCAATGCAAAAAAAATCACAAATGTTCTAGAGGACAATTTTAACTCATCTTTCCCCTTCCTCACATCCTTAGGTTCCCTCCCTGAAATCTTTTAACATTTCTCTTCCCATGATCAGTATGAAACAGATCCTGTAAGTTATTACAATAACTGAAACCGAAAATTGAAATTAACAGCTCCTCAGGGTACTTGGTTGTTACCACAAAGTATGTTATCACTGAACCCCTCATTAAGCTTTTTCATCTCAGCTTTTCCTGACAGTATGTGTCTGAGCTCCAAAGAACAATGGTTATGGTGCCTCTGCAAAAAGCCAGTGTTGTAAATGGTGTAGTTTCCAAACACTCAAGTCGAATAAATAATTGCTCATAGATTTTTATACATACATCAATTTCATCATATTTAACAATGGCATCATGTAGCTTG
The DNA here is from genome assembly GCF_019279795.1 of Protopterus annectens. NCBI lineage: Eukaryota > Metazoa > Chordata > Ceratodontiformes > Protopteridae > Protopterus > Protopterus annectens. Next base: position 1,220,553,951 of record NC_056732.1, read on the forward strand.
GCAACCCTCCATTAAGCTATTTTTGTGGCTAGACAGGATAGCCATGTTTGAGACCAATGTCTTAAAAAGTGCATATTTTATCATACAATGAGCTTGCCTTAGCAATGCCACTGGGAATGTGACCACTCATAAAGAATTCTAACAATTTTAGACTGAATGCAGTATTTGAATACATATTGTTCCAAGTTAAAAAATGTAAATTTGGTGAGATCCTGTTATGCTGCTGACATTCTTCAACAAGCTGGCACTACTTCCATTATAATTTTCAATTGCAGAATGATGAATCCTATCAATAAATGAGTTCAGAGGTTTTTCAAAAATTGCATTAATATCTCTGATAATATTAGACATTGTTTCTACAGTCTTGTTCAATGCACTGGCTCTGTTAAGACCACCAAATAATTCTGATTGGCTAGTTGGAAACTGCATTCCAATAGACAACTGGGTATTAAGCTGTTGTCCATGATCATCACAGTCAGAACAATGAAAATTATAAATCCAAAATAAACTGTATGCAGGACCAGTGTGCAGCCTATAAAAACATAAAAGAGCAATACGTAAACCAAAACAGACAATGCAAAACAAGACTTTATTATAAGTTTGGTACCGTACTTTTGTTTTATAACACAGACAGATGTACTTTACCACAGTCACATGTTAAAAGTCCAACCAATGAAAACTTGCATTGTTTAATAAATATTTATAATTATCACCACCACCGTCATCATCATCAACCTTCCTTTACCCCATTTCTACATGGGGTGAGGTTGGCATATCAATTGTTGGAACCAATCTTCATTTATATCCTTCTTTGATAGTCATGCCTGACTGTTATAGGCCTTCTTTCATGCACTCCACCCATCTTTTAGCTGGATATCCGTATCTCCTCTTGCTTTTTCCTCTCTTTCGCAAACTTCTTTAACAAACCGTTTTCTGTTTTCCTGCACATGTAACCAAGCTATCATAATCTGTTTTCCTTGACCTTCTCTGCAACTCAGGTTACTTTGGCTCTGTTCCAATGTCCTCATTTCTTCCACTGAACCACAAGGTACATCCCACAATACATTTCAGGACTTTATCTGTATCACCTCAAGCTTGCTCAGCTGCTCTGCCTTCACTACCCAAACGTCAGTTCCTTTCAAAAGGATTAGTTGCACTACTATTTGATATTCTTCTGTTATGCACAATTCCTGACACTTTGGGTCAGATGTCAGAAGCACCATTGATTTAGCTTTTACCCCCTCATTCAGACTTCTCTTCAACCATACCTTCTAGAAACCTGATGCCATTACACCTTTACACTATTTTCCTTTTTACATCGATTTTTAGCTTCTTCTGATTCTCCAATTTACTGCCATAAATACTGCCTTATCTGTGCTCAGTTTCATCCCATCTGCCTTCAGTTTTGCACTCCATTCACCTGTCCTCTGCCGAAGTTCTTGTCCAGAGTCTGCTTCTAATGCTACATTGTTTGTTGTATACAGCAGTTTTGTTGATCTGTCCCCTCTTACCTGTCTGCTAATACGGTAATACAGTATGAACAGGAGTGGTCATAGAGTTCAATCCTGATGTACACCCACTCCCACTGGGAGTCACTCTATGAGTATGAACACTGCTCGTACATGCCTCATTCTACATTGTCTGCTCCAATTCTGCCAATGTTTCTCAGACTTCCAACCATCACAACACTGTCCAAATCATCTTTCTAGTGACCTTGTCATACTCATTCTCCATGTCTAGGAGTACTTGTTGGACTCTTTGCTCATCTCCAACTTCTTTTGAGCTAACTGTCTCGTTATAAACATCAGCAGTATGTTGCACTGCTTCCTAATCTGAATGTGAGCTGCTCACCTTCCATCACTCTTTGAACTCATTTACCAGTCACTGTCTTCAGTACTTTTTTGCAGCATGACAGAAGCCTGATCCTCCATATTGTCTGCATCTGAAAATGTCACATTCTTTTTGTGCACAAGCTTTAGAATGTTTATTCATTGGTCATCTGATATATGCCTTTCTCCGTTCTGCAATGAATACCATCAGAAAGCATTTATTTCCAAACCCACCTAGCATGCTGATTAAATCCACTATTACATCTTCTAAGCCTATTGTATTCACTGACATTATTGTCCTTCTTCTAAAGTGGGTTCTTCTTCCTTTTTCATTGTAGGGTATATATAGAGCAATATAACTTCTGTGGGATTTTCTTCACTCAGTAGCTTCCTGAAGTATTTCTTCTATCTGCCTTTGCCTTGTCAGCAGACTGCTGTGGGCATCTTTATGAATGGGGCCCATTGGCTATATTTTTTGGCCATTGCCTTGCACCCTGTTAGAATTCTTTATACTATCTGCTATATCACTTTCCAGAAGCTAGTAGAATTTTTTCTGAGGCCTTGTTCCTCACTATTTCACCTTCACTCCTAGTCTCTTTGCTAGCTAACCAGTGTTTTTAATTAGCATGGCCTGTCTTTTTATTTCCCTCTTCTTCCTGTACTTCTTCTTTTATTTATTTATTTATTTATTTATTTATTTATTTATTTTTTATAACTTCTGCATTCTACCACAAGCTGTCCATTTTGACAATATCTCCATACCTGGCTTGGATGCATACCTGTTCTATTATCTTAATACATGCTGTTTTGAGATGCTGACATTTTGTTATTGGCAGTACCTACTTGCTTTTCATTTGAGCTGCAGGTCACTTCAAGGTCATAAGTCTAATCTCTGTTTCCCATAATGTGTTGTTCTGATCACTGCTTACAGCTGATTGTAGTCACCAGTAGTTTATACTGAGAGCTACCACTTGACTGGGAATGACTTTGCAATCTCTGATTTTACCAAAATGCCCCCTTTCTTATTTGGAGGCAGTATCCTGCATGCTAACTACCCTTGTATGTGGTTAAGTGACTGCTTCTTTCCTGGCAAACCATTTGCTGACACTATTAAGCTGTCTGCCAGAAAGAAGTTTATAATGGCCACTCATTCATTATTCTTGTTGCTTGTGGACACAGATAGTCCTCATATCATGTTCTAGGTGTCAAGACATGAACATAAAGCTTCCCCTGCTATCTAGATAATTCATTTTGCCCTGCCTTATCTGAGAGATCCTGTAGCATCTGCCTGAATCCCCTCTTTTCTCGAAATCACAAATCTGCTACAGAGCTAAAACTTGTGCTTTATTTTAACATAACTTTTCCAGGGACTCGACAATGTATATTTCTAATTGCTGGCTATGAAGTATCCATCTTTTCTTATTCTATAGAATTCTTTAGAAACTCTTGGCAATCATATGACTGTCTCAGTGCTAGACAGTGATATGATCATGTAAAAACAAAAGAAGGAAAGGAGGTTATAAATGAAAATTTGACGTAGCAAATGGAAAGTACAATAATTGCATTTACAAAGATAAGGACGGGTATGATCTAGATGCATAAATAGTCTGATCTGAACTTGTATGTGATATGCATACACATACACACACACACACACACACACACACACACACACACACACACACACACACACACACACACACACACACACACACACACACACACACACACACACACACGTGCTTGGATAAGGAAGTGTGGAAGTGTGCCCACTAGCATTTGTGTGTGTATATATGTATGCTTGTGTGTGTGAGTGTGTGTGAATGTATGTATGAATCAACATTTTTCTTTACATATAAGTTCTTCTTTGTACGTGTGTGTGTGTGTGTGTGTGTGTGTGTGTGTGTGTGTGTGTGTGTGTGTGTGTGTGTATTTTTGTGAGCTTGATTGTTACTTGAAGTATCATTCTGCAAAACATCATGAAGTAATAAAATTACTGTTTCAGTGCCTAACTGTTTAATGCACTTGTATAACAGCATCACCAATGCTATGTCACCCTTAGCAACTGGCAGTGTACATGCTTTTTATTATTTTAATTGTATACATTAATCCCAGGGATTCATGAATGGCCAGTTTCTGTGCATGAACAGTGTAGGAGCTCCTGCATGGAAAATGGTCACCGAGCGATCCAGGAAAGTGCCGTTTTCACATGCACGAGCGGCCCTATACTGTTCCTGCACGGAAAGCCATGCGGGATGCAAATCACCTTATTTGTTGGTAAAAACCATGCAGATGAGGTGATTTTGTGACTTACTAAGCTGGCTAGACTCCGTGCATGAACAGTGTCAGAGCAGAAATGTATTCATTTAGTAACTGAATACATTTCTGCATCTGAGCAAATGGAGGCAGGACAGCTCATGGAAAGCATGTATTACAGTCAAACACACATGCCAATGGCCAAATATAAGGGCATTGGCATTAAAAATAGTTTTTTTTTTTTTATAAAATTAAACTTTTTTTTTGGCCAATCATGGCCATTTAAGCATAGGGCATCAGTATGCAAATGGGATTGTGCTGAAAATAAAAAAAAATGAGAAAAGTCAGTTTTAAGATAATTCTGCATTTTGCCATTATAGTCAGTGGCATGCAGAATGTAAACAATACAAGGGAGCACTGGTTGTCAAGGGGAAAGGGTACATCTAAGTGCAGTAACTAAGGACCTACACACTGGGGTATGCAAATGAGGGGAGTTATACTGAATCACAGATTTCCTCAGTGTCAGCTTGTACCTAACCGTGTAGGTGCAGCAATACAACAGTGCACGTATAAGAGCTGAATGACTTCATAAAGGTGTGTGTCATGCTTGCTGTAAGTTCATTGGAGCTCTGTGGCCCGTGTTTGCCCTTAGCTAAGCACAGCTAAGGAAGGGGGTGTGTCTGAGGCTGTATTGTCTTATTCCATAAAATGCAGGGTGTGTTCGCATCCAGGGAGGGCCATTTCTGCTTATAGATATAGCTTTAGTATAGCTGGCAGGTGAAATGTATCAGAATCAGCCAATTACACAGGCAGCAGCCCAGCACACAACTATAAATTATACAAACACCTTTCAGTCTGTTTATTCCCACAAACTGTACACCACCGGTGTACACAGACAGGGAAATTTTACCTGACAAAACTGACAAAATGTTAGGGGCTGCTGTTGCTGTCATACATCAATATGTGCAACAGGCTGAGGAGGGTGAGGATGTGAATGCTGACAACCATCCCACAGTGAGGAGGAGGAGAAGAGTGTACAGACCCAGGATAACCTACCAGGGGCTACATGATCTAGAGATAGTGGAGCACTATAGAGTGGACAGGGACATTCTACAGCAAATTGTTGTGCTGTGCCATCCCCACCTCACACACAGAACCAACAGAGGTGAACTCATCTCAGTGGATACCAAGGTATGTGTAGGCCTAAGAATACTAGCCACAGGTACCTTCCAAAGGCAAACTGGGGATATTGTGGGGATCTCACAGGCATGAGCATCCAGGGTACTCCACCAGTTCCTGAATGCCATGTCAGCACATGCTGGTGAGCACATATATTTCCTCAACACCCATGAGGCGTTGTCTAGCAATATGCATCTCTGCCACCAAATAGCAGAATAACCTGAGGTAGTGGGTGCTATAGACTGCACACACATACACATCAAAGCACCACTCGGTGAGCAGGGTAGGGTCTACATAAACCGCTAGGGCTTCCCCTCCATCAACTGCCAGGTCGTGTGCAATTCCCAGGGCATTATCTTGAATGTGTGTGCTGGCAGCCCTAGAAGCTATCACGACTCTCACATCTGGCTTATGACACAGCTGTACCAGTCATTTGGCAGTGGGGATATCCCATATGGCCACCTAGTGGGGGATGCTGGCTATGCACTGGAGCTGTGGCTGATGACTCCCCTCAGAAATGCACACACACCTGAAAAAGAACTCCATAATGAGACACACGCACAAACCAGAATCATTATAGAGCATGTGTTTGGGATGCTCAAGTCATGGTTTTGCTGCCTGGACATATCTGGTGGAGCCTTGCAGTACTCTCCAGCTACATGTACACAAATGTTCATAGTATGTGCCATGCTACACAATATGATCCTGTGGAAACAGCTGCAGCAGAAACAGCACAGGGCAGGTCCACACAGCCCCCAACCATTGCCAAGACCAGCACAGGAACAGAGGGACTCAGAGGAGGAACATTCTGAGCCTGCCTCTGTAGGCAGAAGGAGGCATGCCCATTATGCCCAGGCCTTGGCAAAGAGGCAACGCATAGCACATACTATGACATGTTAGGGACCCATGGAATGTCACATTTTTCTGACTTGCACATACAGTAAAAGGGATGCCTAACATGACACTACCTGTAGTGTACTATGTGCATCTGACATAGTCAGCCCTCCAGCACCATCCTTAATACTGACCCAGCCACAAGGTAAGTCATCCTTACTATCAATTACTGAATGGAGTAGTATGTTATGAATGTTGTATGTATGGTATGGAAGCGAGCATGCAATGGGATTGGGTGGCTGAATGGGATGGCAGCAGATAGGGGACACCTATATGGGCAGCATGAAATCCATAACAAATACTGGTGTCAACATATTAGGCAGTACTAGACAAGGTGACAAATCCCACTGCAGTACATTGGTGGCCCAAATAACTGTGTGTGTCCATAGGACACACACATGCATGCCAGTGAGGCTTACATACCCACCACCAGCCTCATCCAGCAGGACAGGTGTAGATGACCATAAAGAAAGGCTGGGCTAAGGCTTCCAATTGATGGCAATGGTGAACAGCCCCCCTCCAGACCTACATAGACACACTACAACAGGTCTGGCAGTTGTATGTTAGTTCTGAAGGGTAAGAAGTCTGAAACTGAAATGTAGGTCAATAAAATGTAAGATCTGTGCTCTAATGATATGCCTCCAGTCTGCATGATAGGTCAGAATAGAATATGAAATGGAAGCCGACAGAGTACCTGAAATACCCGTACAGTCATAGCAAATGTTTAAAGTTGTCATGTGTGCCCCCACTCCCACAATCCTATGTAGAAATGCAGTAACATGTAAGTGTGAGGAGTAAAGTGGAGCACAGCTTACCTGAGCTGGTCCAATCTACAGGATAGATTGTTGCATGTGTACAATATGAAAGGATATGTGTGTTACATTGTTGTCTGTTCAATATTGTCTGGAAGTGGTCAGCATGTAGGCATGGAGGGTTGTTTCTTGGTGGCCTATGGGCAGTACTGTGGTTGATAGGACCATGTTCTGACAACTGCCTTGCCAACTGCAATGTTTCTAAGCAGGACCCATGTCAGCAGCCATCCATACTCACTGTCCATATGTCAAAATCTGTCACCGTCTGAAAGATGGACATGCCCTGAATGTGGGCACATACATACACACAGTGCACAGGTGGAAGTACCCTAGACAGATAGCATAAAATGTAACTGTCAACTGCACACAACTTTGTAATTGTACATACAGGTTAGCAGCACATTAGCTGTCTGTTTAATATGGAATACTGATGTAGTCTGGCCAATCACTGGCAGACCACAAAATGCACAGTTATGAAGTAATGAGAGACTGCCTGTGTCCCTGCACAAGGCAGCATAAGGGGAATGTCCCAGGAATATCTGTGAGTCAGCTGCAAGTAGCTTCCATACCACACATGCACTCAGCTCACCCCACTATCAGCCACAGGTTCATAAGTTCATAGGTTCATAGGCAGGTACTAGGCTATCTGCCCGAAGGTATTTATAAGCCTAGCCAGAATGTGCTGGCTTTCGCCACCCTCTTAGATTAGTTCCCTGTGCCTCTGTCCAGCAGAGCCACTGAAGTGATCCCCGGGGTAAACTTTCTGTTTCCCATCCACTCATCAAGGTTTCTCTTGAAGACTGTTAGCAAGGACCTCTGCCTAATGTAGATTGGAATCTTGTTCCAAAGCATGGGAAGCCTCTGTGACAAGAATCTATCCCTCCAACATGTCCTATTTATTGTTGTGGTGAGATTTAGATCCTTAGAGCGTGTGGCTCGAGGGGATAAGCTTTTCTTTAGGTGGAGCATGTCCATCAGTTCTGGGTTGGACATGGCCTTGTATGTCAGGCAGAGAGCACCTCCGAGTAGGTGGTATGCAACCGAGTACAGCTGGAGTTTCCTCAGTCGAGCTGCATAGGGTATCAGTTTGAGGCCAGTGATCCTCTTGGTGAGGTACTTCTGCAGTCTTTCCAGCTGTTGCAGGTGTCTTGTAAGATACATCCCAAATGGGGCATTGTACTCTATGATGGGTCTGATGAGTGATGACTAGAGGGGCACAATGACCTCTTTTGATCTGGATGCGAACCCTTTTGTGATAAGGTGTGCCACGTAGAAGGATTTTCTAACCACTTTGGCAATGTGATTATCAAAGGAGAGTTTACTATCTACTTGGGTCCCCAGATCCCTTATTATGTCTTCTGTATTTAGGGGACTACCACCTATGTGGTAGTTTGTGGGTACTTTGTTTTTTCCAAAGGGGATGGCTATGCACTTTTTGGCATTTAGCTTGAGGCCATAATTTTTGACAACAGGTGTCCATCTCAGTGAGACCCTTTTGGAGGATGTCTGTGTCAGCCGGAGAGTCAATTATAGCCCCTAGTTTGCAGTCATCTGTGAACTTGGTCAGCCATAGTCCTCCTGTGCTTGCCTGTACCTCTGACAAGTATATGCCAAAAAGGAGGGGTCCTAGGACTGAGCCCTGGGGAACACCACTTGTAACCGGTTTAGAGTCAGACCTAGCTCTTGCAACTCTTACCATGTGGGTTCTGTCCGTGAGCCAGTTGGCAACCCATCTTGTGACGTAGGTGTTTATGTTCAGGCTGGTGAACTTGTCTATAATACCAGAATGGGGAATGGTATCAAAGGCATTTGCGAGGTCTAGGTAGGCTGTGTGTACCACCTTTCCCTCGTCTATAGCCTTGGTAACTGTCTCAAAGATAAGTCCACCAGGTTTAGGAGGCATGATCTGCCCTTAACAAAGCCGAACTGGGTAGGGTCCAGTGTTTGGAGGTTCCCAATGTCTCTGTTAATGAGTTCCATGATGATGCGCTCCATAGCCTTGCAGACCAACCTAGTCAGGCATATAGGGTGATAGTTCCCGGGGACTGTTGTGGCTCCACTTTTGTGGAGCGGAATAACTGTTGCTGTGCGCCACTCAATGTGTACATAACTTGTGGAGAGGCTGAGTTTGAACAGTGTGTTTAGGTGAGGGGTTAGTTCGTCTTTGAGCTCATGTAGGACGCAGCCTGGGACACTGTCCAGTCCCATTGATGCTGTGTTTTTGGCTTTGGAGAGGGCTGTTTTAACCTGAGTGTCTGTGATTTCAGGAGCTCTACATTCTTCTGGTATGGTTATGGGCCGTTTTGGGGGTGAGAGGGGGGTGACGTTTGCGCTGAACCTGTCTGCCAGGATGTTAGCAATATCAGTCGGTTCAGTGTATTTTGTACCATTCTGCACTAACTCCAAGCAGATCTGAGCATTGCCACTTAGATTCTTGGCATAGCTAAAGAATGCCTTGTGGTTACCTTTGGAGTCCTTGGCAATTTTTCTTTTGAGACTTGCCTTGGATGATTTTATGAGGGATCGTAGTTTCTTGCTGATACTGATCAGGGGTGTCTTCCCTTCTTGGGATTTTACACTTTTCTGTACTAGTTTCCTCCTTCTATTGTATAGCTTGTTTATGGCAGGAGTCCACCAGGCTGGTTTCCTTTTCTTAGAGGAGTGAGTCTTGGTTTTACTTGGGATAGCACGATCCATGCATTCTTGTAGGTGCCCGTAGAAGGATTTTGCAGCTTGGACAATGTTATCCTTTTGCATGGGGGCTTTGAAGCTTTCCACCTCGGTCTTAAGTAATGTGAAGTTTGCTTTTGAAAAGTTTTTCACAGTGGTTTCCTTGTCTGGGGGTGGGGACGGAATGTGGATATCCAAAGTGATTTGTTTATGGTCAGAGCTAACCAGTGAGGTGTTGACCTCTAGTGTGGAGCACAGGTCTCCCATGTTGGTGATGACCAGGTCCAATATGTTGTCACCTCTGGTGGGAGTGTTGACCAGTTGATCCAGGGCATTTGAGTTTATAAATTCTAGGAAATGTTGAGCAAGGGTGTTAGTACTTGAGTAGTTCTCCCAATTAATGTTTGGGTAATTGAAATTATCCAATATTAGGGTGCTTGGTAGGACCTTTATATTTCCCAGTGTTTCCAGAAATGCGGAATGGGGGTCTTGGGACATGGTGGGTGATCTGTAGCAAGCTACAATTTGAATTGCAGTTTTGCCCATTGTTAGTTGCACGTGGATGATCTCTGAAGCATCGTGCTGTGCCACTAACCTGGAAGTGTGGGTATCCTTGATGAATATGGATACGCCCCCCCTTTTGTATTTCGGTCTGGGTTCTGTGGCTGAAATGTATAGTATGAGTTGTAGCCTGGTAGTGCTCGGGTGATTTCTGGAGCCTTAAACCAGGTTTCTGTTACTGCACATATATCGATTTTCTCCAGACTGAGGAGTGCCTCGAGTGCATCCATATTGAGGTTTAGACTTCTGGCATTGAGAAACATTACCCTCAGTTTTTTGTTACTTGTGCTATTTATGGTGGTGGGTTTGTTTTTTGAGCCTTGCCTAAAAAAGGCACCATGAGGGTGGCAAGAGCCTTGGCCAATATTTGAAAGCCTAAGGATGACAGGTGCTAGCCATCTCTAGCGAAGCAGCCTGGCTTGTCGAGCATGTCATCCCAAGCAATCAGACACTGGATCCCCTTTGAATGACAACAGAAACTTAGCCAATTGTTGAAATTGATATTTTTTCTTTATACTGTGGTATCATTCTTGGTGAGGGCAGGATGCTACTTAGGGACAGGGTCATACCAACCTGGGCTACAAGATGAGAGAGCTCTTCCATATCTCTTTTCATGTAGTCCAAGGAGGTACAGCTCAGGTCATTCACACCAACATGGACAATGAGAGTGTCGTATTTGTACTTGTTCAGTGAACTGAGTGCTTGTCTTATGTGGCGGATCCTGGCACCCAACAGATAGCTAACAATAACCTTCTCCTTATTCAGCCTAGTGAGTGGGATGTCAGTGTACCTGACTATATATTCACCTATTACTAGTATGTTGGGTATGTTATTTTTCCTTAAGGGCTGTGATTGCATGGCACACTGGTTTTGTGAAGTATGTGTTTCATGATTTGTGTTGGGGGCTGGAGGTTGCTTGGATGTCTGCTTTGGAGGTCTCTGTTGCTTTTGCAGATTTTTATTTAGAGCCTTCGAGTATGTTTTCATGTATTTATGTGTGTTTTTTGCCGGTGCTGGTTTAATGGGTCTATGTGAGACTGGTGGTGTGATGCAAGTATTTCCCTTCTCCACTTGACTGTCTGATGCAGCCTTGGGTTGAGAGAGCTTAGCCTCCAGTTTGGCTGTATAATTGCATCTCTTGCATATAGTGGTGTTTGGTGGTAGGAGGAGAGGGTTGTCTGTGTACATGAGGCAGTTGTAACATTGCCTCAAAATGCCCAGATTCACCAGTTGGACTGGAGAGTACACCTGATACTGCCCTTTGGACATGCCTGGATAGGTACAGTGAACTGTTTTATTGAATGGCTGGTAAGGTTGAATAGAGAGCCTTGTCCTTCTGTATAGTATAGGAGGGTCTAGTGCTAGGGTTTATAAGTGCTTGCTATGAGTTTTGAGCAAGTGCTGGGCTGAGAAATGAATGGCTTGAGTGCTTAAGTTGAAAGTTTGTCCAGTTCCAAAGGAAAATTGAAGAGAAGACTTTGTAGAGCCGGGAATAGTTATACCCTAGCTAAGTTATACCCTAGCTAACCGGTGCTGCTTGGTGTGCAAAACCGGGCACATGTTGTATTTATAGCAGGGAAATGAAAGAGATAAAAATTAACCCAAAATGGCCAATAAACTATTAATTTCCGGGCTGAAACCATTCCTCCAGGGACAGATAGGCTGCTCAAAGCTCCCCTCTCTCACAGATGAACAGAGAAACTTCCTTCTATCCAAGTAAGGTATGGGCAAATACAGAGATTTGTAACACAGCCCTGAATTCAGCACTTAACCTGAAAACTGGACTATACTAGCTTAGAAAGGTGGGAGACAAGTATATTTTTTTTTTTGTTTTTTTTTCAGAAAATAAAGCAGATACAATCAAAAACACTTTAAATGCACAGAAAAGGATACTTATTGTTATATATCTCAGATCAGAGTTGCAGTCAATGCCTCTAGTAATAAAGTAGGAAGAAACAGAAATACAGTAAAAGCAGATGAATAGAATGCAATATATATATATATATATATATATATATATATATATATATATATATATATATATATATATATATATATATATATATATATATATATATAAAACAATAGAAAATGAACAACTGATTTAAACATGTTATCCAATTAAATAGAAAAAATGTCAAAACTGAGTACTGCTCTAGCAGTCTTCAGTCAGACAAATTCTAACTGCACACTCCTGCTGCTAGGGTGCAGGGGAACCTTCTCCAAAAAAAGATGGCCTGGGTCAGTGCTAAAGTTATACAAACAAAGCTAGATTCAGGTCTGAATCTGGTCTATGCTGCAGCAACAAGGCACACCCATTTCAGAAAGAAACAGTTCAAATAAGCAGGCACAATAAGCCTGTGACCAGAAATTCCCAGCTCAGAAGGGCAGAATCCAGTCTCCCACAAGAGTGCAGACCACACCTTCTCAATGTAAAAAAACTGGCCCAAAGCCCAAGTGCTTAAACCAGAACTAATACACTTTAGAACAGACACTAAGCCTTCAATCGGCAACTCCCAACTCAGAAGGATGTAAGCTTCCTGTTCTGATACAACACTGCAAACCACAAACCTTCCTAATGTGAAACAACTGGTTTAAAGCCCAAGTGCATAATCCAAAGGCTTAGAATAACAGTTACAATTTAATTGGCTACCAACAAGCAGCAACAAATGCAGCAGAATAAATGCTATTAAGTACTTTTAAGAACAGGCAGCAAGAGCAAAATAAGTAATAAAGTAGGAAGAAACGCAAACACAGTAAGCAGATGAATAAAGTGCAAAAAAAAAATTTTTTTTTCTCTCCTTATTAGGTAGAATGAGCTAAAGAAACTAGACTGGGAAGAGTGTCACAGAGCAAATATACAGTAGGGGCGGTCGGTTGCAAACCACCGAGTGTAAAAAGAAAACACCAATAGTGTGAGCAGAGTGGGGGAAAAATCATCTCAGAAAAATAACACTTTCAACACAAATCAGAAGCCAGCAAATATGATGTAAATAAATCAAGCAAAAGCAATTAGAATACTGTAGAACTTTGGAAAGAAGTGCCAAAAAAATACTTATCAGTTTATAGTTTGAGTTGTTTCAGTAGCGCTCTCAGTCAGAACTCAGTTAGATTCAAGTAATGAATGTAGAGGTAACAAACAGGGAATCTTAATTATACTAGCAAGCCTTGAGACAATCAGATAAAATACACAAGTTGTTTGGCCAGTATTTAACAGAGCAGGATTAAGGGTGGGGGAAAAATAGCACTTTCCACTCAGAAAAATAACACTTTCAACACAGATCAGAAGCCAGCAAATATGATCTAAATAGATCAAGCAAAAGCAATTAGAATACTGTAGAACTTTGATGGTTTATAACAGGTCATATCCTTGCTGTTGGGAATGAGTACAGTATGACCCCACATCTGTATGGGGATACCCACAGAATGCAGCATGCTGAAGAGGTGTCCTATGCAGGTGTGTCCCTAGCTGTAAGCAGCACCCTGACCGCATCCAGACCAATGGATCAATATGGACAGGAAGTATTGACATTAACACCTCTCACATTTACCATGTCACCCCAGGGGAATCCACTGTCTCACAGCCTGGGAATGCAGGAGTGACAAGAATGCACTGGCCTGCTACAGATGGCCTGCATCACTACCGAATGACATACAGTCCTCTGTCAAAGGCCCGTGCCGCATCTGTAGTGCCAGTGTATGGTATCTCATGGGGTCCTAACTAACAACCATAGTCACCAGAACATAGACACAAGGCCATGTTGACAAATCTCAGTAGCATGCCCCCCATGTCCTACTGCATGAACCGTCGACCAATCCAAAATACCATTGGGATGAAGGGCCAACTACAGGGATACTTCTTAGATATCGCTCGCATAATGTTAGGAAGAGGATAGAATAACTGAGGGGGGTGTAGAAGCATGGACGTCATGGAGTGTGTGAAGTCTGAAACTCAGATGTGTGCCCATACTACCCCTGCCTACAAACCCAAGAATGGGTGGATACAAACCTGCTCATAAACCACAATGTGAAGGGGAATTGACCAGAAATATGAGCCCTGCCTCTGGGTAATCTGGTTGAATCTGTACAGCTGAGAGGTATGGCCAGAGCAGGATATGGCCACTCAGTTAAGTTGATATATGTAGAAGAAGGGGATCCTCAGCCACCATACTAATAAGGTTGGACCATTTACACAGACCCATCAGCAAGTGTCTGTATCTACCCCTCCAGAATGGTAGGAGTGTGCAAGAATGTGTAGGCTGCGGACCACAATACTGGACCCAGCTGCATTCATCTTGTATTTCCCGGTAACTAACTGTGAACAATTAATCTTATCTGTCAGTAGTTGATGACATAATACATCACAGTGTAAAACAGTACATATGTCTGAATATCTCTGCTAACAACAGCCATGTAACACAAGCAGTACAGACAGCAATAGTTATAGTATCCCCCTATCTTTCGCCCATTGTGACTCCATATTGTCAATCTACCTACAGATATCCTGCAGAAACAGATTGTTAGTTGTAGGTGTAGAACACCAAAGCCTGGACTGGAGTACAACCCTACCTAGAATGGATTTACACACTCAGTACAGAAGGTCATACTGGGCATGCTCCTACCATGTCAACAACACAGTGGACTACACATAGCTGTCATCTGCAGATGTCTGTGCACACACACCAAACTGCACACCAATTATGCTTCACATACACATTGGATAGGAATACTCACACATATCTAAGGCCAACAGACTATAATATGTAAAATATTCACACACACAGATGTGGGGAAGAGAGAGACAGACTGCCATCGAGAATGCCATTATGTGGCCTGTCCCACCTACTACAAATCCAATTGGCCTATATCACATGATGTTCTGATGTCAATCACTGTAGACAATCCTTTAGGTAGCCCTCAGCCCTATAGTGTCTGTCGTGCTTGTGATAACTGTGCAACACGATAATACAGATAGGTATTCATGTAGCATTTGTAAACTCAGTCCTGTCAAATGTGAAGTTTTGTGTTTGTGAGTGTGTGTGTGTGTGTGTGTGTGTGTGTGTGTGTGTGTGTGTGTGTGTGTGTGTGTGTGTGTGTGTGTGTGTGTGTGTGTGTGTTTGCAGAGGAATGATTTATGGCCCACTCAGACATACTGCTCTTCCCATTATCCATGTTACAATCCTGCTGATGTCAGACACCTTGAAATAACCCTTTGGGCAAGTCTCAACCCTATAAGCTGTGCAGTGCTTGCAATAACTGTGTAATACTGTGGTGTAATAAACTAGTTAGGTAGAAGTTCTAATCCCAAACATGGCAACTGTTAAACTGTGTGCATGTGTGTGTCTGTGTGTTTGGAGAAGAATGATTTTGAGGCCATTCACACTCACTACATCTCCCATTCCCCTACTTTAGCACTCTTATGGATGTCAGTCACCTTGAAATAACTCATTGGCAAAATCTCAGCCCATAAGCTCTGTGGCGCCTGCAGCAACTGTGTAATACTATAGTGTAACAAACTAGTAAGGTAGGAGTTCTAATTCTGGTCCTGGCAATGGTGAAAATCTGTGTGTTTGTGTGTGAGAGTGTGCACGTTTGTCTTTGATGACACCTGATTTTGTGGACATTCACACTTACTACACTTCCCATACTCCTCCTTTAGTACTGCTGCTGATGTCACTTACGTTCAAAGATACCTTTGGACAGCTCTCCAACATATAAACATTGTGTCATGTGCGATAACTGTGTAATACCATAATATAACAAACTAGTTAGGTAGGAGCTCTAATGCTGATCCTGGCAACTGTGAAAATGTGCGTGTTTGTGTGTGAGAGTGTGTGTGTGTCTTTGATGACACCTGATTTTGTGGACAGTCACACTTACTACACTTCCCATACCTCTCCTTTATCACTGCTGCTGATGTCACTCACCTTCAAAGATATATTTGGACAGCGCTTCAACATATAAGCTCCTTGGTGCTTGCAACAGCTATGTAATACTGCAGTGTAGCAATCTAGTTAGGTAGGAGTCCTAATCCTGGACCTGGCAACTGTGAAAATGTGTGTGTTTGTGTGTGAGAGTGTGTGTGCTGATTTTGTGGACATTCACACTTACTACACTTCCCATACCCCTCTTTTAGTACTTCTGCTGATGTCACTCACCTTCAAAGATACTTTTGGACAGCTCTCAAACATGAGCATGGGATAAATGCGTAACCCTGTAGCAGAAGTACATAGATAGATAGATAGGGGTTTGAAACTCAATACTGGAAAGTGTGTGTGTGTGTGTGTGTGTGTGTGTGTGTGTGTGTGTGTGTGTGTGTGTGTGTGTGTGTGTGTGTGTGTGTGTGTGTGTCATCAGTATCCTGTGTTGGGGTGGTTGTGTAATAACAGGATCCACTGTAGGGTGGGCTTTGTTACTTTTTCATATATGTCCCAGTGTCACATTACAAAGCCAACAGTTGTCAAACACCGTAGAGATTATTGTAGACAATCCACAGCCATAAATTTATATATAGGCAGCCATTATAATAACCAGAGACCTGTCTCCACCCATGGATCATGCACAAACATGCTTGGCTCGTTCTCTTTCCTTCTTTCTCTCAGTCTCTCTCTCTCTCTCTCTCCCTCTCTGTTAGATGTGGAAAAAATGCATCTGTTTTGCATAGCCAGCAGCTTGCCTTTTGTAGGTAATGCTCATGATCAGCTGATGGTTTGTGCATGAATTGGAGTCCCCCACTTGCTAATTGCATGTGGTACAGCTGTGGTATCATTCCTATAGCCAATTGCATGGAAACACACTCCTATAACTAAGCAATGCAAGTGGGCGTTGTCTCTTTTCCTTCACTGTGAGCAGGACTTCATGTGGGTGTCTGACAAACAGCATCACAGAGGGTAGATGGTAATACCTATTAAAACAAACACTATGGAGACAGGCCAAAAAACTGGAGGGGGGAAGTTCCAGACATGGGGACAGAATGTAAGTATTGCTGTTCTACGTTTGAAGTAATGTTGGTTTAACAGGGTTTGTGTGCATATGGCTGTTCTGCATGATTTAAAGTATGGCATGACAGTGTTATGTGGTTGAGAAAACTCTCACCTGTAGGGCACTCTGCAGACTGGCCATAGTTTGGAGTCACAGATTTGGTGTGTTACACATTTTCTGTCGTTATAAATGCAGTAGAATACTCTGATGTTTGTAGTCAGTAAATGGTAACATCCATGTGTGTTACTGACTTCATATCCCTCAGAAGGGATATGTCAAAACAAACCCTGTTACACCAGCAATGTTTTCAGTTTATAACTGCAATATGTCAATATTGTCCCTGTGTTTGTGCCTCTGTCTCCCAAGTCTGTCACCCTTTGTTCATATGTCATGCAGTGAGAGGTGGATATGTACAGTATATCATTATTTACTGACATAATTCCTGATATCAAGGCAGTGATATATCAGACTGCCAGACATGTAATGTATATCAGGCCTAATATTTGAGGACAAAACCTGGACATTTTGTTGTAGTCTGTACAGTAGTGAGGTCTGTGTACTTATGGTGATTGTTGACAGAGTGTCTGGATTATGTAGCAGTGTATTGTCAATATGTTATTTGGCCTCTGTACAGACTGGGGTAGATGTCAGTGTTCTTGGTCCTGTTCTATCTGATGTTGCATGCTGCTCCAGTTTCTGATACCCTGTCAGCCTATATGTTTGTAGGGCCTGACTGAGACATGTCCCATACCACAGTCAGGCATCAGACTACAATGTAAATTGGCCAGTATATGTAGGGTTAGTGTGTGAGTGGAAAACATGATGATGGCTTTTATTTTATTTATTTATTTATTTTACATTTGTTAACTGGGAAAGTCCAACTGGATACATATCCATTTTCAGTGGTGGCCCAGGGAGAAAACCTCCAAGCAGATAAACATTTAAAATGCAGTTTTGTTCACACAGTCCATGCACTGTACTATTAGTTAGGCTTACGATTATGTGACTGTGACTGTTTTGAGATTGTTTGTGGGTATGCACTTTCACACTGGTGTCTGTTACTCCATGCTGTTACATGCCTGTAGTGCCTGCTAAATTTGCAATTACATGTGTATTCCCCCATAGGTTAATTGGGTTAGTGTTGTGGCAGTCTACCTGTAGCATAGACAGTGCTTGCTGACATGCCTAGCAGCTCAGTTTATTTACCATAGTGTGATGTTACGTCCAGATATTTGTCAGACATACTTTTGCCTGGCCACAAAACGTGTTGTGTATTTCTGACAAACCAGTGAGCCGCTGTGAAGATGTATGTCACTAAGTAGTGGGAAGTATGTAGGCTTGGGACATCAAAAACAATGAAAAGGCACCAAGTAGCAAGCAGCAAGTAGCAAACAACGACCACAGTATCCAAAAAGTTCTTTAATAAAATCTCTGACGTCTCGGCCAAAGCCTTCAAGGAGAATAAAATTGTATACAAGCATCCACATTTTATAACATCTTCCAAGGATTTTTAGAGAGACCAGAGAAGGAAATCAGATGTCTCTGGACAATTTTCTTCTGAATCCAGTTAATTCCTCTGAGAGAGGTGATAGAGGTGAGCGTTCTAATTCTCAGAGAGTGCCTACTGAAAATAATGTTATTTGGGAAAAGTGGGAAGAAGAAAGAAGAAGACGGTCTCCCAATCCCTTTTCCAGTGTTGGAAGGAAGATTCCTTTGTCTGTTAATGCGGAAAACAAGCTTTTGTTTGAGGAACTGGAGAAACTAATGTGGAAAGAAACTGCTGTACATTATAATATATGTGGTCTTCAGAAATACATAGAGACAGATACAACACCTAGGGGTCTCAGAGATTTTAAAGACCCCTCTACTCCATTTGACCTTTCTTTGGACTCTGATTGTGTTTTTCACAAGAGGTGGGTCAATGCTGCACATGTCTGTGTTACTGAATGGTTACATATACTTATTGAACGTGATTTACTTAAACAAAAAGAATTGTGTAATAACATCAAAAAAATGTATACAGATTTATCCAGTACTGTTTCTGTGGCTATATTTGATGAATTTCTATCTCAAACTAATCAGAAACTCAAGGAATATGAAGCTACTTTAGTTGAGCGTAAAAAAGGCAAACTTCTCCGTGATGTGCGTGACTATGAAGCCAATCGGGCTTTTTTGTCTAAAGCACAACGCACGAAAGTGCGTAAACAAGTTAGGTTTCAGTCCGGTAAACAGATGAATGTTTCTCATGTGTCTTCAGCGTCGGAAGGGGGATATACATCTTACGAAGACGGAGAATATGAAACGGAGTTTCCAGTATTATCAGCGGCCCAACAAAGGGAGAACTTTCGCTCTACTTTTCGTGGAGAGGCCGCCACCTCTTTTCATCATCAACAGGGACAGAAACGGACATGGGACCAATCTTCCTTTCCAGGTGGACAACGTTATGGACATGGGGATACAAGAGGGGTAGAAAATGAACATGTATCGAATAATTTAAGGTATTGTAATACTGCAGATTATGTTATTAATTTATCTGGTTATGATTTTAACTGTGTTGAAATGTCTTTACTTAATAGGGGTTTGAAATTTATCCCCACAGTTATTAATCCTTCATGAACTTAAAAAAGATATGTATGTGTTTGGCAGGAAGTTACATTTGAAACATTTCTTTAGTAACTGTTCGACGTCTTTAAATTCTGCTGATATATTTGATGATAGTAGTTCTGGTGATAGTTATTTTTCTTGTTTTTCAGATGAAGCTATTAATGCATATTGCCAGCTAGACACTACTAAGATACCTACCACTAGTAATTTTACTCCTGGCTATTTAAATAATGACATATGTCAGTTTGTTAGTTTAGTTAATTTTTTTACTGAACTCAATTATGAAAAATTTATGAGTAATAAAACTAATATTGATTATAACTTGCAATGGAATGAGTGGCAAGCTTTAGTTAGGCTCAGTAAAAGAACCAACATAATTTTCAAACCTTCTGATAAATGTAATAAGCTTGTTGTTTTGAATTCTGCTGATTACTTTTCTATGTGTATGGAACATTTAAATGACAGTAACACTTGATATCTGTAGATGTTTATTTCAAATCAGTTCAGGAATATTTAGATTTGTTAAATAAAGGGGTTAGGCTAGGTTATTTTAGTTCCACTGATGTTAAAAAGAAATTTCAGATAGAAGGTTCAAAAATGGCTCTTTTTTATTGCCTACCCAAAATACATAAAAATCTGTCTAGGCCCCCCGGGAGGCCTATTGTTTCTGGTTCTTTGTATTTTTTGCATAATTTGGGTATTTTTTTACATCAATTTCTAGCTCCCTTTGTATACAAATTGTCATCATATATTTGTGATGTTTTTGATTTTCTGAATAAGATGAAAGGGGTGAAAATAAATGCTAGGATGACGTGGTTTACTATTGATGTTAAACGCCTCTATACCAACATTAAACACCCTTTTGGCATTGAGGCTGTTAGTTACTTTTGGGTGACCATCCGGTCAGACCATTTAGTATACAGTTACTTCATTTTTGTTTGACTCATAATTTTTTTGAGTTTAATGAGATTTTGTACCATCAGTTACAGGGTACAGCCATGGGGGCTTCTTTTGCCCCCATGTATGCTAATTTATTTATGGGTTTATTTGAACTAGAAACAATATACAAGCATAGATTTTTTCAGACCCATGTAATATCTTATTATAGGTTTGTGGATGATCTAATATTCTTGGTGGATGCTGATGAAAGCGACATTAAAGCATTTGTTAAAGATATTAATCATAATAGATTTTCTATGAGTTTTGATGGTCTAAAAATGGGACTTGTTGTCCCATTTTTGGATGCTATTCTCAATATTTCTAATGATACTAAAATTATTACTTCGATCAATAGAAAATTTGATGGTACTAATTTTTATTTACATGGAACTAGTGGTCATCCTCCTCATACGTTGGATGCCTTACCATATGGGGAAATGTTACGTACATATAGATTATGTGGAAGACCTGATATTTTTCAGCAAGAAATGAATATTTTGGTGGAATCTTTCTTGAGTAGGGGATATAACAAAGATATTTTAAACAGATGTTTTGATAAATTAGTTAAAAAGTTAAGCTTTTTGATGGTGTTAATAGTTACTTTCCCTGCAAAAATGTGGCTCAATATAATGGTAATAATAACTGTAAGGAAAATATGTATTTTGTAACCACTTATGGTTGTTTTACTTCTCAATTTCTTGATATAGTAAAACAATTTTGGTCTTTACTTTCTTGCAAAATGTTGAACAGTGGCTGAATGTTAATTTACAATTTTCCTATCGGAGAGGTAGAAATATAAAAATTTTTGGTTAAAAGTAAATTTATTTTGCCTCCACCTTCATTATATAAAGAACCATGCCAAGTTGGCACTTTCCCTTGTGGAAATTGCAAAGGTTGCAAATATATCACATCATGTTTTCCATTTATTAATGATGTTAAGTTTATTCCTGTTAAGCAGTTTTGTTGTAAGTCAGTAGGGGTTATTTATGCTCTATGTTGTCCATGTAATATGTATTACATAGGAGAAACAAAAAGGGCCTTCAAACTGAGATTGTTAGAGCATATAAGGGACATTAAGAATGGTAATAATGAAAGCCCTGTAGCTTTGCATTTTTTAGAATGTCATAACAAAAATAGTGAATGTTTAAATGCCACTATTTTAGAACAAGTTAAGCCAATAATGTATTGTCAGCAGGATGTTAAAACTGTGTTACTGCAAAAAGAAGCTCTGCTTATTTTAAAGTATAAAACTATGTCTCCTTGTGGGCTCAATGCTGAGTTCAATTGGAGAGTGTTGCTTAATTAATTGCTTAATTGTTTAATTGAGTTACTAGTTTGTTATAAAATGTGGATGCTTGTATACAATTTTATTCTCCTTGAAGGCTTTGGCCGAGACGTCAGAGATTTTATTAAAGAACTTTTTGGATACTGTGGTCGTTGTTTGCTACATGTAGGCTTGGGACCTCTGCTCCTCCAATTAATATGTGTTAGAACAGACAGGGGGTGTGATTGCATCAACTGTGTGAACTTATCTATTGCAGAATTTTATTATATATCCCCATTTTCATGGCATTAAACATCCCCTTTGTCAGGCTTGTTCCACATTTCTTGCACTAAGGAGTTCTGTGTATACCTCCTGACTGTCCAGATAGTTTCAGACTGTCCATGTGTATTGCTAATATTTCTTCTGTATTCCACAGGATCATTGCAGTGATTTGTGTGGTACTTCACTATGATGATTTTATGATGTCTGTCAGTAACTGATTCCATACATGTCAGTTTTGGAAGAGCCTTCCTTCACAACATGTATGTTGACACAACTCCTTCTCTGTAGCAACATTTTATATTTATAACTGCAATACATACATTACGCTCCCTTGCACTAAGAGGTTGAGAGATATGGTGCTGAGGTATGCCTCCACTACATGTCATGGGCATATGTTATATATACATATACACACATACACACACACACACACACACACACACACACATATATATATATATATTTATAGTTTTATATATATATATATATATATATATATATATATATATATATATCTATATATATATATATATATATATATATATATATATATATATATACACACACACACACACACACACACATACACACACACATCTGTATATGGGATTGGTACTGATCCCTGAAGGAACTTTTCACCGAAGCACAAATAGCTGGGCATACTTCCGCAAAAGTGCTTTTTACCGAAAAAGCACTTTCGTGGAAGTATGCCTGCAGCTAGAGAGAGCCGTGGGAGAATGACTGTTGCTGAGATTGTACTATGGTGCAGATAAGGGAATATTCCCTTTTCCTCACTGTAGTGCGATCTTAGAGTGAGAATATTAAAGTGGGGTGGTGGGGGTACTGCATAAAAGTAGATTTATTGTTTTTTTTTTTTTAATGCAGTTTAAGGAAAGCGCTTTTTCGGTGAAAGCGCTTTCATTAAAGTGTGTTCAGTGATTGTGGATTTGGACTATTGAACTTTCGTTCAATAGTCTTTATATGTGTATATGTATAGTCTTATATATATATATATATATATATATATATATATATATATATATATATATATATATATATATCCTGTTATGTGTAAACATGAGTGTTGTAAAAGCCTCCTCAGATGTATCCCACCATATTAATCTGATATGTGTATATTTATATATGAGAACATAACTGATTCAACACTATTTTCACTTACAAGTACTTAATTGCAGTATTCAAAGCAGTTGTTCACTACTATTCAGCATGTGTACTGAATGATATATTTGAAAAAGCAACAGACATTTTCATTGCTCAGATGGCTTAGTGGTTAAGTGATGTGATTGTGGTGTACAGGGTCCTGGGTTCAAGTCCTGCATAAGCTATTTATTTTGTTGCTGAACAGAACAGGGGCTGATGGAAACAAGGTGATTAAGGCACTTTAAAGTTTAAAGGGTTTACTTGAAGTTAAGCGGTGCTAATGTATGGTTAAATGACTATGCGCTTACACTCTGTAGGCTTCACTTACCAGTGCACAAATCCCCTTAGCAATTACATTTAAGCAATGCTTACACCTGCTATGGTAACCGGTGCTCACATTCCAGTCTGATCAAATAACAGGGTAATGACATCTTTAATAACTCTATTTTATTCCATTTACATAACATGCTTCTATGTGCTGTCTTTGTAATAGCAAGGGGTGTGAGTAAACTGTATGTGACACCTGCGTATTCATGTGTAGTACCACAATCCTTTCTCTGTGTATGTGTTTCATACTTGGGTAGTATCCCACATTATATGCAGGCAAACTTGCATGTATGGTATCATTACATTACTACTTTTAGCAGTGCTTTTCCAAGTAAGAGTAGATTGCAGATTGTAGTACTGGAACCATACACCCCTGCATGCAAAGCTGGACTCTGAGTACTGACTATTGTGTTCTTGGTGTTTGAGCTGTATGTGTTTATGTATCTCCTAGTGGATATTGAGCTGCTATGTTAACTGTAAAAAAACATGTTTTTATGGACATGTCATTGAGGACTGCTGTAATGTAGTAATGGCATACCTATCAGTATCAGATGTCTATTTGTCAAAACATTCATCCTAATGCATAACCTGTTGCCTATCTACTGTCTGTTTGTCCTCTGTACATATATGCAGATGTCAGATATGCATCTTGGCTGCTTACATGCAATCTCTGATTGACTGACACTGACATGTCTGCCCAGCTGAGTTATGAATGCCACAGCTCGGAAACCCCAGTCTGTATGCACCATATGCCATAGATACCTCAACCACACTACCAGAGTCAACAGAACATGTTTGGATACAGGTCCCAACCCAGCCACTGGCCATGTTATGCAATATGTGTTGCATAAATGTCAATTGGAGTACCTCACTGGCCCTCTTCAAGATAAAACCAGATGAGTGGATGTTTAATATAACTGTCTCCCTGGGGATCACTCAAGTGGCATCAGTTGATAGATGGCCTGCTGACAAATATCAGGTGCCATGATACCAGTGTATGCAAATGCCATACTCTTCTCATCTCTCCATGGACAATAGCATGGTACACACCTAGGAACACTTGCACCTATGGATCTTAGTACTGACAAATGTGTTTGTGTGCATTACTGGGTATAACAGTGTTTGGGTGTTCTACACATGGGTAGATAGATGTGGATTACCCTCTGCGTCCTGGCAAATGTGAGTGTGTGCATGTGTGTGCGTGTGTGTGTGTATGTGTGTGCAATTGTGTGCGTTCATGCATATTTGTAGAAGACAGCATTCCAAGGCCACATCCTCCAAATACACTAAACCTTGCCATACATTATAAGGGATGCTGATGTTGCTGACACTGGGAGAGCCATGACAAAACCCTCAGCCTACTATTCCTGTGGTGTGTGCAATAAATGTATATCCCTGTAGCAGGAATAATTAGATAAACAAGGGTCTGTATTGCAGTCCTGGTCACTGAATGATTGTGGGTATGTCAGAACATTATCATGGGTTTCAGTGAGTACAATATTCAATGTGGGGTGGGTGTGTTGGGTATACTGTCTTTACACCATGGTACCCTCAGTACATGTCCCAAGGTCCTCTGTATGAGGACCTCTGTGCCCATCAACCATACAGGTAACTGATGACACTCTTCAGCCCAATGATGCATGTGATGTGGTTACAAAGTCGGTAACAGCATGGACTCACTGACAAGGTAGTCAGCACTGCTAAACACAGGTCTATCAAATGTGTCTATAACTCCATCTGTTTGTCAATGTGTATATGACAGCATATTATACTATGTATTGTCCATTAACACCCAGTACATCCCCCACTACCATACTGTCCAAGGCCTGCTGATGTTCACTTTACAGGAAGCTCAGAACACATCTCACCCTACAAGCTCTGTGGTGTGTGCAATTAATCATTCCATCAAAAATATTAGTGGATATGTAAATGCTCTTTTCTCCACTGTACAGCTGTACAGCAATAATGGAGTTGGTATACATAGTTGGGTGTGGTTGTTGTGGGCACAGCCACCCACATTGGGGTTATTGTTGTGTGTATCTCCCCACTTAGTGTGCTGTTATATTGCCCAGTTTATGTTAAACGGTTATGTAGTTGTTAATCACACTATGTGTGGTTCTATGCAACCTCACACACTCCATTGAGGGGGGCTGTGACCCCTACACTAGCACAACTACGTATACCAACTCCAGGACTGCAATATATTGTGGAAATGGACATATACCCTGCCAGTACCATTTTCAATTAAATTAAAATTGGCAGAATGATTATTTACTGATGTGATGTTCTGGCAATTTGGTCTTGGTGGAATTACAAATGCCAACATGAGTTCTCTGCACAATGAAGTACATCCATGTGAACAGTATTCTCTGTGTATCACATCAACACAAATGCCTGTGTGTGTGTGTTATTCACAAACATTTGGTGTGTGCCACCCAGTACACTTACCATTGTCCACTGTAGAAGAGCTGCTTACATCAGCCACCATGTACTCACCTGTATGCACCCTTCAGACCTATCAGCCATGTGGCACATGCAGTAACTGTTATACAGACCTGTCACTTGTGTTCAGCTGTACCCAGGATATGACACAGTCAATATATTACCACAGTGTCACACTCCTTGTAGCAAAGGACAGCAGACCAACATGCACCTGACACACAGACACCTAGAACACAAACAGAATACATTATGGAGACCACATTCAGTCAGTGTTAATAACATCAATAATGCATCGTGGTTGGACAGCTACACATTTTAATAAATATCATAATGGTAACAGTGGGGATCTTAAGGGTACTATTTTAGAAAAAAATAATACATATAATGATGAACATGACTTGAAAAATCAGTTGTTGGTAAAGTAATCAACATATATTTTAAAATTTGACACTTTAACTCCTAATGGGTTAAATAATGAAATTAATTGGAGCTATTTTATCTAATTTGATTAATTGATTGTTTTATTATATTGTTTAAATTTAATTATTTAATTGAAGGATGTATTTAGGCAGGTTGTGTTGTATGAATGTTATACTCCTTGAGGACTTGTAGCCGAGACGTCAGAGTGTACCTTTTATTAAACTACAGTGTTGGATCATCAGTCGGTGGTTTTATTCTTCATTCGTTTCTTCATTTGTGGTGTTACTGGACAGCTACACACCCTGACGTGTAAGCATGAAACATTCCAGCTGACAACACTTTAAACAGCATTACATTGCTAAACTGTCATACATACACCCTGTGCATCAGAACCATATTAGCATGTCCCTGCATTGATGGTATGCATTGATGGTATGGATGACAGGGATGTGGCACAGGTATCGCCATATGCACAGGGTGTGGTGTGGGTATGCCAGAGGCCTAGGCTGAGCTGTTTGGTTGACATCATGTGTGTGGTGGGTTAGGGGTTTGTTCATTAAATGGCCTGTGCAGACATGGTGTGTGTAGGTATGCAGGTGCCCTAGATGTGATGGTGATGTGTGTGTGTATGGATTTACACAGTTCTGCCATGTGGCTGCCCTATACAGGTGTATGTTGGACAGCTGTGTACCATACATAGCAGGATGTACAGTTCACTGTGTCCGGCCATTGACACGGAATTGCACCTGCCAGGGGTTGCATGGGCACCATTAGGCAGAAGTCAAGTTATTGTACTCTCCCCTGATGATATTTGTCTGCTGGATCTGCATCCCTGTTGAGTATGGCCAGGACCACATGCCCGTGGCCTGCTGCATTGTGGTGTAAACAACACCCCCCCCTGTAGTGATGCTGCTGGTACTGCCACTACTGGAGCAGGAGTGAGATGTTGCCTGTCCATGCAGACCTCCAACTGCTGGTTTTGCTGACCTACATCCACGTGGCTGATGCCCTACTCCTACCACATGCTCTACCACAGAAACCACACAGTTAAGGATTTCCACCATCTCACCCAACCATCTATCCATGACCCTACAAAATAACGGTGGGCATCTGCATGATCACGGAAGTAATCATGTACAGCAGGAAGAGTAGTCCACTGGAGCCTCAGACCATCTCTGGTGTTACGTTCCATATGTGCCTGTCCCTCCATGATGGGACAAAACATGTGTCTGGTGATACCTGCTGTGGCACATCTGCCAGGGGCATGATAGCCAGCAGCCCTCCTACAAGCACCCCTTTCCATCTGCCTGTATGGGACCCCACCAGTCATCTGGCCATGTATGTTGTGAACAGACACACTTGCCATAGACACTACATGTTTCTGTCCCATTACATCACCCATAAACTGGCCCTTATCTATGGCCACTAGTGATAAGGTATGTGTGGGCACTATGACTGTGTGCGGGGATGGGGTGGATAAAAGTTGGAAGCCAACCAACAGCACAGATTCAGCCCCTGACAACCCTGCCGGTGCCTCCCTATGCCTATTATCATTGTCAAAGTCTGTATGGCCTGACCCACTTTGCCACCTGTGAGGGACATACAAAACATCTAAATTAAGACCTGTATGTTATGGTTTACATCTACACACACATATACACACACACACACACACACACACACACACACACACACACACACACACACTCTTACAGGTGATGTGGCACAAAGATATTACACAGACCTTTCATTACCCGACAGTTGACATGCATGACATATGACACTCAACAGCATGCACTGCAGACATTTGTAATCTTTGTTACCAATAATATACATCTCTGTGATGCATAAGTTGTGTTAGTAGGTGATGCCCCTTCCCCTGGAACATACTGCACCCATGTACACATTATTGCTGTGCACCTGTACAGCACACTGGCATGTCTGTGCACCATACCTCACAAGTGTACACACTATTGCTGAATGTGTAGATGTCTGGCAGTTATGTTTGCTCTGTTGTTCACAGTCCCTATGTGTTTGTCTGACACATAACTGGGATGATATGAGGTCTGACATCAATAATTAATGCCTGTACCTTTTATTGCAGATCTCATCATTAGCAGTGCATGTATGTGCAATACAATCTAGTTGCACCGACAACCTTCAAAGCCTCATGTGGATATAGGTTCATAGGTTCATAGGTTGATACTAGGCTATCTGCCCTAGGGCATTTATAAGCCTAGACAGAGTATGTTTGGCTTTTGCCACCCTTTTAGATTAGTTGACTGTGCCTCTCTATAGTAGGTCACAGAAGATAGCCCTTTTAAGGTTAGTTTACTGTGCCTCTGTCTACTAGGGACACAGAAGAGATCCCAGGGGGTAAACCTATGATCTCCCATCCACTCGTCAAGATTTCTCTTGAAGAGGGTCATTGAGGGGCTCTGCCTAACATGGATTGGGATTTTGTTACAGAGTGAGGGGAGCCTCTGGGATATGAATCTGTCCCTCCAGCATGTCCTATTTATTTCTGTGCTGAGGTTTAAGTCCCTGGAGCATGTGGCTCTAAGGGATTTGGATTTCCTGAGGTGGAGCATGTACATTAATTCTGGTTTGGACATGGCTTTATACGTCAGGCACAGATCGCCTCTGAGTAGACGGTAAGCAACTGAGTAGAGCTGGAGTTTCTTTAGCCTAACTGCGTATGGCATCTGTTTTAGTCCCTTGATCCTCTTGATAAGGTACTTTTGGGGTCTTTCCAGTTGCTGCAGGTGCAGGGTAAGGTACATCCCAAATGGGGCATTGTATTCAATTATGGGCCTGATGAGTGATGAGTAGAGGGGCACAATGACCTCTCTTGATCTAGATGTGAACCCTTTCATGATAAGGCGGGCTATATAGAAGGTCTTTCTAACCACTTTGGCAACGTGATTGTCAAAGGAGAGATTGCTATCTACTTGGGTCCCCAAATCCCTAATTACTTCTTCTGTACTTAATGGATTACCACCTATGTGGTAATTTGTGGGCACTTTGTTTTTGCCAAAGGGGATGACTATGCACTATTTGGCATTTAGCTTTAGGCCATGGCTCTGGCACCAGATATCCATCTCTGTGAGACCCTTTTGGAGGATGCTTGTGTCAGACGGCGAGTCGATTATGGCACCCAGTTTGCAGTCATCTGTGAACTTGGTCAGCCATAGTCCTCCCATGTTAGCCTGTACCTCAGAGAAATATATACCAAACAAGAGAGGTCCCAGGACTGAGCCTTGTGGGTCGCCACTTGTAACAGGTTTAGAGTCTGACATGGCACCTGCAATTCTGACCATGTGGGTTCTATCCCTGAGCCAGTTTGCAACCCATCTTGTGACATAGGGGTTGATATTTAAGCTGGGGAGCTTATTTATGATGCCCGAGTGGGGTATTGTTTTGAAGGCTTTTGCGAGGTCCAGATAGGCTGTGTGGACTACCTTCCCTTCATCTATGGCCTTGGTGACTGTTTCAAAGAAGTCGACCAGGTTCAAGAGGCAAGATCTGCCCTTAACAAAGCCGAATTGGGTAGGATCCAGTGTTTGGAGGTTCCCAATGTACTTGTTTATGAGTTCCATGATGATACACTCCGTAGCTTTGCAGACCAGGCTAGTCAGGCTTATAGGGTGATAGTTTCCGGGTCCATTGTGGCACCACCTTTGTGGAGTGGGACCACTGTTGCTGTATGCCATTCCTTGGTTACATATTCTCTAGTAAGGCTGAGATTGAACAGTGACTTTATGTGAGGGTTCAGTTATTCTTGGAGCTCGTGTAAGACGCAGCCCAGGACACCGTCCGGTCCCATTGATGCTGTGTTTTTTGCTTTGGAGAGGGCAGCTCTCACGTGTGCATCTGTGATGTCAGGGAGGCTACACTCTGTTGGGATAGATATTTGATCTTTTGGTGGGGAAGGGGGGGAGAAGTTTGCACTGAACCTGTCTGCCAGGATGTTGGCAATGTCTGTGGGTTCGGTGTATTTTTTGTCATTTTGCACTAACTCAGAGCATATCTGGGAGTTGCCACCCAGGTTCCTGACATAACTAAAGAAGACCTTGTGATTATCTTTAGCATCTTGTGCAATTTTTCTTTCGAAGCTGGCCTTAGATGATTTTATGAGGGATCATAGTTTCTTGCTAGTACTGATCAGAGATGCCTTCCCTTTTTGGGATTTTGCTCTATCATGTAGCAGCTTCCTCCTTCTGTTGTATAGCTTATTTATGGCTGAGGACCACCAGACAGGTCTCCTGCCTTTGGATGATTGAGTCTTGGTTTTATTTGGGATAGCACGATCCATGCATTCCTGTAGGTGTCCATAGAATGCGTTTGTAAAGGATTCAGCGGTTTGGGCTGTATTTTCCACTGGCCCGGGGGCTTTGAAGGATTCCACTTTGGTTTTGAGAAGTGTGAAGTTTGCTTTTGAGAAGTTCTTCACTGTGGTTTCCTTAGCTGGGGGTGGGGACAGGATATGGAGTCCAGTGAGATTAATTTATGGTCAGATCTTACCAATGAGGGGTATACCGCTGGTATGGAACATAGAGTTCCCATGTTGGTGATGATCAGGTCCAATATGTTTTCCCCTCTTGTGGGAGTGGTGACCAGTTGTTCCATAGCATTTGAGTTTATAAATTCTAGGAACCGTTGGGCAAGGGTGTTGGGGCTTGAGTAGTGCTCCCAGTCTATGTTTGGGTAGTTGAAGTCACCCAATATGATGGTGTTTGGAGAGACCTTCATATTCTCCAGTGTTCTCAGGAAAGCCAAGTGGGGTTCCTGAGTTTGGGAGGGTATGAGGAGTATACACACCCCTGTTTACATGCCAGCCTCTTCTATGATATGCAATGGAGCCACAATACTGCATCAGATAACATCACACACACCTGATATCTGACATATGACCCATGCAATCCAATGCAGTATCAAAGAAATGTGTTAGTCGTGGAGATGCTGCATGAAATGCATACAATATTTGAGTTGCATAAGTGTGCACACCCTTAAAACAATGGTTTTTTGAAACACCTGTTAAGTGACCTACAACAGTCACTATTCCTGGAAGGGATATACTAACATGGCCCATCTTTACTTTGCATTATTTGGTCTGTCTGACCTACAAAGGTCCCCCAACTCTGCCAGATTGCAAAGTCAGATCATGTGCAAAGCCCTTGGAGGTCACACATTGGCTTCAATATTGCTGTAGAGTCTGGGTTATGTCTGGCACAATTCATAACCTTGACTGTGTTCAGATACAGCTATTCTTAGCTAGCTTTGTATGTATGCTTCAGTTCACTGTTGTGTTTGAAGTTGACACCCCTCCATATCCTTACCCTTACTGCAGGTGCCTGATCACTATGGGCCACACATGAGTATTATTTTGCAGTGTTCCAAATTCCACCCACCATGTCTACCAGCCTAGTCCCAGCTAATGAACAGCAACCCTAAAGGTGTACACTGGCACCAGTAAGCTAAAAATTGGGGATGGTTGCCCTGAGGTGAAGTGAGGTGCTGCTTGTGTACCACACATATCTCTATGAATACTGTCTGTAGGTTTGAGCCTTGGTCTCATGACAGCATTACACATTGCAACATATGCCTTTGGGAGACTTGATGTTATGCTTATGCTACCTGTACAGATCCCTGGATGATGTTTCATGCAGGACAAATCTTCTATCTCATTACCCTAACCCATATGCCACATTTATGCAGAATCCTGCTGATTCTCAATACAGGTAGTACACAGGCAGTACTTGCTAGACATTACTGCAACTCCATCAGTGTTGCTGCATGTCTCTGGCCAGCCTCCATTACCTGTTTGCAACATGTTTTGTCATCTGTTTTGGATGGGCATCTGTTCATTTTCTAGATCACTGTTGTCCCATATTTAATATACCTCTAGATCACTGTCTGGACTGTTTGCCATGGTATATGCACAGGTAAGGTAAGGTTACTTTTCCCACTCCTGACTCATACCTTTCAGATATGGGATCCATTTCATACTTTGTAAGATGTGTACAAGCCATGGCTGCCTCTGTTGTAGGGGACTGGGCAAATGTCATGGACATACATCTAGAACAGCAGACCTTTACTTGGTGTGACCCTGTACTTGATGGCAGGTGTGTACTCAAGAAGAGTGAATGCTGTCAGTACATGACAAACTGCCTCCACAATATGTCATTTGGAGTGTGCGCACACATATGCTTCTAGTGTTATTT